>NC_045132.1:6859733-7193224 GCF_007655135.1 Punica granatum
CCAAATAGAAACGCATGGTTGAGGGAAATCCGTACCGTCTCATTTTCTGCCACCCACTATGGAAAACCATATTTTATTTTATTTTGTTTTGTTTATAATACCTGACGTTGCTAGGTGGGCCAGGAGTAAGGCCACCCGAGCAATTGAGGCCTTTCAAATATTAGGCCCCATTGATTATTATTATATTAATCAATAATATTATAATTAAATTAATAAAATTATTTATACATCTGTCGAGATAGATCAAGGCCCAAACGTTAATTTTCGTAACTTATGCTGCGTTTGAAAAGTTAATGTGATTTTAGAATCATAATTTTGATTTTAACTCAACACATTACACAACAAAAATACACGTTTCCCAAGTCAAATTTATAATACCATCTCATTTGTCTTTTTCTACAATCAAAATCAAAATCAAAATCAAAATCATAATTTTAAAATCACACTAACAAATCAAATACAGTCTTAATCACTAATAAATCTCATTCTTCCTCATTAATATCAATTACTCAATTACACCTTAATCACTTCCTCATAATCTTTATGTTTTTATCTATGTTAACGGAGAAAATCATAAATAATCATTATTCGCGATTCCATAGGGATGAAGAACCAATAATCATTTAGAATTAAATCAAAAGTCAAAATTCATGTGTCTAACGGACCATACACTCATTCATATAATCTTATTGATACTTTTTTGTGTCATGTGCCGTGACAGTTTCATCTATGAGTTCTTTTAATAATCAATAACCTAATTTGATTCCGACTTTCTCCTATTAAAGTTTGACCTCGGTCTATTAACTCTCTTAAGCTGCCATTGCAACAAAAGCTTTGATAGAAATGATTGACACTTTTGTCTGGCAACAAGCTAAAACAGTATAATTAATATGATTGATTGGTCCTGCGGCGATTGGTATGGAGACGCGTTGGCATCGCATTTGCAGAATGTTAAAATTGATGATTTCTCTTGAGCAAATCCATGGAAAAGACAACCCCAGCTCCTATCATGATATTACGACAACTTACTGAAATTAATATTGTGTTTTGTTTCATAATAAGATTTTAAAGTTAGATTTTGATTTTGAAAAAAAGTGGTATAAATGGAATCCATCGTTTGACTTTGTATTAATTATTTTGTTTTGTTGTGGAAAAAAGTGGTATAAATGGATCCGTTCTTTGATTTTGTATGAATTATTTTATTTTGTTGTGAATAGAATTAGGTTAAAATTATGATTTTAAAATTGCATTCACAAACCAATGAAGCCCTAAAAATCCATATGGAAACCTATCTCTTCCGTTCAATGAATAATTGTCCCAGCAATTACATTTAGGTTCTTTTTATTATGGGTTATACCATACACTTCGTTTGTACTGGAAAGGGGGAAAGTAAACCAGTGCCTTTGTTTTCGGGTAGATAATCATGAACCCTTGTCGGATATAAATAATAAATATATCAATCTATAGACATGCATTATAGTTTCAGAAGTAATCCAAATAACATGATGATGGCATGTTAAAACAATGGCAAAGATAGAAGGAACTATCGGTTTACGAATCTATGATTGTCTAGTGTAGAGGTGTGCACGGATACCGGGTATATCCGGAATCTGTCGGAACTTACCAATTAAGATAGGGTCCGGGTATCTCGTATTGAAAATAGGGTAGGGTCCAAGTATCAAAATAAAGAACCGGTGAAATCCGATTCTGATTCCGGCTCCAACTTACAAGGTACCAAGAACTGGAATCGGAATCCATCTCCGAAAATGGATGGTAATTACTTAAAAAAAAAAAAAAGAAGGTAAAGTTAGTCTCTGTTAGTCTGTAACAGAGTTGGTAAGAAGACAGGAAGGATCCTAAATCGCCTCTCGTCTCCGATTTCAGCTCCTCTCGTCTCCGACTCCAGATCTAGACGACTCCAGCTCCTCGGAGACACTTCAGCTCATCTCGTCTCCGACTCTCCATTCCAGCTCCTCTCCGTCGGTCGCCTCCCGTCTCCGACTCTCCACTCCAACTCTCTTTCCCGCTGAGCTTATGTTCTGCCTCCTCTCTGTCGCTCTCGACTTCGATTCTCCACTCCGGCTCCTCTCGGTCGCTCTCGTCTCCGACTCTCCTTCAAGCTCCCTTTCCCGGTGAGATTCTCCTCTGGACTCCTCTACTCACCCAGTTGTATTAATCGCCTCTGTTAGTCTCCCTTTCGCAACTGTCCCAACTGCAATGCCTAAATGCCCAGCTGACTACCTTTCTTTTTCCTCTCTGCCTTGAGTTTGGGAAAAATTGGAGTCGGGATCAAAACGACTTAAAAAAGGATACCACCAAACCTGACTGAACCAAACCAACCTCAATTGAGTGCATTGTGATCGTGAACTGCTGAGACAAAATTTTTTTTCAGGTTCCAACGGGTACCCGGAACCTGGTATAATACAGGTTCCGGATAGATTTCGGTTTCAGAATTCAACAGGGTAGGGTTCGGTTCCAAATCTTGAAACTGGTTCCTTACATGGTAGGGTCCGGATATCGTGAAAAAAATAGGATACTCGAAACCGATCACTCCTAGTCTAGAGTACATGACCAAAGCAACAGAAGCAGTATGTGAATAAAGCGGGGTATCTTGATATTGGATAGAAGTAGCTCTATTTAATGATTATGTTCATTCACTTCATTGATCAGTCTGACCATGGCACTTGTATAATTTATGGCAATAAATAGAATTAATGCATACATACAAATATTGCAAACTATGGTTCTTCACAATCTACACAAGATGGTTCATCTCAAGGTAAGAAAGAATTTTCCGGAAACGTGCCTTACTTTTTCTACTTTTAGCCACATCAATAACCTGGACAGACAAATTTGGTATAGATAAGACTTCATAATAATGCTTCAATGCCATTCCTGGCAACTTCACAATTTTTGGATGATAATAGTAATAGTGTTTCTCATAAAGAGCTCAAACATCCCCCCCCCCTCTCCAAATTACAAAGTGTTCGAGGTCTTTCTCATAGAATCATAAAATAGTATGCACATGCAAAATAGGCAATGCGATACAAAAAGAAGAAAATCGGCACTGGAAACCGACAAAAGAGCCCAATAGCTTTAACTATTCCATCACCGAAGCAACAGGATTAAAGGCAATCCAAGCACATTAGATGAATAATCATGGTAAGAAAACCTAGACCTTGATGATATTACATGCGGAAATGCCAACACCAAATTACTAGTGTAGCAAGCAAAAACTTGACAAACAGAACTTAGTATATCTTAAAAAATAAGTTCATCTAGTTAACACATTCCTTCATATGTTATATTCTCTACTTCAACCAGAAATAATTAGGGAAAAAACAGTTTCGCTCCTCAATCTTTGGCCTTTTTGCCCCCAACCTCCGAATCGACCAAGATTTCAAAGTTGAGATCTAGAATTTTCTCAAGTCTTGTAGCTTTTCATAAATAAATCTAGAATTTTTATGTTTTAACTTTTCTAATATTATTTAATATAAGCACGAAGTTCCAAAATTTAATTTTGAATAAGTATTTATGATGGCCATAAGAAAAGTGTTTCCTGGATGTCTATTTGGCAGTTTCTCCTTTTCTCTTTTTCTTTTTTGAAATTTAATTTTACAATTAAATATTAGCATAAGATATGATAATTTTCTGAATATATTTTTGAAATTTCAATTCTTCAAACAAATATAATCGGATAAGATTTGGTTTATCTATAAAATATATGAGCTTTGCAAAATTTTGAAATTTTTATTTGACATTTTGATTTCGCACATATATATTGACAAGATATGGTAATCTATAAAATATGCCCAGAAATTTTGATTATCCAAACAAGTATGTATTATCTAATAAGATACATCTGCTTGCAAAATATTTTTTAAATTTTTATTGAGCCTTCTATCTAGAATTTTTTTTTTCAGTTTTTAATTATAATATTATTTATTAAGCATGAACTTTTAAAATTTAAATTTTGAATGAGTATTCTCTGATAAATATAATCTAGAAGATATTTTCAGAATACTTTTTGTGTTGAAATTAGAAGATATGATAGATATGTCATATCTATTATTTTGTAGGATTTGAGTTGGTCTATCACTTCCATTATTAATAAAGGAGTAACATGAGCAGACTCTCAATTTCGGAAATACTTTTACTTGTCTCGACAGGAGACATGTTGCCTGGTAATGTCATGGAGATCATGGCCTCCCCATCGTCCCTCTTCTCGGCCTACGCCTCCTTCAGTGGGTCCATCATGCTCGTTCGCACCATGGTCAACGATATCGTCCCACGTCCGGTCCAGGCCTACCTCTGGCAGGCCATCCAGCGTCTCTTCAAGACCAATCCCCCCGTCCAGGAGCACCTGACACTCGTCGTGGAGGAGTACGCCTATGGGCGAAATGAGATATTCGATGCTGCTGAGATCTACCTCAGCTCCAAGATCGATACCAACACCGACCGCCTCAAGATCTCCAAGAGCTCCAAGAAGGGCGTCCTGGTCAGCTTCGCAAAGGACGAGACCATACTTGACACCTTTGATGGGGTCGAGCTCAATTGGAAGTTCGTCACCGTCACCACCCGCCGCCAGCGCCGTGGGTCCTCCGACGAAGGGGAGGAATCTAAGGAACAGCACTTCGAGCTGAGCTTCGATAAGAAGCACAAGGACAAGATTATCGGGACGTACGTGCCTTTTGTGATTGAGAAGTCGAGCGAAATAAAAGGGAAAGAAAAAGTCTTGAAGATGTTCACCCTTAGGGGTTACGGCCGCTCTTGGAGTTCGATTGATCTCCAACACCCTTCAACCTTTGACACTTTGGCAATGGAGCCAGAGCAGAAGAAGGCTGTAATGAACGATCTAGACAGGTCAATCCTGGCATATGTTAATTCCAATTCACTCTAATGGATACCGATTTGGAGATCTCGATTGATACACATCTTTTCTTATTATTTATATATATATATATTTTTTTCCTTTTGATCCCGCACAGGTTCTTGGGTCGGAGAGAGTTCTACAAGCGTGTCGGGCGGGCCTGGAAGCGTGGGTACTTGTTGTACGGCCCACCTGGAACGGGCAAGTCGAGTCTAGTGGCTGCTATGGCGAACCACCTCAAGTTCAACGTGTATGATCTCCAGCTGTCAAACATAAGGACCGACTCGCAGTTAAGGGAACTGCTGCTTGAAACTGGGAACAGTTCGATCCTTGTGATCGAGGACATCGACTGCAGCATCGACCTTCCGGAGCGATCAGCATCCGCTCAGGATCCCAGGTCTGAGGTCAGTGGAAAATCCAATTATGTAGTGTTGGTTGAGAACAATCCGCAAATTAATGATTGACATGGTCTTGCCGAAAAATAAGATAATTTTTTTTCAGATTATCCAAAAGTTCAAACACTTAGTTTGAGGCTGGGAAGAATTTAATTGTTTTGATATTTAGAATTTCTTTTTCTAGATTTAATGATTAAAATTAGATTCTCTTATGATTGGGAGACCTTAATGGACCGATCCATCTCGAATTTGAATTGGTCATTGAACTTTCGAATATCAAGTAACATAGACCAAAAATAAAAACTATTCAAATTGAATAGAAAAAAGATAATCAAATAAATAAAAATAAATGAGTGAATCATTTTTTAATACTAAAATAGATTCTAGTCGATTTTTTTTTTGCCACAGATTCTAGTCATATTGGATTGATAATTATAAAGCTTTTCTCTTTAATTCTAATTGGGTCTTGGTCATATTTATAACTAATCAAATATTTATCCCGAAACTTCAAAAAGGTACAGTTTCGGCGGAAAACAATGAACTCTGAATTCTTCATTCCATTATTTGATATTCAACAACATTTATGAAATGTAAGCATGTGATGATTTTCCTTCATTTTGCCTGCATTTGCCTCCTTGCAGCTGACATTATCAGGGCTTTTGAATTTCATCGACGGGTTGTGGTCAACCTGCGGAGACGAAAGGATAATAATATTCACAACAAACCACGTAGAGAAGCTCGACCCAGCCCTGCTCCGGCCAGGCCGCATGGACATGCACATCCACATGTCCTACTGCACGTACCTCGGCTTCAAGCTCTTGGCAGCAAACTACCTCGAAATCCCCGATACCGATGACGAGAATCATTGCCATCGGCGTGTCTTCACGGAGATCAAGGGCCTATTGGCAGAGACCCAGGTGACCCCAGCAGAGGTTGCAGAGGAGCTCATGAAGAGTGAGAACCCTGGGGTTGCCCTCGACGGACTTGTGAAGCTGCTGAAGCAGAAGAAAAAGGAGGCGCCAGCTGATGGGAAATTGGAGACTGTTGAAGAGATTGAGGACTAACTAAGAAAAAAGCTGAAAGCCGAGGATGAAACTAAAAATTGAATAACAAAATAGTATCTTTTCTGTTCTTTTCCCCTTCTTTTTATGACACATCGTCGACTTCACCGGGAGACAAGGTTCTTAACGACGATTATACCAAAGTATTTTAATGTCTATATAGAGAATTTAGTTTAATTTGCTTTTGTCGTCATTATCTGTTTTTCCATCCTTCCCCTTCATTTCTTCCTCTTCTTTCCTTTTCTTCTCCTTTTCCTCTTCCTTCCTCTTCTTTTCTTCCAACTCTTCTTGAACTTTCTTGGCCTTGAGTTCCTCGTTTTCTTTCTTCTTCGACTTGAGGAACTCGATCATGTCCCTAAACGCGTCGTCGGGCTGGTCCCTGCCCTTTAGAAGCTGCTCCGCCACTTCAGCTGGCGTGACCTCTGCAGTACGGACGAGATCCTCGATCTCCCCAAACAAGATGTGTTCCTTCACACCTAGGTAATTGGCGGCAAGGAGCTTGAAACCGCACGGGGTGCAGTATGACATGTGGACATGGACATCCATCCTTCCGGGCCGTAGCAGGGCAGCGTCGAGCTTCTCCTTGTGGTTTGTCGTGAACACGATTATCCGCTCGTCCCCGCAGCTCGACCACAACCCGTCTATGAAATTAAGCAAGCCAGAAAGTGTCACCTGTTGTAGAGTTGAGAGTGTATCGGTTAATAATAACAATCGGAAGTAAAAGTGTGGCATTTCAAATTTATGTAGTCACTCACACATGATGATGATGGGAGGGATGAATGTTCTGAAATTTTTATTCAAAATTAATTGAATTTGCTTGGACCGACGTCCTATCTAAAATCCTAAGTTCGGATTTATGTAACGGATTACTAAAGTCCAACAACATGATAATACATGTCAATGGAGATGTTCAATTCACGTATCATTGCTGAGCCTTAATAATACAGCTTGCAGATATTGCGTAGATGAAGCTTCGGAGAAAGTCAGTCCCAGTCTTCAGAGCAAAAATAAATCAATAATAAAGGAAAGTCCAACTGGCAGTGTTATGAGGTCTTTGGACGTAGTTTTCTAATGGAGAGAAGAATTATTATCTTTCTCCCTTCCTTCTTACTACTTAGGGGGGTTTTAGACTAAGGAAAAGAGGTTCAATACTTAGTTCCCTTTTCTTGACCTGGATATGAAAGACTCTTTATTTTTTCTTTTTCGGTGAATATCAGGGCCGAAGCTTCTTTTTCAGAGAATATAGGGGCCGAAGCCAAAACAAATTAATAGAGGTTCTAAATTCGACTAGTTATGCTTATTAGGGATCTTCTCGAGTTTCTTTTACTTCTACTTTCTTATCTCCTGCTAGACTCATCATGAACTAAAGGGAGAAAAGAGAGATAGGTATTTAAAGTCATTGTGCTTAGAGACAAATGAACTTATGGTCAAAATAGAGGTGCAAGTTGGTGACATTTGAAATTAAGGCATTCTACCAAAAAAAAATGAATAAATAAATAAATAATGCATTCTAGTTTGTTTCTTACTTGTCATAAAAAAGTCATTGTGCATGGCCTTTGTTTTCTCTCGACTTATTCATCTAATAGGCACATATACATTTCCTTAATTATATAAAGATTAACAAAAACAGAAATTATAAGGTATTGTAATGGTATTTTCCTAAAAAAAAGATTTCAACACCAAAGAAGAGAGACGATACATCAAAATTTGTCTCTAATTTGAAATCAAGAAATTTTACATTCTATTCATATCGATAAAACTTTCCAAACTCCTTTACTTCCCATCCCCATATTTCCACTAAACTCAATCATGTCCCTCTTTCTTAACCCAGAAAAGAACCAATGGCCCGATTGGGCCCAAAGTCCAAAACGGACTAATTTTGTATATATTTCCTCCTCTGTATCGTAATAACTATTTCATTGACTGAGTCATTGATTTGTTTTCTCCACTCCTTGGCTGAAATAATGAAACTTTTCCTATCGAAACCCGAAACAGTAACGTGCCTATGACGCAGAATACTTTCATCATAAAGTGACTGACTTAGACATCTACAGTTTCCTGATTACTTTTTACGTACTGCATTGATATAGGTTACATTGGACCGAGTGGAATGTACGTGCATGAGACATGAGTTGTTACCTTATGACACACGCCCTAATCATGTAGTTATAACACTATTTTTTCTTTTTTGCTGTCCAATAATATTGATTATAGTTTGATGCATTTTTTCGGAGTGTACCATATCTAAAAATCCAATCGGTCCCGATTAATTTAGTTCGAACTGAGTTAGTCGATTAAGGAGTCTATCAATCAGGGATTCTTCTCTATTCATAGGACTCGAATCCAAAACTTTAAAATAAGCGTTGAACCGTGTGAATAAATTTATGTTGATTAATTTGGTACATGATTAATTTAGGTGTGGAATATTGGAAATACATACTAAAACTAAAATAATATTATGTATTTCCAATATTCCACATCTAAATTAAAGTAAACCAATGTGAATTCACCACTATTTCTTTTCGTCTTTTTAAGGGGTTTATAAATTAGCTTCCTTATAATCAAAAAAATAAATCATGTAAAAATTACTAAATAATATAAAATGCGACGCAACAAATAATCTCATAGTGTACCTTACGTGTAAATAGATAATAGACCGTGGAAACTGACCTGCTTCTCCGGTGCATACCCTGGAGGGAAATTGGTTGCCCTCGCCTCGGCAGCCCGATCGTGAAACTCGATCGTGCAATCAATGTCCTCCACCACTAGGATCGACCTATTAGCCGTTGCTACAAGCAGCCTCCTCAGGTCCGAGTTGCACCTCAGCTCGGTGAGCTCCAAGTCATAAATGTCAAAATTCAAGTAATTCGCCATCGCTGCCACTAGGCTCGACTTCCCTGTCCCTGGTGGCCCGTACAGGAGGTACCCTCTCTTCCAGGCCTTCCCGACCCTCCTGTAATAGTCCCTCCTCTTCACGAACCGCTCGAGGTCCTCGAGGATTGTCTTTTTAATCTCTAACTCCATGGCAAGTGTCTCGAACGTTGCAGGATGATCGAGGTTCACTGGGGTCCACGCATCCGAGAGGTTGCCATACATGTGCTCGAAGCTCGGAGTGAAGAGCTTGAGCGTCTTCTTCTCTTGCCTTAGAGACTTGGCAGCCTCCACAATGTGAGGCAAGTAGGAATTGATCACCTATAAAATTATTGATAAAGTTTAGATTGCATTATTAAAAATAAATGTACCATTGCTTGAGACACTGGTCCAATTTATTAATTTTAATCAGGTCTTCGTGAATTTTATTTCTTTTATATTATTTTTCGATAACAAAAAATATTATAGTTTATTAAGACAATAGAAAAATACGAAATAAATGTGAAATTAATGCGCACATATGCACTGATCCCCATCTCTCTCTCTCTTTTCTGGTGATTTTTATTTTTGTTTTTTGTTTTCCTACTAGGTACGACAAGAACGCACACAAATCTATGATAAATCTTAATTAATTGTTTAATGTAGCATAAATTATGACAACCGTAAGATGAATTTGTTGTTTTATTTGATGTTGAATAATAAGTCAACTCAATTCAATCCTATTATTACTATTTTGTCTTTTTCATATATTTAATAATAATTTTTTATTTATATTTTTTTCTAATCATTTTTATAATTAATTTTTAACAATAAATTATTCATCTATTTATATATATATAAATATAAATATATATACTTACACATTAATATATTTATTCATATTAATAATTATCGTATGAAATCAAACTGAATTGAATCATAATCTAACTAAAAAATTAAAAGTAAGCAATTTTTTTAGCAATACTTTTATTATTCTCAACAAACAAGATTCTCTCCGATTTTGTCGTACCAAAAAATGTTTGTGCAGTCGACCATTGAATAAATTCTGACGTGGCATATTAGAAGGTATATAAAGTTGTAAATTGAAGAAGGGCTATTTTCAATTCGCCCCCTGTAGTTTAAACGCTACCTGAAAATGACAAAATGTGGACTATAATTATAAATCGCCTCAAAATATCCCTCAAAGTATGTGTTGATATCTCCATTTATCCGAAGTATTAAAATTACCAAATAATATAGCAATTGAACTACGTTACATGCATCTTAATTAGATGACTTTATTGCAGTGAATAAATGGGAAAACTTAGGTACAATGTTGAAAATCAAGAAATTCGTAAGTTTAAAATAAAAATAAATTCACTAATCTCAAGTTTAATTTTATTTTGACTTCATTGCTTATCTTTTTGAATTTGACTGCATCAACAATAAGCCTTTAGTCAACTTAGGTACAATGTTGAAAATCAAGAGATTTGTAAGTTTAAAATAAAAATAAATTCACTAATCTCAAGTTTAATTTTATTTTGACTTCATTGCTTATCTTTTTGAATTTGACTGCATCAACAATAGGCCTTTAGTTTTGCTACATGAGAGCGACCAAACAAAATCCACCGAAGAAATTGCACTTGTTAATCATGGATCAATTTGAGAAATCTATGAACATCACAAGGGCCATTTTGCGATAATTTGGGTAGATTGAAATTAGGTGCCCGATGTTAAATAAAGAAAGGTTGAGGCCACAAAAGTGAAAAAATTATTATTTTCCATGGTCATCGTCTTTATCAAATCGAGTTGACTCGGGATCCAAGATCAGACAAGTAACCTACGAGTGAACTGAACCCGAAATATTAAGAGAGCTATGAAGCAGCCAAATCGGAAACTCACCATGTCCTGGTGCTTCAGGTGGAAGCTGAGCTCGAAAAATCGGACCTCGAAGTTGTACGACGAGTTCATCCCGTGATCGGCCCGATAACCCGACTCGACCCTCCTCGAAGCAAGGATCCACTTAACCTTGACCCCGTTGAAGACATCGATGACTTCCTCATTTGTCTCCATCGACACATTGAAGTTGTTTTCCTTCTCAGGCTTGGACACCTTTAGCCGCCGCGTCGAGGGCGAGATCTTCGTACTGAGATAAACCTGGGCGGCCTCATAGATCTGATTGTTCACGAGGCCGTCAAACTCTTCGATCACAACCGTGACCTGAGACGAGAACTGGGAGAAGAAGTTCCGGACCCCGGAGAAGAAGTATTCTTGGAATTCGTGGGGGAGGAGGTCATTGGCTAAGGTCCGGGCCAGCATTATGCTGGCCGTGACCGAGGCTGCCGCAGAGAAGACCGCCTTCGCCGTGACCATTTTGGACTCCGATGAAGAGTCGGCCATCTCTCGAGGGACTAGAGTTGGAATGAGTTATTTTCTGGGGATAGACTGAGACCAATTTCTCAGTTTGTCTGGGAAATTATATTGGGGAGAGGATTGTGTGTGTTTGGGGGTAATGGAAGAGAAGAAATGAGTGGGGTTTAATAAGTGCCAATTTCCCTGTCCTTCAAGGATTTTTATTGACAAACAAAATAAGAAATTCCAAAATGAAGGAAGCATCCGAAGTTGTTTCTTATTTGACTTTAATGGTCATGTGCGTGGACTTTACTTGAGAAAGTTCCTCTAAGCGAGAGTGTTCCTTGGGTTTTCCCATAAATCAACACGTTTTACTGGAAAGTCTATTAGAAGCAAGAGAAATAAGTTCGATCGTCTCTCTGTTTCGTTTTTCTTTTTTGAACACATTGATCATATTTGATAAACGACTCTCAGTCCCATTTACTATGAAAACGAACATTTAACGTCGATTGACTGTGTTTGACCAAAAGGGATAGATCTTGGGAACGTTAACATTGACTCTCATTTTTATTTTCTTTTTTACTGGTTCTGAATGTTTTCTTCCCTTTCAAAATATCAGTAAACAAAGGAATGATTTCCCTGTATCTTCTTCTTCCGAAATATTTGGATTGAGTAAGTATTAGGGTAAGGAGGTGACGAAGTTTGTCAAAGAAGGGATAAAACCTTAGACATAATCTCTGATTTCTTCCACATTGAACTTACCCGCCATAGAGAAGAGACGAGAGTAAAGTTATCTCTACTTTTCTTCCTCCATAAGAAATCGCGACTGAACGAAGGTGTGAATTTTCTGCTTTACTATCTTTTTATCTGTTCATTGCGACAATATACATGATATGCTCGCCTGAAGACGATAGTTGGTGGAGCCTGAGACCCTTGATTGAGAGGTATATTCCTTATGTGTACTCTAGTGAGAAGCTACTGATCGTACAATCCTCTATGCTTCTCTTGGTCCTCAAGGTAGATATCTATGTATGGATTGTAAATGCAACATTCTATTTCCACGCAATGAAGAAAGAAAAAGACGGCAAACACGAAAATGCACATCTTTGTTTGATCGCAATCTTCAAGGTGGAAGAGAAGCGGGGGTGATTTTGTTCTCTCTAGATTGTAGCCTCATTTCATGATGGATTAAAGTATCCATCGAACTCCCGAAAGTGTATTACGAGTCAAGCCTTAGGGATTCAAGAATTCATTCTCCTCAAACCCTTCGAATAGAAACATACATATATAGGATCAAATTATACGTATATAAATTATAACTTCTTATTCTAGACTGTCCATCCATTTCTACTGAGAGTTCAATTAACAGAATATCACTTAGGCCTTCGAAAGACCAGTACATTCAAACTCTAATCTGGCCTAAGATGCAGGTATGCGAACAATAAGAACAACTGATAACATCCAATAAGGAAATTCAAACTAAACTCAAAGCAATCTTAGAGAAACCGGAAATATTTTCCTTAACAACATCCCCAACCAGCTGTACGATCCAACATATTTTCACATCCATTACGAATGATTCCCGAATGTGTTTCAGCATTTCACGTGTTTCAGTGTTTCAGTCTATCTTCAAATAGACTTGAAGAGTAAATATAACTTGAACTTTTGATTTGATTACTCAT
This sequence comes from Punica granatum, assembly GCF_007655135.1. Taxonomy (NCBI): domain Eukaryota; kingdom Viridiplantae; phylum Streptophyta; class Magnoliopsida; order Myrtales; family Lythraceae; genus Punica; species Punica granatum. The sequence continues at coordinate 6,872,944 of NC_045132.1, forward strand.
TAGCTCCATACCTGCACCTCACTTCATCCAACTCATCTCCCTATATATCATATATTTTCCAATGGAAAACGATCTGTTTCTACTCAGCTTCTCTCTAATTCCTTCCTACGGTTCTCCACCACAGCTTGGTTCCTCTCCCACAACTCTCCCTCGGTCAGCTCCATTCCGAGCTCTCTGTCTCAGCTCACTCCCTCCCTCTCTCTACCATTTCCCAGCTCTCTCTCTCTCTCTCCCTCCCTCCCTCCTCTCCATTTGTTTCATTGTTCGGAGCAATGCCGCAATTAAGCTTTAGAATAAACGAAGAGGCGATGGGGGAATACAGAAGACAATTTGAGGGCCGATTGGTTTTATAGGCTCGAGGCCCACACTAACAATCAGGCCTAAAGGCCTCTAATCTCTCTCTGTTTTTTTTTTCCTCTCTCTCTCTCTTTTAAAATTTTAAGGAAGCTGCAAAATAGAATATGTATATGAAATATATTTATACTAGAAAGCAATCCACGCCATGCCATGGGTCAATAAACCTTTTTTTTTTGTCAATCTTTTGATTTTATTATATTAGTTTGCAACAATTATCGTGCACAATTGAAACTAATAATAAAATTATAGAAGTGTAAAATTATGCAGTCTTGATTGCTAATAAAAGATTTAAATTTTCTAATAAAATAGAATAATTAATATATTGTACGGTATAAAAATTAATTTTTCCCCCACTAAATTAATATATTTAATTTTTTATATTTTTTAATTAGAAAATCATTATCACAATATAATAGACCTTACATGGCCCAATAATTTTAAGTGATAAACTTTACTTGCAATGAATGTCTTCGAAATTCATTATAAGCGTCTCTTGATAATAGTCAAGTTAATGTCTGAGCGAGGATTAGTCTTAGTCAATATATTAGTGTAGCCTTACTTTTCACCCAAAAAATTAGGACATTTCTAGCATAAAAGATAAACAGATTAATTAAATTGGTGATAAATTAAAATATAACATAAAAGATAAATAAATTAATTAAATTGGTGATAAATTAAAATATACTTCTTATAGTTGAATAAAAAATAATTACCATATGCATCGGTTTAAAATTGGCCCCCAATCTTTATTTTTTCAAATCTTAATATAAGAGTGAAAGTGCATTGTTTATACTAGGTTGCACATAAAAAGAGAATGTGCATCTTTTTAATAAAATCAATTAAATAAATTAATAAAATTGCAAAACACAAATAGATTTTTGCTTTTTCTATTAATATATTATTTATTTATTTGCACTGTCCTTTCTTTTTGTTAAAAAAAAATTAAATGATTTCAAGAAAGATTTCCGTGAAATGACCACATAGTAATTTTTTTTTTAGATTGGTTCTCAATTTTTATCTTACCAAATTTTATTATTAGAGGAGTTAAAGTGAATCTTTCATAAAAAAATTTGAATTTCACATGATTTACGAGAGTCAATATGATCTTTTGGAAAATTAGATGAAGCGTCGGCAGACAAATTGAAATATAAAAATTATGAAAAGGTAGAAGATTATGATATGATTGTTGAGAAACTTTTCGCCCCCAACAAATTGAAATATATTTGTTAAAACTTGTCCATATCCTTCTTTGGGAGGGAGTAGGGTTGGTTTCCCACCTTCACCGACCACTCTTCTCCTCTTTTTTCTTTTTTTTTCCTTATATTTTTAGATTTATTTTTTTGTAATTCCTAATTTCTTATTTTAATTTTTTTAATATTTCGCAATTACTTAACTGTACAAGTCCTTTTTTGTTTTCTCAACGGGCATCTGTTGGACGATTGAAATACAAATACATGCAAATTAGTATATTGAAGTTATATATTTACATTGTAACTTAACGCATGGCCTCATAATATTTTTTAATGCCATTAAAATTTTAACATTGATAAATTATAAATATTAATTATGTAATAATAATTTTTAGTTCCAACAAAGTTTTTAATTTTAAAAGTTAGTAATTAATTTTTTGAAAGCGGAAAAGGGTCTCTCAAATTTAAGAACTTTTGTCATCTCAATATCAATATTATATACTCACAATTAAAAAGAAATAATTACACAAGAAAGTGAAAGCGGGTCCCGTTTTGGGATCTGCTAGCAGTGGGGAGGCTTTTCCCACTCGCAACTTCCTTTCCCCGTTTTTTTAATCTTTTAATTTTATTTTTTATATTTTGTTTGCTATTATTATAAAATACAATCTCAAAAGGTTACATGTAATTTTATTTATCCATCGGGATCTAGTTGCATTTTTAATACACTTGCTATATTCTAAGTCTAACCCAAATAATGCAGCAAATCGACCCATCGGAATAAAGAATCCAGTCATTATAATTGTATCAATTATTTTGGAAATAATATTTTTATAAAAATGTACTTTTTCACCCAAATGTTGTGTGGATAAATAAGAAGAAATTTCATATCGAAAATACTACATAGCGTTTGGTAATGAAGTTAAGTTTGATTTAATTAGTTTTAGTTTGATTTGAGAAGATAAAGATAAAAATAATTGAGAAAAGTATGTAAGAGAATTTGAAAAAAAAGATAAAAAAATAATTGACTTTGTATGAGTTGTTTTGTTTTATTGTTGAAAAAAAGTGGTATAAATGGAGCTCACTCTTTGAATTTGTATGAGTTATTTTGCTTTGTTGTGGGTATAATTAGGTTAAAGTTGTGATTTTAAAATCATATTTGCAAGCCAAACAAGCCATTACTTTCCCAAAATACCCTTTAAACTTTCCGGCGCATGCATTTACATCCATCTTTTGTTACTCAATTGTAATACTTTAAAACGTAACATCACATACATTTCTTCACAATTGTGTTTCTCTACATTTACTTTCACAAAATACTATTTTAACTCTCCACCGCATGCATTTACAGCTCATTTGTCCCTCAATTTTTATATTCTAAAATGTAACCACATGTATCTTTTCACCTTGATTGAACCATCTACACCAATTGCCTCATTTTAAACCATATTTCTAACAATAAATCCTCTCTTCAAATATAATAGGAAAATGAAAATCTAAACTTAATATATAGATTCTATTTTTTTATTGAATTCCATAAATGCCCTTCTTCACCACTAAAATCTTGACCCATTTAAATTATCTCTTCCACCATTATCCTTTCAACTACTCTTACATACTGCTTTGCTTTCATAATTTGTTGAAATCGCCCCTATATATGACTCATAAAAAGTAATTATACTTGTCAGCACACAATTTTGGTCTACGAGCTCTAGAGAATATCAACAGCGATCTTGACCACAACCCTGAGACTGTAACATAAAAGTATCAAGAAGACCCCGGGTTATCACTCATAGCCTTGTCAGCCATGTCACCCGGACGGCCCTTAGAGCAAGGCACAGAGCATCGCAACACGAAAAGAATTCAAAACCAACAACTTAGAATGATCGCGTGGAGGATGAGCAAAATCGACATTTTGTCATCCATTGGAGGGAAGTATTTATGATTAATTACTCGAGCATTCACGATTTTGAAATCAAGGAACTTCCTTAATTTAATTCGGAAAAATTACTTTATGGAATGTTTTCGGGTTGTATGTACGTCAAGTTAGATCATCAAAATTCGCAATAAAACTTGGGGCCGAAAAGTAACTCTCTATATAATGATGATCCCTGAATTTTTCTAAATGCAATGGTGGTCTCAAATCATTTTTCGGGTATTCGATTGAAAAGATGAGAATTTCAGGCCTTACGTGCATCAATTTAGGTTTTTTTTTCAAAATTCGAGACGATACTCGAGCTTGGAAATTTTTTTTTGTATAATATCAACCCTCGATTTTTTCTAAACATAAGGGTGGTCTCAAAATATTTTCCGGATATCTGATTTTAAAGATTGAATTTCGAAAATAATCGAGCAATTACGATCGATGTGTGTCAAAGTTTCGATATCGATTTTTATTGATATTCGATCTCCGTCAAATTTTTGAATTTTGCAATTTGAAACATTCAATCGAAAAAACACCAATTTATCCCAAGAAGTCGAATTTCATCCATTACGTCCGTACAAGTAAATAAATAGTTAAAATAAAGGAGAGAAAATTGGTGGCATAGGGGTTTGCCGCAAGTGGCCAAGTGGGCCGACCCCCATGCTACTGATCTTTGACCTTGCTTTTCATTTTTTTCTTCCTTCCTTTTCTTCTATGGCAGGCACCAATTCGATTAGAGAAGTCAAGCACCTGCCTCCATCTCTTCACTCTCCTTGCTCTATAGCGACTCATCCGCTCAGGCGTGCCCATCCCTTTACAACCAGCAACAACTTGCTTCTTATGCTCCTCCCAGCACACAACAACTCCATCGACCCCATCACCTCTATCAACTGGTCATCAGGGGCAGACTTCGATCATTTTTTTTTAGCTCCTCACTATCAATATCTTCAAGGCATGATGCCATTAACAGGGGGAAGATCGACTTCTACTCTTGGTTGGCTTCTTGGTAGCTTCTATCACACACCATCACAGACAACTTGGAAGCAACAACGGCTATCCCATCACCCTCTACTGATCATCATTTACTACCTATCCTTCCTGGCCTCGCTCAACTAGTTTTTCTTCATCGTTGGGTGGCAGCTTCCATCAACTCGAGCACTTTCTTCCACTTCCCTTTTGCTCTTGGTTGGCAACAGCGGGGGGAGAGCTTCATTTTCTTCTTCTTCTTTTCTGCGGCTCTCCAAAGCTGCCATCACTCGAGCCTGCAACCAACTTCCTTGCAACTCCCCGCAACTAGTAGTGCAACCTACCATCTCCAGGCCGCATCTGCTCCTTTTTCTTCACCCTCACGCCAAGACCAGGGTGAGGCCAGCTCTCTATCTCTCGGAGTCTCTGGCTCCCTCTTTGTCTTTCTCAAAGACTTAAGAATAAAACAAAAACAACAAAAAAAGGACGGACAGACAGCCTTTTTGATCCCCCTGACGCAGCCACTACCACTGGACATCACCATTGTTAGCTTTTCCCTTTCATCGTCTCCTCTTTGGCCTTCGTCATTAGCGGCTCTCTTTCATCACTTCCCGCTGATCTTCTGGTCTTCATCATTCGACCTCCTCTTCTTTCCTCGGGGCACACAAAAGGACATATGCACAGAGGGGGGACGGGCATTTAACGGGAGACAAACGGAGAGAGTAAGAAGACATCGATGCAAACGATCTCCAAGGCTTTCTGGCGCCATGGCTTCTTTCCCTTGCTCTAGGGTGAAGAGTGGGCTATGTATATGGCAGAGCATGAGACGGGTTCGTCTCTGGAAAGGCCTTCCCTATGATCTCTTTCGGTTCTTATCTTTTCCTTTCAAAATCTTTTGGGGTGCCATTAGGTCTTTGAAAGTCACTCAGATTTGCAGTGTAACTTGTTTATTCTCCTCGCTATAGATTGAATAGGTGTTATGTCTCAAGGACAACTATGCATAATTGTTTGTATGACGTAAGTACAAAGACAGTTAGGGTTATTAATCCTTCAGAATCTCGATTTGTAATAGATGATTTGAACAAAAAAAAAAAAGAAACCTCACCTATGTATGAAAAACTCATCATCATATGATCACACTGGTGGAAATTTAGAGTTGTAAGCAAGGTATGGTGCTAAGGTAATTGGTTCAATGAAAGACAAGGACAAGATACCTAGTATTGATATAGCTCTGAATGATGGAGACAAATGGATGTTTGTTGGCCACGAGATGCTCGTGATTGAAACCCCTAGGCATACTCAAGGCCATAGTAGCTTCTACTTTCTGGGGTCAAGGGCCATTTTCATTGGATACACATTGTTTAGCTTGTCTTGTGCGCAAGTAGCTCATCTTAGCAACAGAAACCTGCCAACGCTCTTGGAGGTCCAACATCGTCTTTCAGGGTGGCCTCTTTTTCGAGTTCAATCCCAAATCAGAGCTTATCCATCTCGAGCCTACTGTTGCCCCTTCCTCACATCTACTTCAGTTCCTGTCATCCTCTCTACAACAGCATATTCTCAAGATCCCCGAGCTCAAACAGCTGCAACCTCTTCGTTCCTCACTCTATCACATGTGTTGGCTAGACTTCTTGGCTCCACAAGCTGCTCTTTGTCGACGTTGCTTGGTTTTTGTAGCTATTATCCTAGCTCTTCCTTGGAGCTGCTGCTAGCTACTTGTTGTTGTTCTCCTCCGAGCTTTTGAGATGTTGCTGGTGTTCCTTGCCTCTTCTAGCTCCCTGGTTCGAGTTCCGATCATCGACGTTTCCAGCCAACTAAAGCACCTGTTCTCACTGAGTCTCTGAGCTAAGTCTCCCTTGGTCCACCTTTTTCTCATGCTCATTTTTACTCTCGATCATCATTAACCGTTGCTATGTTTCCTTTTTTTTTTTTTGCTGTCCATGTCCTTCCATTTTAGATGCCATAGCCCCCCACTTTCGTGGCTAAAGGTGATTATGAGTGGTTCAATATGTGTTCGATTTATGGTCGGCTAGTAGAATTACGTGTTCCTCTCAACACTAGCACGGGAAAGGTATGAAATCTCGATTTAGTGATATATTTAGGGCTCTTTCATCAGTTGATTTGATCATCTTGTCAATGATGTGTGCAAATATTTTTTTTCGGTCAATAATAACACAAACTGATTTTTCGATTTGAACTCGGACATTTAAAATTGGGACTTGCAAAAACAACCGATCCACCATGAACCTGACTTTTAGAATACTGACCCTAAAATTAGTTGTGTGAAATGAGAATAAACTAGCACGAATTAATCTCATACTCTCTTGGCTTTAAGGGATAAAATCGACCAAATATACTAAAACCGGCTTAATTGATCACTCGGACATAAAACGACATATTATATTTTGCTGTGAACAGTGTGACCATGATTCATGTTTTTAGAAGTGTTATACATACATACGTATATATATTCGACTTAATCATGTAAAGTCGGTCTAAAAATCGAATTTAATTTCGGGACGGTCCGGAGTTAGAGCTCTTACCGAACAGTCTACTAATGGCTGGCTCAACGGCTTGAAACCTGCAAACTAAAGGATTTGGCAATTTTCTTAATTTAATTAATCTTACACACATAGTAATTGGGATGATCCACTTGGCTAAGTAACTCACTCAACATTTAAATAAATTATACGAACCGGTTAATAACTCGTAATCGAGTCGATAAATCATGAACTGGTAATCATGCCCTTTTCAAATCAATAATCTTTACAAATACCAAGTGCCTGGTCCGTGTAGCATGGATATTTAGGAAGGACTCGCGTGTTCTGACCCGAGTTTGAGCCCGATTTGAGGCGGCTCAAATCGAAATGCGTGAGTTCTTCTTAGACTACTTCCGGGTAAACCAACCGGTCTTCAGACCCTCTCAAGGATTTCACACAACTCTAGGGAATTGATGGAATCGGTCGACACCGGTTACAGCCTGAGCTGGTCTGCATCGCACAATTTCGCTTTTCATAAAAGAAATTTTTACATTTCAAGGGCAAGTTTATATGTTCATGACTTACCGACAACCCTAAGATTAGAGTGGTCGAAACATTCTGAGCTGCGGGCAGGGATGGGGCAGCCCACGAGGGTGCAAGTCTTATTTGCATAGCTCTCTTTACTCGATTCGGGTGCTTCTGTCATTTTAGCGTAGTTTCGAGTATTTAGATTGGGTATGTCTATTATAAAACACAATCCGTGACTAATCACGCACTCGACATAATTAAACATTAGAAAACAGTTAGGCAAAACCTCAGGGTTTGGGTTTCAGGCAAAAACATACTTCTATCATAATTTGTTAAAGCCGCATTGTCACGATATAGAACAACTTAAAATGAATCTACACATTCAAAGCTTGACTACAAACATCATGTCTGTCGAATCCTCCTTAAACACTATCGAATGCTACATACCCTCCTAAGGCAGCCCATGGCCGATTCACATTGTACATACGACCCTGGATTTGTCTGTTTAGGGTAAGAACTTGTTTGCCAAGTAACTCCGATTCATAATCTGATAAATCAAGTAAATCCGACAATAGCATACAACTTGTCTGTTTTTGTTTGTTTTCCTCTGTTTTCTTGTGGGTCGAGCTTGATTCCATTAGGGTACTACATGCACAAGGTCTAACGCCCCTAACCATCAATCACGGGGTCCAACACCTCCACACACACGAGTATGCACTACTAGAGTGCGGAATTGGGTCTAACCTCAAGTCACTCTTTGGACTCGAGTAGTATCGAAATGAAGGATGACTCGAGTCGGGATGCGTGGAACGAGGTTAGACAATCACTCGGGAACTCGATCGATCCTACGGATATCTCTAGAGCCACTCGGTCCTCTTGGGAGCCGCTAGTCCGGTCGGACCCAACCCCCGGCTCTCATGAGCCTACGTCACATTAATTTCGGTTTCGGTCTTTCCAAAACTCACGGTGAGTGCGAAAGGAATATTAGCCTAGCATGAGTCAACCGGGATCCCTTTATTATAATTTGTATTTGAGAGTACATTGCAAGGCATTTGTTTGTATAACTATTTATGTAACGATCCCAGTCGGTAAGTGTGGAGTTTGAGAGTCGAAACCGATCGAGTTGATTTACGGGTTTTTGAGACGATTAGGACCACACGAGTCACAGTTTCGGTCCACACGGTGAATAGACCATCACGATCTGGCTAGTTGAGTTGGGTAGATGTTGGACCGATCTCCTAACCCATGGATCTGCTCCTCTTTCAGCCTTATAGTCTGAATCAATCATTTCTTCGAATTTATGGTGTCAAAACGAGCAAAATAAGCGAAACTTAATCAAGTAGTAAATAAATTAAAAACAATAAGCTTTAGGCAAACTAGAGTATCGATAGGGCGTGCGAGATGTAGGTTGGCACATAACAGAACCCCCTGAATTCGGAACTCCGAGTTCCGTAAGACCATATACCTTAGCAAGCTAGGTATATCTATAACCCTAGACTCGGACAACTCACCGACCCTCAATTTTCGGGTCGTAAACAGGTAGTGGCTACTCATTTTCACGCGTGACCATCGTGCGTTCCCCGGGAAGATGGATACCCCAAGCCATGTTATCAGTATACACGCATGCGGGCATCGACGAGACAAAATTTGGGTTCGCAAAATATTTAATTATGCAAGTAGAATGACCCTTCCACTTTAATCATTCAAACCAATGATATTGTCTTACATCAAAGTTCTATGAAAAAATATATATTTTGATAATCAAAATCGTTTTAATTAAAAATGATTAGCTCGATGGTGTTGAGGCCCCAACCATCAGTCACCTCTCCTCATCTTCACAATCGGCCTTACGACTTTTTTTTTCTTTTTTGTTATTTTTAAAATTTCAAAATATTTTATATTTTTTTAAAAATGCGGGAGCCCACTCTGCTAATCACTGTATGCCATGTGGCACCATCATGCAACAATTCCGATTAAAATTAATGAAGAAATTGACGGTGTGTTGACATTATTATTAAATCGATAGTTTGTGATTTAATTAGCGAAAAAAAGGGGTTCGTGCTAAAATAATTAAAATGTGAAAAGTTTGAATTTTTTGTTTTGTTTTGTTATTAACTCAGAAAACAGGAGGATTGGGGTGCTAGTGGAAAAACCATCGACTCTCCCTTTTAGGTCCCAAAGGGACTTGTTTTAACTATAGTTTATAGATAGATATAGATATTGATTTATAGATAGATTATAGATTATAGATAGATAGAAGAAAGATTTATAGTTAGATAGATAGATTTAATTTAATTTAATGTTTGTATTTGTATATTTGTGTACTTATATCTCGGGTTCCACAACCCAGATTACTCAATTAAATCTCTGATTTTTCGAAGTTTTAAAATTTTTATAAAAATTTCTAATAAATCACTAATTTTCATTTTTTAAAATTTCAATTAACTTGTGAAAGATCTAGATATAACATAATGTATTTTTTAAGTTTATGGTAAGATAGTTGTTAGTGGAAGATATTTAATAAATCATAAACTCATATATTTAACTTAAATAAACAATTTCAGATAAGACCTGGATGTGACATATATAGCAGTATTTTTTAATATTCTTTGATAATCTTTTAGTATCTATAAAATGTTGAATGAATCGTAAATTTTTTATATTAAAATTTTTATAATTCATAAATAATATAAAACTCGTCCATAAGCATGTCGTATGTTGGTTTTTCCAAACCCAAGGGGGTGGCTCCATGGCGGGTGTCTGTGTGGTATTTCTTTTTTTAATTTCAAACTTTATATATATATATATATATATATATACTCTAGTCGCACAGTCCGTGCATTGAACAGTATAGAACGTTATAAAATCATTAAACATTATATGCGTATTTTAAATGACTATATATATTAATATAATATTTTTATTGATATTTTCTTTAATATTATTATTTCTAGGATTAAATAATAACTTTTATCATAAATAAAAAATTAAACATCAAAATTATTAAATATTTTTTATTGAATATATCACCTATATACAAACTAGTACGTTAGTAATAGGTTATATAATAGCCAAAAAATTGAAAACCTCACGTTTAAAAAATTGAAGAATTCATGTCCATGTTGGCAAAATAATCCACAGTTTCACCAATTTAAAAAGGGATTATGCATGCGGCCAGAAAGAAAAGTGATTATGCATAAAAAAGTTTAAGGAAAATTCCAATTATGGTAGGATTAGTTTTGGGTCTTTAATATTGTCAATATTTATATGGTGTTATATCATATTAAAAATAAAAAGTTTCACCTATCAAAGAAGGAAAATTTAAAAATTAGTTCATAGGACAATATGAAAACGTTCGTAGGATAGCAAACGCTATTAATTTGCTAGAAAGATGGCCTAGGATTGTGTTTAGGTGTTTGTATTGTAAAAAATAATTGACGGAAACATCTATATACAAGTATAGAAACATATATATAAACGTGTGTATATATATATATATATATGACATCAAATATATATAGATAAGTATATGATTGAGGAAATATATGAGTGTGCGTGCGCGCAAAATTTTGATAGTAGTAGAAAATGAGAAGATGTGATAATTGAGGGACAGAACTTCAAATATATGTTCTTCCTTATTGAAAAATAACTTTTCATAAGAACATATATGGTTATACGTACAACAGAAAAAAAAATTCGATATTGGTTTTTCACGATTTTCATACTATCAAGATTGAGAATTAGAAGTGAAACAATAGAAAGCAATAAATTAAAATAACAACAATAACTGAACAACACACTTTGCGTGTAGTGATAGATTAACTTTTGGAGAGCTTGTGTCTAATGGTAGAACTATTATTTGAGAGCTAAATAGGCCACCGTTTATGTAGGCTATGCTTCCTATATTATATAGATGCTAGAGAAAATATAATCCAATTTCTTTTTTAAAATCAAATATAATTTAGATATCTATAAATTATATATGAATCTAAATAGACTTATCCTATGATGTCTCGTATGATCTATGGACCCCATGTAGACATAGAAAAATAAAATATACTTAAAGATCAATAAAAAAAATGCATAATACATAATATATAGATATAGATATTTAAGGACCCATGTAGAAATAGATAAACAGGATATACTTATCGATGAACCAAAAATAGATGCATAATACATATATTATAGATAGATATATTTCTATAGACTTTCTCTTACATGTAGGTATAGCTTGCACCAAATCATAAAAGATAAAGATATTTTAATAGATATCATAGGTAAAGATGTATTTAATTTTTAATTTAATTATGATAATTCATTAATTTTAAATTTATTTATTGTTGATGATTTAAAAATAAAAAAACTCATAAATTCGAGAAAATTTCATTCAGTAAGCGAGCATTATGAGGCCATCTGATCGGGCCTCATACAGCTCTACTTTATATTATATGTTAGCACTTTGTTTTGATCTACTGGCTTCAGAGGAGGGCGAAATTGTCATTTCGTCACCCACTGGAAGGAAGTATTTTTAATTAATTGCCCAAGCATTCACAACTTCTAAACTAAGGGGCATTTTTTTAATTTGAAATTTCTTAGGAAAATATTCTACGGGAAGTTTTCAGGCCTTACACTCGTCAAATTCGAATTTCAAAATCCGGAACAAAACTCGAGGCTAAAAAACATTTTTCTACACAATATTGATCCTTGAATTTTTTTCGAACACAATGGTGATCCTGGATTATTTTTCGAGTGCTCGGTTGAAAGGCAAAAATTTTAGACTTTACGTGCAGCGATTTTGATTTTTTTCAAAATTCCAGTCGATACTCGGGATTGAGAAGTAGTTTTTCCCATAATATTGATCCAATAATTTTTCTGAACACAAGGTGTTTTCGGGTTATTTTTTAGATATCCGTTCGAAAAGTCGAGAAATTTGAAAATAATCGAGTAATTACGATTGACGTGTTCCGAATATTCGATATTAATTTTATTGAGATTCGGTCTCCATTGATTCAAATTGAAATTCTCATAGTCAATCATTTCTCGAATTTCACGACTTCAAAATATTTATTCTGAAAATACAGACGAATTCGGAAAAATCGATTTATCGACTGGTGAATATCGGTATGATTAAAAAAAAAAAAAAGGAGTTCAACAGCGGGTCAACCCTTTTTGGGTTTCTTCCCGCCCTGCCTTTCTTTTCCCTGCCGAGCCTCCATTTCCTTTTCTCTCTTTCTTCTTTTCTTTTCTTCTGAACTCGACAGACCAAGTTTTCTTCTTTCTTCTTTGTTCATTTCGGTTTTTTTCTTTTCCTACCAGCTTGTCAACCTAACGCCAGTCAACCTTTCTTCTTCTTCGTCGTCTTTGCCATGAAGCTCTGACCGGTCCATCCCGTTTTGGTTTCCTTTGTCGCCCCATTTTTTCCTCGGTTGTACCCGAGCTTCCATTCCTTTCCTTTCCGCTGCAACCTGCAGCTTCTGCTGGCTGCAACTTTCTTTCCCTCTCACACAAACCCTCTCTCCTCTCAGCCCATGCCCTCATTGCAACGGGTCCAGACGTCCCCCTCAGCTCTGGAACCTCTCACCCTCGGCTGGCTCGCTGAACCTCCAGCTGGAGCCATCTCACTCCAAGCTCCCCTCCGATTCTCGGCCGGCTCAGCTCGAGCTCCCCGCCGCCCCCAGAACCCTCTCTATCCCTCACTCTCCCTCACTCTCCCTCTGGCTCTTTCTTTTCTGGCTCTCTCTCTGAGATCTGCAGAGAACAGAAGAGGTCATCGGTCTCTCTCTATATCTCCCTCTCTCTCACGAAAATGTTGACTGGGAGCTCGCCCAACTCTCTCTGCGGGACTCGGGGAAAACTCTTTTCTTTTCTTCCAGCTCTCTCTTGCTCCCAGCTCCCGGAGGATCCCCTCCTTTCCTTCCTTTTCTTGACGAACAGAAATCGCCAGCACCATCATCCTCCACTCCTCTTTTTCTTCCCTTTTCTCCCCGTCTGCTGAGCCGCTCGCCATCTTCCCTAAGCTGGTATGTTGCCGCCGGGCTTCCTTCAGTCGCAGTGCTCCTCGCTTCCAAGCTCCTAAGCTGAGTATGCGGCTCGGTTCTCATCCCTGAGCTGCTCCCGTCCCGTTGTTGCTGTGGGTGTTCCTCCCGAGCTGGTGCATCTTCGTAACGGCTGTCAAAGCTCTTCTAGAACTCCTAGTGGCTGCCCCAGGTTGCTGCTGCTTCTTTCTTTGGCTTCTCTTTGCAGGCAGGGGCGGAGCTACTAAGTCTCCAGGGGGACTTTTCCAATTTTCAATGGTTACACGTACAAATTTGTAAAACTCTTAGAGTGTATTTGGATTTAGAGTTGAGTTGAGTTGAGTTTTAATTTTAATTGATTTATAATGATTGTATTGTTGAATTATGAGAAAAAGTATGAAAAAACAATAAATAGTTAAGAGAAAGTAATGATTAAGTAATGATTGTGTTGTTGAATTGTGAAAAAGTAATGAAAAATTGAGAGAATTTAATATTAAAAATTAAATTAAATGGTTAAAAAAATTTAAAAAATGAAAAAAGTAATGATTATGTTGTTGAATTGAAGATAAGTAGAGTTGAATTGAGTTAAAATTTTTTTTAAAAATAAACACACCCTTAACTTTTGCCCCCAAATAAAACACCAATGCCCCCTAAATTATTTAATTAGTTGACTTTTGTCTCAAAATTTTCTTATAAGTCCTACTAATATTTAGAAACTTTTAATTTGCCCCCGAACATTATTTCTGGTTCCGCCCCTGTTTGCAGGTTTGCCACCACTGGTTGCACGACATCATAGTTCGTTGCTCACGGCTGCTCTTTGTTGCTGCCCCTGGACTCTTCCTCGGGATCCTTGAGCCGTGGGGGTGACGACCAGTCACTGTGGTAGTCTTTGTCAGTCCGTTCTAGCCCTTACCATAGGTGTTTTTGAAGCTTTACGAGCTCATCCCGACATCGGCCCAAGAAAGGTATAATTTCTTGAATCTTAGTGGCATGCATAGGACTTTGTTCATCAATTATTTGATGATTAAATGGATGGTGATGTTATGAAGTGAATCTTGGTTGAAAAGAAAAAGAAAAGCACAAATCGGCATTAATATGAACTTGGATTTAAAACCAGCATGTTGGGATGACAAGAACCGGCACGAGCACGAATGTGATTGTGTAAAGAATCGGATGTAAAATTAGTTTCATGAAATAAGAATGAATCCACACGAACCGGACTCCATGTGCACTCGGGTTTTAAAGGATAAAATCAATTGAACACCAAAACCGGTTTAATTGATCACTTGGAATTAAAAATGACAAATTAAATTTTATTGTGATCATTTTTGCCTATATTCATGTGCTTTGGAATGTTTGAATATGCCTTTGATTAAAACCTCACATGAACCGGATTAATCACGTAAAGTCGGTTAAAAAATTGGACTAAATTCCAAGACGATCGGAAATTATAGCTATATCGGGCGGTCCATCAATGGCCGTCTCGATTGCTCGAGACCTATAAATTACTGCATTCGGCAAATTTTAATCAAGTTAAAAAATTCCACGCCTGGGGCAATTAGGACATTTCACTCGAGTAAATAAATCACTCGACCTTTTAATAAATTGTACGAACTGGTCAATAATCTGTAATCGCGTCGACAGTTCAAGAACTATTGAACATGCCCTTTTTAAACTCACCCTTTCAAAAGCACCGAGACACGTGTCACGCGTAGCATGGATATCTAGGGAGTACTCGTGTATCTTGATACGAGTCAGGGTCCAATTTGAGACGGCTCAAGTTGGGGTGCATGAGTCCTTCTTAGACCACTTCTGGGAGGAGCGATCGTTTTCTTGGCTCCCTCGGGGCCCTCACGGTTGGGGTGGATCCAAGGGTTCGATCGACACCGGCTACCGACTTTCGATAGTCCGTGTTATATGATCTCGATTTTTTATGCACACACATTTTTCGATTCAAGAGCATGACTACCAGTACTTGACCTACCGACACCTTAGGCATTAGGATGATCGAAACATTCTAAACAAGGAAAGGGACGGGCGCCCATCAAGGTACGATTGTCATTTGTTCACCATTCCTTTCTTGTCTGTATATTTCTGTCACCCTAGAATAGAATCGGGCACTTGGGGGATTAGATTAGATGCACGAGCGTGGACGGCCCGTGAAAGGTTGTTCGGTCCCACATGGGTCATGTGCAGAGATCTTCGCACCCTTGTGGTGTTTCATGCCCCCATTTCCCTAAATTTGTCCTTAGAATGGGTCAAAACGTGAAAAACATACTAATCTTAAACCCGACTTAATCAAACACGGGCAAATAGTTAAGCAAAGGGTTAGGTTTCGGGTTTTAACAAAAACACAATCGTCATAATCCGTAAAAGTTGCATTGTCACAATACATAACAATTTAAAAGCAATCCACACATTCGAGACTTGACTACATACATAATGTCTGTCGGGTCCTTTAAAGTACCGCTAAATGCTACATACCCTCCCAGGGTGGTTCATGACCAATTCATATCGAATACATCATCCCGTTTGTTTGTTTAGGGTAGGAATTTGCTTGCCAAGCAACTTCAGTTCATAACCTGATAAATCATGTAAATCCAGCAATAATACACAATTTGTCTATTTTCTTATGTATTGATATGTTTTTCTCTATTTTCTCGAAAGTCGAGCCGGACCCTTTAGGATACGATTCACACGGGGTCTAACGCTTCTAACCATCGATCACGAGGTCCAATGCCCCAATACACCAGAGTGTGAGCAACTCAAGTGCGGAATTGGGCCTACCATCGAGTCAAGTCTTTCCAATTGGGGGATGACTCGGGTTGGGAGGTGTGAAACGATGTTAGACAATCACCGGAGAGCTTGACCGATCCCGTGGATATCTTGAGGATCATTTGGTCCTCCTGGGACCCGCTGGTTCAATCTCGGCTCTCATGAGCCCCGCGTCACTTTAATTTTGGTTTATGTTTTTCCTAAATACATGGTTAGTCTAAGTGGAATAATAGCCGAACGAGAACCGATCGGGATCCAATCATTGTAATTTATATTATTTTATTTATTTGAGAGAATAATTGAATGATTTATTTTGTACATTTATTCATATAAGAATCTCCAGTCGGTGAGTGAACTGTCCGAGTATTGAATCAGTCGGGTCGATCTACTTTCTTAGGGACGAGTAAACCCAAGGCTTCGTGGATTCGGCTCGCACGGGATGTCGACCATCATGTGGTAAGACGAGTGCAGCTTAATCATCCGGTAAATAAATAAAAATGGCAAGCCCTAAGCAAATAGAGTAACGATTGGACGTGCGGGATATAGGCCCGCACGTAATAGAACCCTTGAATTCGGAACTCCTGGTTTTGTAAGACTAATGCCTTAGCAAACTAAGTGTATTATGTACCCCTAGACCTGAGCAACTCATCGGCCCTCAACTCTCGGGTCGTAAATAGGTAGTAACGACTCATTTTCATGCGTGTCTGTCATGCGTCCCTGGGAAGGTGGACACTCCTAAAGCCGTGCGATCGATCGCACGCATGCGGGTCCCGACAAGATGAAATTCGAGTATGCACATTATATATAGATATAAATTTAGATAATTCTTTTTAATAACGAGCGGTGTTCAGCAATAGGGCCGACTATCCTGATGTGATTCCCGCCAAGAATGACGAGACCCGACAACTAAAGGAACCCAAGCTCGTTCCACGATCAGATTTGATTGACGAACCCTCGACTCGTTATTTACGACAAAAACAAGAACCTTGGTATAACTGACCTCAACCCGTTGTTTAATGTGAAACAAGAACCTCAGTATATAGGAAGACGCCACAAATGGTGATGGAAAGCCGCTTGATAAGTCGATGAAGACGCCACAAACAGTGGTTGAAAGCCGTTTGATAAGTCGATGATGAACGCCACGGAAACTTCCGATAAGTTCGAATTAGTTTTTCAAGAACCAAAGAGAATACTCTCACAATTTTCTGAATGTTCCTTCCATTAAAAATTGACTAAGATGAATATATATAGACATAAAGTAATCCTAATCTGGCCATATCTCCTCCTAAAGATAAGGAAATTAAAACCTAGAATATCGATAGAGATATGACATAATCTATAAAGATATGAAATCTAAATACCCCTAAAATATCTCTATGAGATTTAAACTTTAAACAAGTCTGATGATATCTTCTCTTGATCATCAAATATTCTAGAAACTTCATCAAACACTTGCTGAATTTAGCCTTGTCCAGAATCTTCTATAACTTGAATCATGTTAATGGATTTTTGTTGATCACGTGGTTCATTCCAATGGGCCTCCACGAATTTGCTTGAGCCCAAACCTCATGAATCAGGCCATTGAGTTCATCTTTAAACTTCTTTGCTCGTGCTCGCGTAATAGGTCCAATTGGAACTTCAACTGGATCCCTTGAAGTCGTGCTACAATTTGCATCATTCCCCTCCTCTTGAAAAGGATTTGTCCTCAAATCATCACCTACATCAAAAGGAAGCAAATCAGCAACATTAAAAGTAGCACTTACATTGTACTCACAAGGTAAGTCTAGTTTATAAGCATTGTCATTGATGCGCTCCAGGACTTGAAAAGGACCATCTTCTCTTGGAAGCAGTTTGGAACGTCTTTGCGACGGAAATCTCTCTTTCCTCATATGCAACATAACCCAATCTCCGGGTTCAAAAATCAATTTATGACGGCCTTTGTTGGCGTGTTTTGTATATTGCTCCGTTCTTCGCTCAATGTTGAGTCTTGTTTTCTCATGAATCTGCTTGACAAATTCAGCTTTCTTTTTGCCATCTAAATTAATATGCTCAGTCAAAGGTAAAGGAGATAAATCCAATGGAGTTAAAGGATTAAATCCATACACAATTTCAAATGGTGAAAATTTAGTAGCGGAATGAACAGATCTGTTATAAGCAAACTCAACATGTGGTAAACACTCTTCCCATGTTTTAATGTTCTTTTTTATGGTTGCCCTCAACAAAGTAGACAAAGTTCTATTTACTACTTCCGTTTGACCATCAGTTTGTGGGTGACAAGTAGTAGAAAACAACAGCTTAGTACTTAACTTACACCACAAAGTCTTCCAAAAATAGCTCAAGAACTTAGCATCTCTATCCGAAACAATTGTTCTAGGCATGCCATGTAACCTCACAATCTCCCTAAAGAACAAATCAGCAACATGCGAAGCATAATCCGTTTTGTAACATGGAATAAAGTGTGCCATCTTAGAAAATCTATCCACAACCACAAAAATTGAATCTCTCCCACGTTTTGTCCTAGGTAATCCTAACACAAAGTCCATTGAAATATCAATCCAAGGCTCACTAGGAATTGGTAAAGGAGTATACAAACCGTTAGGCTGCACTCTGGATTTAGCTTGCCTACACGTAATGCATCTACCACAAATTCTCTCAACATCTCTTTTCATATGTGGCCAATAGAAGTGTTCTTGCAAAATAGCTAAAGTCTTTGCAACTCCAAAATGTCTCATTAATCCCCTCACCATGTGATTCCTACACTAATAACTCTCTCAGGGAACAATTAGGCACGCATAACTTAATCTCTCGAAATAGAAACCCATCATGCCTAAAGAACTTACCACAAGAGATTTTCTCACAAGCCCGATATTCCTCACAAAATTCATGGTCATCAGCATATAAATTTTTAATGTACTCAAAACCAAGCAATTTTGCATCAAGTGTAGAGAGTAATGCATACCTGCGAGAAAGTGCATCGGCGACCACATCCTCCTTACCTTGCTTATACCGAATGACGTATGGAAACGTCTCAATGAACTCCACCCATCGGGCATGTCTTTTGTTTAGTTTGTGTTGGCCCTTCAAGTGTTTCAAGGACTCATGATCGGTGTGTATCACGAACTCCTTAGGCCATAGGTAGTGCTGCCACGTCTCTAAAGCTCGAACCAATGCATACAACTCTTTATCATAAGTTGGATAGTTTAAGGCTGCACCGCTTAATTTTTCGCTGATGTAAGCAATTGGTCGTCCTTCCTGCATGAGAACTGCACCTATACCAACACCTGAAGCATCACATTCAATTTCAAAAGTTTTAGAAAAGTTAGGTAAAGATAATAAAGGAGCGTTGGTCAGCTTCTCTTTGATTAGCTGAAACGCCTTCTCTTGTTCTTCTCCCCATCTAAATCCAACGTTTTTCTTGATCACTTTAGTAAGTGGTGCTGCTATGCTACTAAAGTCCTTCACGAACCTCCGGTAGAAACTAGCAAGTCCATGAAAACTACGAACATTACTTACACTTGTGGGACTAGGCCACTCTTGGATTGCACGTACCTTCTCCTCATCAACCTGTATACCTCGTGCACTAACAACAAATCCCAAAAATACGAGCTAATCGGTGCAAAAAGTACACTTCTTCATATTAGCAAATAACTTTTCCTTCCTAAGCACATCTAAAACAGATTTCAAATGTACCTTATGATCATCTAAGCTTTTGCTGTAAACGAGTATATCATCAAAGTAGACAACCACAAATCTACCTATAAATGCACGCAAAACATGATTCATAAGTCTCATAAAAGTGCTTGGAGCATTAGTCAAACCAAAAGGCATAACTAACCATTCATACAAACCGTATTTTGTTTTAAAGGCAGTTTTCCATTCATCTTTTTCTTTCATTCTAATCTGATGATAACCACTCTTTAAATTAATTTTAGAAAATACACAAGAACCATGTAGCTTATCTAACATATCATCTAAGCGAGGAATAGCATGACGATACTTTACCGTTATGTTGTTGATTGCTCGGCAATCAACGCACATTCTCCACGTCCCATCCTTCTTAGGTACAAGTATAACTGGAACAGCGCATGGACTCATGCTTTCCCTCACGTACCCTTTCTCCAACAACTCACTTACCTGCCGTTGAAGCTCCTTTGTCTCCTCAGGATTGCTCCTATAAGCTGGTCGGTTTGGAATTGTCGCACCGGAAACAAAATCAATTTGATGTTCAATCCCTCGGATTGGAGGTAACCCATGTGGTGTTTCCTCGGGAAAGACATCCTCATACTCCTGCAAAAGAGAAACAACAGAACTAGGCAGAGCGATATCAAGTTCGTTAGTATTGAAAAATGCCTCTTTGTACAAAAGTACAATCATCGGCTGATTTGAAAACATTGCTTGCCTAATTTCTCCCATTTTTGCATAAAAATTCTTTTGTTTTCTCTCTGATTTTCTCTCAATGGCCGAATTTTGATTTTCTTTTTCTCTCTCATTTTTCTCGGCCTCTCTCTGATTTTCCCTCTCTTTCTTTTGATCACTCTCTTTATGCAATCTCACTTGATCCTCATATACTTGCTGCGGAGTCAATGGTACAAGAGTGATTGATCGTTGATTAAGTACAAAGGAGTATTTGTTCGTAAAGCCATCATGCTTCACTCGTCTATCAATTGCCATGGACGCCCTAGCAACAAGTGTCCTGCTTGCATCGATACTACATCACATAACACTTCATCTTCGTATTTACTGATTCGAAATGCAACTAACACTTGTTTGTTCACCCTTATCTCACCACTATCATTCAACCATTGCAGCTTGTACGGTCTAGGGTGCTTCACCATGGGCAATCTCAATTTTTCCACCATTGTTGCGCTTGCGACATTAGTACAACTACCACCATCAATAATCACACTACATACCTTGTCTTTGATGTAGCACCTAGTGTGAAAGATGTTCTCCCGCTGCACTTCTACAACTCCTTTTGTTTGCAAGCTCAATGCTCTCCTTGCCACCAATGTCAATGCATCTGGAGCTAAATATTCCTCCTCGGGAACGTCCTCCAATGGGGGCATGTCATCGGTATCGGAATCTTCAGTGTCGGTCACATTGTCACCATTGTCTCGCATCACCATGACCCGCTGGTTCGGGCATTGACTTGCTATGTGTCCCCTGCCTTGGCATTTAAAACACTTAATGTCACGATTCCTGGAGGTAGAAATGTCGGTTTTACCTTGAGGAACATGGCTGGTTGCTTCTTGCTTTTGCTCGGTTTTCAACTTCGACGTGGATTGCTTCTCATCTTTCTTCCACTGATTCGGTTTCCAAGTGGATGTGCTTGGACTTTGGCTTGCACGTGTATTGCCTCTCCTCCTGAACTGGCTCTCAATCTTGATGGTCATGTGCACCATATCCTCCAACTCCACATAATGTTGTAATTCCACGGCATTTTGAATTTCTCAGTTCAATCCAGCCAAAAATCTTGCCATAGTAGCCTCCCGATCCTCCTCTATGTTAGCTCTAATCATGGCCACTTCCATCTCCTTAAAATATTCCTCTACACTCTGGTTACCTTGCCTAAGACTTTGTAACTTATTATACAGCTCCCGGTAGTAATAACTAGGAACAAATCGCTTCCTCATCACCCTTTTCATTTCCTCCCACGTATCTATAGGTGGCTCTCTATTTCTTCGCCTATTTATCATCAATTGATCCCACCAGACAATTGCATAATCCGAGAATTCAATTGCTGCCAATTTGACTTTCTTCAGCTCGGAATAACTATAACAATCAAACACAAACTCCACCTTTTTCTCCCACTCAAGGTATGCTTCGGGATCACTCTTTCCTTGGAACGATGAGATTTTCATCTTAATACTACCCAAGTTGTTATCTTCCCGATTCCTATCTTCTCTAAACCGCCATCCATGTCTCCTATTACTAACAACTGAATCTCGATCATCTTCATCAAAACCAGCCCCATAAATCTCTTCATCTTCAACCCTCACTTCCCTCGGTTGAACTCTTTCCCTCCTACGTGCATTAGGAGCATTTCGTGGCTGCTCCACACGTTTATTCTCCATCAGATCTATCCGTTCATGAACCTGCTCAAACTCCAACTTCATCACACGCCTCATCTCACTTATCATGGCCTCTATAAGTATTTTCGAATCAGTCAATTCCGTAGCACCTTCGGGAATACTCTTAGAACTGTTGTGAGACATGATTGCTGCAAAATAAAGTTAGAAAGAAAGGACCTCACAATTTTCTCCCTTACGTGTTTACACTCAAGAATGTGAATCACTCTACACTCGTGTTTTCACTCAAACAAACGTGGCTTTTAACCCACTAATGTTCTCACCACTCCTGCCTTTTTCCACTCAATAATTCTCTTTCAGATCTCTTCAAACTAAACGAACAATTCTCCAAAATTTCCAGCAACAATTCACCAAGAACTTACCAAGGAAAATTAATGGTGGAAGGAAATTTAAGGAAGAAAGGAAACAAGAGAGAAGGCAAACTACTATGAAGGATTAAACAAACCAGAATGTTATATGAAATTATGGGATCAGAATCAATGCAGATTACAAAGAACGAGAAATAACAACTTTAGAATGGTATGATGTAAAGAATTTGGAACAAATTGACAAGGATGTCTTCTTTCTTTTCTTTCGATCCGTTTTTTTTTTCAGCTCTGTATTTTTTTTGGCTGATTTTATTTTTTTCAGCTCTGTATTTTTTTTGGCAGAAATTTTTTTTTTCAGCACTTTTTTTTTGCTGCTAACAATCCACAAAGAACAAACTCGATGAAGCGAAACTCAGCAAATTGAAACAAAAAAAAGGATAGGATAAACCCGATTTGGAGCCTGATGCTCTAATACCAAATGATGCGATTCCCGCCAAGAATGACGAGACCCGACAACTAAAGGAACCCAAGATCGTTCCACGATCAGATTTGATTGACGAACCCTCGACCCGTTGTTTACGACAAAAACAAGAACCTTGGTATAACTGACCTCAACCCGTTGTTTAATGCGAAACAAGAACCTCTGTATATAGGAAGACGCCACAAACGGTGATGAAAAGCCGCTTGATAAGTTGATGAAGACGCCACAAACGGTGGTGGAAAGCCATTTGATAAGTCGATGATGAACGCCACGGAAACTTCCGATAAGTTCGAATTAGTTCTTCAAGAACCAAAGAAAATACTCTCACAATTTTCTGAATGTTCCTTCCATTAAAAATTGACTAAGATGAATATATATAGACATAAAGTAATCCTAATCTGGCCATATCTCCTCCTAAAGATAAGGAAATTAAAACCTAGAATATCGATAGAGATATGACATAATCTATAAAGATATGAAATCTAAATACCCCTAGAATATCTTTATGAGATTTAAACTTTAAACAAGTCTGATGATATCTTCTCTTGATCATCAAATATTCTATAAGCTTCATCAAACACTTGCTGAATTTAACCTTGTCCAGAATCTTCTATAACTTGAATCATGTTAATGGATTTTTGTTGATCACGTGGTTCATGTCCAATGGGCCTCCACGAATTTGCTTGAGCCCAAACCTCATGAATCAGGCCATTGAGTTCATCTTTAAATTTGTTTGCTCGTGCTCGCGTAATAGGTCCAATTGAAACTTCCCTTGAAGTCGTACTACAATTTGCATCATATCCCCTACCCTCATGGCTATTATAAAATCCGACGGCACAAATAGAGTATCACATGCCTTACAACTAAAGAGTATTCTACACCTGTGTTCCTCATATTGCTTATACTACTTTCCCTATATTTTTAATTGCTTCTTTTTGTATTCTCTATCGCTTTCATATGGAGGAAAACCTACTCGTAATGTGTGCGCGACAACATAAAAAGTTAGAATAACTCTATTTAATATCAAAGATAAATTTTAATGATACATAATAGGTCATTAAAATAATTAAAAATTAACTGATAAGTTTATAGGAAGAAATGTGACTTAAAAAGATATGATATCAATTATCATATATATATATATATATTTTTTTTTTTTCTTTTTTTGCTTATCCGAAGTGTCTGGACTTTACCCGATTAATCTTCGAGACTCCGTGAACTCTCGGTGGCTCACGGAATAAGTAATCATATCAAATTCCTTGGAGTTTATTTTATCATATTTGTTGATATATAATGAATTGAATAATATGAGAAGTTCTTTTATTAGTTTTAAAATTTTTCACGATTGGAACGTGAAACTTTCAACAAACTGAAAAAGTTCTTCCCTTCTAAAGTCTCGTGCTTATGTTTTTAACTGTTACGCTCGATCCAACCATTAATATTATCACTTTCACGTCTATTTAGTAATTCTTTTTTTTTTTATTAACTTGAAAACATTTTTCCTCCTAAAATCTTATGCTTATGTTTTTAGCCATTATACTCGATCAAATCGTAAATATATACGCTTTCACGTCTATTAAATAATACTAATTTTTTTTATTTCCTTGAAAATGTTTTTTTTCCTCCTAAAATCTTGTGCATACATTTATTCTTTGTAATTTTTTCCAATGAGTTGTAACTTTCTTTTTTAGCATTGATTAATTTTTCTTCTGTCTTTCTATTTTCTTAGTTTCAGTGTCACTAATCATATTATAATTATATTATAGATCACAAAATTTTATGGCACTTTTATGCCAATATAACAATTCCTACCTATCATAATAATTTTTTTTATTAAAGATATTAGATAAATTCTTTTCCATATTTAAATATCCTAATGAATATCAGTTAAGCAAAGTGATCAAATAAAATAAGAAAAGTGACTTTCTAACTATTAAACATAAAATTTGGACATAAGAATAAAGAGATAGCTTTTGCCTCATGTTAGATATATAAGTTAATATACATTGAATGAAGTCCATGTTTGGCTTTAGAAAATTTTTTCAACTCTACTTAACTTAACTTAACTCCACTTATCTTCAATTTAACAACACAATTATTACTTTTTCCATTTTCTTCAATTTTTTAACCATTCAATTCAATTTTAATATAAAATTCTCTCAACTATTCATTACTTTTTCACACTTTTTCTCATAATTCAACAATACAATCATTACAAACTAATTAAAACCAAAATTCAACTCAACACAACTCTAATACTAAACACAATATTTTACTAAAAATTAATAGTTCATGTTTATAGTTATATTATTATATATTGAGGTTATTTTTTTATATCGAATGGTTACATAAATTATGATTTTAATATTATTGGCCGAAAAAATTCTAACTCCACATCATCGCATGGGCATTTGCCCTAGTATTACTAAATTACACAAATTTTTCAATTTTAAAATTTAAATAAATAATGTAATGTGCTACACTTTGCACGTGGCTTCTGTCTAGCTTTAAATATTGTGAAATTCTCTTGGGATTGTGGATAGTGGATTGAACTCTCTTCACCAATGAAACAAGTGAATGAATATTAATCACTCAAGTAATTATTATAATTTTTCTTAATTAATTATAATTTTTTTCTTTCTATCATTGTCTGAAAGAAGCATTTTAAATATTCGG
The DNA here is from genome assembly GCF_007655135.1 of Punica granatum. Classification (NCBI taxonomy): domain Eukaryota; kingdom Viridiplantae; phylum Streptophyta; class Magnoliopsida; order Myrtales; family Lythraceae; genus Punica; species Punica granatum. The sequence goes on from NC_045132.1 coordinate 6,898,729, forward strand.
GTGGATTTAATATGATATGAAAGAAATTTTTGAGAACTAAAATGGGAGAAAATAGAAGCTATAACTGCATAGAATACCTTAAATATTTACAGTATAGAACGGCGACGCTTTACCAATTTTTTTTTTTTTTTGTGACAAGATGGGACAAGATGCCTTCAAGGCGCATATTTTATTGAGAGAAGGCCAATCATCAGATAAAGTTCAGACACGTTTATGACGAGAGAATATTCGCGGAAAAGAAACGGCAACAGCAGATGCAATTAAATTGGTTGAAATTCATTTATATCAATGGCCAAACCATAATAAGTATCTTTCATTGGTCTAACTTGCTTAGTAGCATTAGGGCACCTCGTTTCTTAATTAAATGATTAATTTCTAGAAAGGAACTTAACTGGCCGATCATACCTTCAGGGGTGGACATGATTCGGCCAAAATGATCCTTACCGTAGTTTCGGTTCGGGAGCCATAAACTAAGGTAAAAAATAACTGCTCTATTTGTAACCAGTTATTATGGTGCAATTAACCGGTTATTGAATTCTCAAAATAATTTAAATTTAACCTATATAAAATCAATTTGGTTTGGATATCACGGCTCAAATAACCGGTAACAGTTTAAAACCGGCGTTTTCCTTTTATCAAAACATCCATCCTTCAAAAAAGTAAAAAAAAATTCTTTTCTAGGAAAATCAAATGACAAGTTGACTTTAGTAGAAGTACTTTGTTGTGCTTGTTTTCTACTGAATGCTGTCCAGTTGGAAGAAGTAAAAATGCCGGGATGTCAGGTTCGCTAGATGAAATTAGTGGGAACTAGAATAGATAGGGATTAGAATTGATTTTGGGTCTTCCAATATCAATAGGTTGATTGTTTCGCTCCTCTATCTTCCAAAAGAAAAAAAGATCTCTGAGAGTTGTTTTCTGAATCCAAAAGAGAGTACTTGGGTTCTCCCAATAACTAAAATGTGTATTATACCTGAAATTAATTGGGTTTCGCAGTGGTGGAGTAACTGGATCGGAAAAAAGGAGGGATTCTAGTTGTAAGTTATCTAATGAAACCGTCGCTGGAATTGAGAAGATTGAAATTGCGATTCTCACTCAATGTTCTTTTTGTAGTTGGTCTTCGAAATAGGTTAGGAATAGAATGCGAGGAATTTAAAAGACCAAATTACCCCTGGTATAAATAGTAAGATTATAGAGAAAATCAAATTTTCAAAATTAAAAATTAGGGAAAAAAAACTCGGCCATTTTAAAGGGAGTGGCGACCGCAAAGGTGGTGAGGGGCGGGGAGGCAGTGTCTCTTTTTCCATTTTAACTTCTTCTATTTAAATTTTCTGTTGAATTTTCATTGTTTTCAATTTTTTTTAAACTTTTTTCTTGTGTCACTTATGGGGAGCATGACTTTCACTAGTAATTATAGAAGTGGAGGTTATTGAGGGTGAAGTGTTTCAAAAATTTAATTTTAGGGACAACAGTGTACTGTGTCTACAGTTTGGAGCTTGACAAAGCATTTTTCCTTACCATTTCTAGTGTATATCTAAATATTCAAAAATTTAATAAATTTAAACTAATTCAATTCAAATCAGATCGACTGAATAAACGGATGTAAAACTCTCACAATGTGAACTCTTCCCTTACTTCAAAGTTTTTTATAACAACTACTCTAGAGTTAATATATATATTACCCCTAAGAATTTAAATATGTTGAGTAGAATTATTTTAAACAGTTATTTTGCATCTCCGAACTATAAAATAACTTTTAAAAAATAGGGTAAAATACACTCACATCCCTTAAAGTTTTATCTAATAACACCCCAAACCCAATCTTGATTAAAATACACATTTCACCTCGTTCTTGATAGTAAAATTGATAATCCATCACGATGTCCATGTTGACCTTATTGAAAAAAATTCTTTTGGTCCTTAATCTTTAGCTTATTTTTTAATTTTGTTCTAATTCAAATTATTTTCAATATTGTTTCAAGGTGACACAACTAGTTCACGTTTGGGTTATATTATTTGAATAATCAATAAATCTGTTGATATGGAAATTTTTTGTGGACGAAAAAGTTTAAAAATAAGAAAATACATAAGAAAAAGAAAAATAATGCTTGTAACTACTCTGTTCAAGATCATTGATGATCATTATGGTCTTCGATTACCTATGGTGGAGTATTTGCCATTGGCGAGGCTCTACTTGTAACATTGATATGTTAAATTAGGACCTCTAAAATCTCCGCATTGGATCGATATTATAAATTGTGAAAATAGTCGTTTGTAACTTCGTGGGAATGTTCGTGGCATTTACTGCGAAACACGAGTATTTGGTATGTGCGTGATCTCTCAATGCCAAATATAGTGATTCTGGATATCGATCTCAAGGATGGTGTTTGGTCGTCGAAAACCCTTGCTTTAGACCATTGAGAGCTCTAATTGTTGTTGACAAGTTGTTCTTTTCTCTTTTTTATTTCAAAATAATTTTTATTTTTAAAAATATTACACAATAATAAGTTTATCGAAAATTCAAACAGTATAACCAAAGTGAATAAACCGTGTGATTTTGAAGATCAGAATAATTCAAAAAAACAAAGATAGAATGAAAGTGAAAAGAAAATAAAGGTTGAGGGTCGAAAGAAATTTATACTATTAAGTTAGCAAGGTCAATGTGATGTATTGTCTATTTTGATTAAGAATGAGATTGAGTGTCATTGCACATAATCTCAAGGGAGGAGAGTGTATTTTACCCTAAAAAATAATATACGAAGTTTAATAAATAAATTAAAATCTCGTATCAAAGTTTGGTTTTAAACCCTAGCAATCTTCCCGTCCTTACAAACTAGTCCCATAGAAGGCTCAGCTCAGCAGAGAAGGAGATTATAGAAATATTAACTGAATCAATATGGATTGATTCAAACGATTCGATGTTTATTCTCCTTAGATAAGGTCTCGAGTTCTAACATTGTGAATGAAGAAAATTCACGTTGAGAGAGCTAACTTTGCTTGAACTTGAGTAGTTGGAATCCATTGAGTTTTCAGATAATAGCTAAGGGTAATACACTGAAAAAAAACCAAATTTAATATCATGAACTTGTCGCCATAGTAGATTATTAAGTGAAATTGCATAAAAAATCATAAACTTGCGATATCATCTCAAACGTATCACGAATTATCTTTTAATAATACAACCGTAAAATTCATTTTAGTTTCAAATATATTGTATTATAAAATTCTTTTCATAAATGCTCATGGGCGCCCTTAAATACTGATGTGGCAAAATAACCTGAAATTTTAAAAATTTTGAACTAAAATTAAAGGGTTAATTACCTAGAAAAGTACGATCTTTACACTTGTTCCTAAATATAGTATGATCTTTAGAAAATAGCACAAAAATGCATGACTTTTACATTTTTTCCTAAATATAGCATGACATTTGGAGAGTAGCACATAAAAGTACGACCTTTAAAAAATAACACAGAAAGACATGTCCTTTAAGTTTACTTGCGATTCTAGTATGTTAAAAAAGAAAGTCATGCATTAGGAAAAAAGTGTAAAAGTCGTGCATTTTTGTGTTATTTTCTAAATATCGTGTTATATTTAGGAAAAAATATGCAAAGGTCCTGCCTTTATATACTAATTTTTAAAGGTCAAAAAGTTTAAAAGTCGTGCTTATCTAAATGATTAATCCAAAAATAAAAATAACGAATTTTGGGTGGGAGCTCAACAGCGACAACACCAACCTCTAGGATCAGGTCACTAGCGCCACATTTGGTTGGCAATGGCCTCATCTCGGGGATAGTTGGGGGGTTTGACTACTGGCGAGAACAACACCCCCGCCCCAGTTGACAATTGATCTCGATTGTGGGACGTGGTGGCCGAGGCACCAACATCATCCTTAGGGATGGTAGATATTGGTTTGAAGAGACTCTAGCCCTAATTTTTTTTTTTAATTCTTTTTCTGATTCCCTTCCAACAATATTGAAGAAACTTGTATACATATGCTCAAAAAAGTGTATAGATATAGCAAAGATATTTATGTTTGTTTACAAAATTAAATTAAATTTAATTTAACTTTAGTTTATTTTTTCCTCAACTTAATAGTACAATTATTACTTTTCTATCTTTTTCTTCAAATTCTCTCTCATATTTTTTCTTATCTATTATTATGATCAAATTTTTAATACTAAATTCTCTTAACTATTCAACATTTTCCCCTCAATTTCAATATTTTTTTTTCAATTCAACAACATATTCATTACCTTTTTTATTTTTTCTTTAAATTTTCTCACATACTTTTCCCAACTACTTTTGTTTTTATCTCTTCAAATCAAAGTAAATCAAATTAAATCAACCTTAACTTTGTTATCAAATGCAAGGGGCCTTTTTCAAGCCTAAAGATAAAAATAACATATATTGTACTCATTGACAGTACTTTTCTTAACATATATTTGACTTGATTTTAAGATCAACTTGATTTTAAGACGAAGAGTATCATTTGGAGTCGGTCAAAATGCAACGCTATTTTGTTTTTCCTTTTAATGATTCATTTACGTAGTGCAATCACATTTTGATGTAAATATTTTTTTTATCGTTAGAATGCAATTTATAATGAATAAGTAGATAAGCAATAATTCAAGATTTAGAAAGTGATTCAAATCGCGAATCTATATCTATATATAGAGAGACTAAAACAAACTGCATTAAGTAATAAATTATGTTATCAACATACTGAAAATAAATATTATAGTTAATATAAATAAATAAAAATTATACCATACAACAAAGTTCTCATTGAATATAAATTACTAAAAGTCACTTGACTTTTTTTATTAGAAAGTGGTCAAAAATTTAAATTAACTATTAAATGGGAACGTCACAATATACTATATTAGAAAACATTATATTAAAAATTACAAAATCAGGTTTTTATATTTGAACCAAATATATATAACGATTTTGGATAATATACAAACGATCAAATAAATATTTATAAAGAAATCAAATATGAGAATCAGTCACAAACTAGTCATTAAACCATTTGAAACTAGTCTTAAGTCTAACATATATATTAGAAGTTATTTTTCAAAATTAGAAATTAATTATAGAAAGTTCTTATAGTTCATAAAAAAATAATTTGATCTTTAAATATTGTAAACAATTAATATATAAAAATAAATCTATGCATTACATGCGATTGAAAACTAGTTATTTATAGGGTTAATAAAAAAAAGCACAAATTTTTCACATTTTAACAATTCTAGTACAAACTTTCTATTTAATAACAATTCAAATTTTCATTAATTTGGATGAAATTGAGGCCACAAAGGGCGCAGGAGATCCCAATCGGTGGGAGGGCGCGGATGACCTTGATCGGGGAGTGATGGCCGAGGTCGTGACTCCACCCGCTAGAATCGGGAGAATCCCCAACTTGAGGGTTCTCTCAATTCCGGGGGGTGAAGGCCTCGATTCCGGCCACCACTACCGATCCGAGTCGCCAACGCCTTCCCCCTAATTGGAATCATCGGCGCTCTCTGTTGCCTCAATTCCATTCAAATTAACGGAAAATTTGACGTCGTGCTAAAATTATTATCAAATCGAAAGTCTGTGCATTTTAAAATTAAAGAAAAATGTTTGCACTAGAATTATTAAAATGTAAAAAATTTAAGCTTTTTTTATTATTAACCGTTATTTATATAATCTGTCAAAAATTGTCCACCGTAAGCCCGAACAGTTTCCACTTCTTTGCACTTTTCTAATCATAGGAAAACAAAGGTATCGTTATCATCCCTTTTGGCCACCAATAGTCGTCGAACCTTCCTTTTTGTGAGATCTGATTGGGCGCTCTCAGGTCGGGTCACCGTGTTCCAAATGCATAATGGGGCACTATTACAAAATCAATGATCACATATAAGGACAAAAGTAATTTATCAGGTACTCTTGAACATGTGAGTAAGGACAGAGTTGTGCATGTTTCCGTCCTCTAGAACCGTTTACAGCGCCTATGACTATTGTCTCATCATGTCCGATCACCAGTGTTATTCTTAGAGCACGCCCTTATGTAAAGCAAAAAAAAAAAAATGCCCCCCAAATTATCCGGACACTTTTGCCTCCTAAATTATTTTTATGACACATTTAAGAAAAAATCTCCGTATTTTTTTGCCTCCTAAATTACTCTCTTAACTATCGTATGTGGAAGATGTACCCTGTCGTTAGAGTCGCTGGTAAATTGGATGGTAAAAGAAAACTGAGGGTGTGAAAGCTCATTCCCTCCAAATTAAAAAAAAAATCCAAAATTTTGGGAGTGGAAAAATAGAAAAGAAAACCGAGGTTCTGATCAGAGATCATTCCCTCAGTGCACCTGCAAGCCACCGGCCACCACCCTTCCTCGCTATGCTGCTGGCGACGTCGTGAGGATGCGTGGTAGCCGGCGGTCGCTGGTGATTAATTATCAGGGAGAGAATGCAGAGTGGCGAGGGGGGCTGGGGTGGGGGAAGGGTGTCGGGGGCAACAAGGTACTTTTCCCATCTATTTTGACGGCAATTCTACCTACAGCGGGTAAACTTTCCTCACCCAATTGTTAAAGAGACAAATATGTCAATAACAAAGAGATCAATTGCATAAAAAAATATAATCTTTTCGCATTTTATCAATTATAGTATAAACTTTTTTTCTTGACTTAATACTCAGACTATCAATTTAATATCAATGTTAGCACGACTTCCATTTTTCGATCAGTGGGCCTCAACGACAACCACCGCCCGCCCAATTAGGGTTGCCCATAACAATAGAGGTCTTTGGTGACTGGAATTAGGGGTATGGTGGCCACCAATGAGACTCCCACCACCTATCATCTTCATTCTTTTCTCGATTTTACTTTTTTTTTTATTTTTTTTAAATTCGGGCAGTGAGGGACTCAAGGGTGCCCACCGCCACCCCTATAAGGTCGTTGGCGACTTCGCAACCCCAATCGGAGGGTGTGACCATCGATTCTCGTTTAAAATAAAGGAAAAGTTGAAGCGTGCTAAAATTAATATCGAATTGGTAGTTCGTGCATTTTTAGATTAAGAAAAAAAAATGTTAGAATTGATAAAATGTGAAAAGTTTGTATTTTTTTAGGCCATTAATAAAAAAATAATAATAATACGGAAGTTCCCCAAGCACATAGCTTAGGGAGTAAGAAGGTATTTTTCGCATAAGTAAATTAAAAATGCTGGGAAAAAAAAATACAAAGAGAGGAAAGCAACGGGCTGGAGAAGAGCCTTTAAAGCTCCAACTTGATTGACCCATCAGCGTCATCAAGGAGCGTGCTTGCCTGAATTATTCGGATATCATAGTCCACTTGGAGCATTATAAAAATAATTGAAGCATCAACTTGGTCCACTAAATAGTCCGTTCACTGTCCATTCGGATTCAACCGAAAAAATCGTTTCATATTAGACAGATCGTGCATACTAGATTTTCATATAGTTGGATGCAGGACCTGTCCACCATGTTAAGAAAACGATCTGCCAGTGCTTCCTGTCCATTTTGTGGAGAACAACACATGATACTTGCGGGGATATTACATATAGTTGAGTCACTCTCCAATCTCTATGCATCCTCCATAGACCATTGATGCAAGCTATGAATGCATTTTAGTGTTCGCTTGGCTCAAATAGTAGATTTACGCTCGGAAGTATCTCGTGACACATAAATTGGAAAGTGTTCAGTTGGCATATAATATAACTACGACTCTAGGTCTCATCCAAGGAAGCATGCAGTGGAGACTCTTGCAATCAAGCTTTTACATAGGAACAATGAAGGGCATCAAAATCGAAAGGTATAACTGATTCGTTGAATCGTAAATTTGTATGAAAATAATATAGTGCCTAGGTAATATTATTAGACATATATATGAGAACAATAACTTTTATAAAGCTAAAATTAAGAGTCTGCATACATCAGTTATAAAATATAGAAGTTGAGGAAGCGTAGCATGGACGTGCTATTTGAATTTGATTGGCAAACCCTTGACACAATGAGTATTCTTACACTTCCATTAAATAGATTTCGTCCTATTTTTCAGTTGGATCAAATTCAATATATCGTTTTAAATTTGTCCATATCATTGGTGCATATCATTTACTTATTAAGATTCTTTCTTAAAAAATAATTTTTTACTCAGTAATATTAAAGGGCATCTCGATATGTGATTTTTTTTTATAATTCAATTATCGATGTACTGTAAATCCCATCAATATAGTAATCATTCGTAAGTAACGTATAATAAAATTAAATTTGTCTACCACCAATTTCCCATAAAAACTTCTTCGTCCTTTCTGACACCAATGTAACATGCTTTTTTCTCTCATTATTCACTCTTCATTACTGTGCATGTGAATAAATAACTATACATATGTATGTTGGTGTATGTATGTTAAGCGTTTTGCTGTACGAATACTATTATTTTTATATGTGTTATTAAATGGAGTGTATATTGTCTTGAAGGTAACTTATATTTGATTAAGTAGATTGTGTTTTAGTATATATATGTTAAAATCTGTTATCATTTATTATATCCATAATATTAGTTCAAGTACCATATATTTTAGAAGAAATATATATTTTTAAATTTAAGTTTATCAATTCTAATTATAAAGTAAAATAATATATTATTTTGATGCTTTTAACCTTTTCGATATTCCTACAATTACTGAAAATACAATGCCACTTTATATTGGCACCACATTTCTCAGCACTGCGCGCGAATTATTCTCTAGTTTTTACGAATGTCCCACAAGTCAAAATAAACCTTTTCCCTTTCTGATATTTTTCAAATCCAATTTGCATAGAGAAAATGCTCCGAAGAGTTGACAAATTAGTTTTCTATATTTTTTTAAGTTGCTGCAAGCTCTGTAATTATGATTTTTTATTTTATAGTTAATTAATCTTACAGGAATTAGAAAAATACAGTAAATTAGTTCCTGACCTGGTAGCTAGGCTGGATTTTCTATCTTATATACTGAATAACATCACAATGTCATGTTATATACCTATTGCACGCATGACCTCCAATTTTACACGAATTTATGATTTAAGTTTCCCTCGATTGGCACCGTGAATTATGTTGACCTATCAAATGCCGTGCTATTCCAAATTTTAAATAAAAGAAAACGTAAATGTGATCTATTTGCAAGTTGCCCAAGGTTTTGACATCGAATTTATGTAGCTTCTTATTTCAACAATATTAAAATCTTGGAGAGCTACTGATTCCTAACTAGATCCCCAATTAGTAACCGATGTAAGCGGAACGAATGAATCCAACTCGAAGAACAATGAAGAAGAAGGAGAAGAGAAGATCGACATAACGATATACGTGTTAAAACCCTGTTTTTATGAGGACGGCATTCAAGAGCGAAGGAAGCACTTCAAATCTTCACGATGAACAAAAATCAGAAAACTATAATGGGGAATCTCTAAGAATGTAGAAACCCCAGTCCCGTAGTACAATGTGCAACTTACAACTCTCCTAAATCATCATAGAGTGGTTTAGAATGAGAATATAGCAAAGACATACAGGCATTAAATCAGAAATAAGTGACCAAACCGAAGAAAAGAGTCGTCTCCGCGAAACGGGGGATAGACACACGGCAAAGTGGCGGTCATGCTGCGAGGCCTCATGGTCGCTGCCCTCAGTGGCCTGATACATCAGCAGCTTGCCGAGGTCACACAGCCGCCACTCCCAAGGCAGCCGTATGTTGCCATAGACCTCCATCAACTGCTGGATCCCCATGACTATGGCTCCAAGGAGGGCGAGGGTCGCAGCTGCCCCCTTCCGGCAGCTTCTTTAGCTGCTGTTTGCTTGCTAACCACGTTCCGAACTTCTTCAATGCCTCTACCCCTTTACAACAAAGAAGTCTTCCAGACTGCAATGTTCGAATGCCAAAATAAGACGGACTCTAAAACAGAAACAATACTAATAAAAACATTACAGATAAGCATGCGCATCGGACACAAATAATAATAATAATAATAATAATAATAATAATAAAATAATTTAATCAATGTTTGTGAATTATTTTTAAATTTTTTTCATAGAACATTTATTTTAAATTACTTTTAATATTTATCCATGATAGGAAACTATTTTTTATTCTTCAAGAAAATATCTAATATTTAATCAATGTTATTTTTTAATATTTGTTTTCCTATTTATTTAATTTTGAGAATATTTTTATTAAAAAATCTCTCTGGGCTCACATGATTTGTTTTCGTGAGCCACATGTGCACCGCCAAATGCCACATCGAAAATTCCGTCAAAATCGACGGGATGGCGACATGATAATAGATGTAATGCAAAGTTGATTGTTAATGAATTTTTATACAATGGAAATTTTAGCTCCTACCATTTTACCAAAAAAGAATAGTTTGAGTTAAAACTTCAAAAAAAAAATGAAAGTTGATTTTTTTTCCGTTTGTTATTAAGACATTATGCTTTATGGGAAAAGAATAGTTTGTTTCTGATAATTTAAAGTTTAATGAGCTCTGACTAATCAAGTTCGAGTCAGATCAGTAAAACTTTCTCAGAAAAAATTTTCTCTAAGTCATAAAGAGTCGAAAAGTTTGAATCAATCCATGTTATTTTTTCTATAGATTATTAACCCATTAATTTAACTGCATGAATTAAGATATTGTCTTTTTCCTCACACGAATCTGTTGTAGCATACAAATTTCCTACCCTACCTTGACATAAGATGCCTTCGGAATGCGCAATAAAAATATATGTCACCCTCAGAGGCATCTTGTCCCATTTTGTTAAAATTATCCCATGTTGTCGTCATACAGAGGCAATAGCGTCTCCAAATTATTATATGAATCATCACTTTGGACCCCTTTCTTCCTAGTAACCCTCTTTGTTCTTCTCCTGCAAATCTTCCTCCAAATCAACCCAATCCCAACACAATGATTCCTTCTGAGCTATTTGAACTTACGATCTCTTCCTTAGCAGCGAGCAACTACGTTCCAATCATTGTCTCTGTCGTGTTGGCGGTTTTGTTCTCAAAAGCATTGGGAATAAGGGTCAAAGGTCAGAAAGCTGGGAGTATCCCAGGGAGATTGGGATTGCCTTTCTTAGGGGAGACCTTCTCCTTTCTCTCTGCCACAAACAGCACCAAAGGATGCTATGAGTTTGTCAGACTCAGAAGATCTTGGTAATTAGATTTAGTCCTTGCCTTTCCTAATTTCTTACTTTCATTCAATTGATAGCCTCCCTTTTCGCCGTGAAATCAATTTGAATATACTTGTGGCACATTGAGTTTTCAAAATTCATAAGAAAATGGGATTCAACGTAGTGATACATTTTGGGCTCGAGTCTTACTCCAATTGATTGAGGTTGGCAGTTGTACTTTATATTGATTCTCAATACTAAGAAGCTTATTGTTGATAGAGCAAAATCCAGCCATGTAATGATATATCTCTATAAGGGGATCGATCGCCCAATCATCACCTGTTGCTTTCTGATTTGTATAAAATTTCTAGTGTGCATATACGTGTTAAGATTCATGTTCAGCCCAAAAGTTTAATAGTAGATTGGATGGTAAAGTTCAGGTTCTCTTATATCTCTTTCTGACGTGGGACAATCAATAACTCAACAATTTAGTAAAGGACTTTATGTTTATTGATTGTAAGAGAACGCCAAGACCAATAGGACTATGAGAAGTGAAAATACAAGGTGACGAGTAGGGACGGACCCATAATTTCGACTAGGAGGGGAGCTCTTTGAGAGAGCGAATAGAATAGTAAATTTCATCAAAAATTGAACAATTATATATTTAAATTTACTTGATGCAATTCTATTTAATTGTTTTAGACTCATCGGCCTCCCTTGCAAAAAAAATAAAAATAAAAAAATCCTTGATGCAACAAGATTTTAGAGGGAGCGACTGCCCTCTTAGCTCCCTCGGTCTGTTTCTGATGAGGGAAAATTTCATCGATGAGAACTAAGTCTGTAACCTTTTGTTTCCATCCGAGGGCACATCCCTTTCGCAATAAATGTTGCAATTGCACAATATTTTATCCGGAAACAGATTGTGGGCCATCGGAATATTCCAGCCAAGCTGCCAATCGGACCAACCATGTCCAAAGAATTACATATAATCGAGATAAATATCATGCATGGCGTTATTGTACATTACTCCCACCTTCTTTCTGTGGTCAGTTGTGATGTGTCATCATCTAAACTCTTAACTCAACTGAGCCAATTCACTGAAAGAGTAATTCGGGTACCGGAAAACTGAGGTGTACCTTCATTTTTATAGATACGAAAATGACCAAGTGTAGAACATGTAGCTAGTCTCGGTAATTTACGGATGTTAAAAGATGCATATATGATCATTTTTTAACCTTCTTTAATTAATTAGCTAGTTACGAGTCACGTCCAGCTACTTCCTCTTATAGGCATGGGAGGTGGTTCAAGACGAGGATATTCGGGAAGGTCCATGTATTCGCTCCGAGCACCGAGGCAGCAAAGGCTATTTTCACAAATGAATTCGTGCACTTCAACAAGGGATACGTGAAATCGATGGCGGATGCTGTGGGGAAGAAGAGCCTGCTCTGTGTAGCGCATGATAGCCACCGGAGGATCCGGCGCCTCCTTTCTGAGCCCTTCTCCATGAATTCTCTGTCGAAGTTTGTGACAAAGTTTGATCAGATGCTATCCAAGCGGATGAGGAAGTTCGAAGAAGATGGGAAGAGCTTTGTAGTTCTCGACTTCGCCATGAAGGTAACTAAATTATTCCATGTTTTCTCTTGAATAAAAAATCTATCTATATTATAATTAAAAATGCAAAATTACTTTAGATCCATGGTCTCTTTTATGACCGAAAAAAATAATTAACAAAAAATTTATTCACTAATTTCTTTCTTACTCACTTGCACATTTTTATCTTTTTTTCCCCTCTCTCCTCTCCCCTTTCTCCTCTCTCATTTCAATATTGCTTCCCTTTGTGCTGAATTCAACTCAAAGATGCTTTTCTTCCGTGAGTCTAATATAAAGATAGAAAATTAAATAAGATTAAATACTAGATATTGTACCCACGCTACACATGGTTAAAAGTTAGACAATATATTTTTCTTTCTCCTTTTCGTAACTGTATAGATAGATATAATTGAATAATTTATTTATTTTTATTTTATTTTCTGTTTAAAAAACAAAAAGAATCTTGGGTATGTAAAGGTGATTGTCTTTTATTTACTCGAGTTTTTGGATTTGAGAGATGAGTCCAACGACGAAAATTTTACACGGTAGCAAAACAAATAATGCTTCCATGTGGATCAAGCACCCGAGAGCATCCAAAATGCTCGGCAAAAGAGTAAGCCCACCAGGCAATATTTTCTCACCTCACTAAGCGCAGAAGATGAATCCCGACTCATTATTTGTTGTTAAGGGATATTGTTCAAAAGCACGTGATAGTGATAGGCACATGATGTGGTGTGAGGTTGCATGCTGACAATTGTCCGATAACCAGAAAATAGAAAGAAAATTTTGCATATATAAGGATATTTTGGTTTTTCCATAGACTCGAGTTTTTCAGTGAACTAATCATTTTATATGCCCAATGATTTTTTTTTTCAATTTTATAAGTTGGATATGTTCAGATTAAAATTTTCACTATTAAGAATTAACGTAGATTTCGTTCCATTCCCTAATATTTAATTAAACATGGATTTCAAGTATTATTCCACACGTGACGCAGGCCAACATCTAGGCAGGATAAAGAGAAATGCGAAAATAAAGGATCAATAACCAGGGGAAAAAAATAGCAATCAATGGAACCTACAGAGAAAAATAGCAATCAACGAAAATTTTACGGTACTTTCGGCCACGGTACCGTAAATGGGAGAATGTGTTAGTCGATATAACGTTTGTTTTTCAACTTTATCCATATAAAAAGGATTAATTGCACTGGTGATCCAAAATGTTTCATGAATGTTTCAAATTGATTCAAAAAATTTTTTTGGTAACTTGTTAATACATTAAGTTTCAAAACTGTTTCGATATAGTAAATTCCGTCAATTCATTATTGACGCCATTAACAAATGCGGATATGACAAGAATATTATAATAAAAAATATTTTTAAATTTTAATTAAAACTTCAAACATTTTAAAATTTCAAAATGACTTAAATTTTTTAAACTTTTTCAATTTTGCCCCAATCCCTTTCTCTCTTCCACTGTTCATCGTCTTTCTCCTCCCCCTCCACTGTTCATCGTCCTCAGACCCCCCTCTCCTTCGAACCGGCGAGTTCCTCGTCCCTCCAATGGCAAGAGTGATACTGATAAAAGGCTGCTGCACCCAAAGCGGAATAGGGGAGACGACGGCGACATCGATATCTTTCTCCTGGAAGCCATAGAGAGATCCCATAACATTGTGGAAATGTTCGGCCTCAAGACCCTTAAGAAGTTGGTTTCTCCTTCTAAGCGGCGCCTCGAGGAGAACATCGAGGCTCGCCTCAAGTATCCCGACCAGCTCGACCGTTTTGCGAACTCCGAGGTTGGGCTCCACGAGGAGATTCAGAAGCTCAAAGTCTTATCTGGATCCCCCGAGTTCTACCCTGACCTGGTCGCCCTCAATGCCGTCCCCTCCATCCTCGGGCTCCTCAGCCACGATTAGGGCAAAGTAGTTTGACAGCAACAAGCAGTGTGCCTTGGAGATCCTTGCATTAGAGGGATGAAGAACTCACCAATTCGAAAGAGAGGGGGTCTGGGGACGATGAACAGTGGAGGGGAGGAGAAAGACGATGAACAATGGAGGAGAGAGAGGGATTGGGGCAAAATTGAAAAAGTTTAAAAATTTAGGTCGTTTTGAAATTTTAAAAAGTTTGAAATTTTAATTAAAATTAAAAATATTTTTTATTATAATATTTTTGTCACATCAGCATTTTGCTAACGATGTCAATCATGAATTGATGGAATGTACTATATCAAAACAGTTGTGAAACTTAATGTACGAACAAGTTACCAAAAAAACTTTTTAGACCAACTTGAAACATTCATGAAACCTTTTGGACCACTAATGCAGTTAACCCATATAAAAATGACAAGTTTAATTTATAGCCACTAGATTAGAAAGAAGTTGAAGGTGAAAATTAGTAAGTAAATTCATACACTACCTTTAACTGTCCATCGTTAGTCTCCCACAATTCTTTCCTTCTTCCTCTCTCTTCAGCTCAAGACAACCGTCCAATATTTATTTTTCTTAATTTCTTTACTAATTAGAAAATATTTTAATAACAAAATATTCTAAAAATAGTAAAACAATTGGTTATACAATTTCAAATTAATTAAAATAATATATAACTAATGTTGAAGAATAGGCAAGATAATTTATACAGTGTAGTGAGAGTATTTCTTGTCATACGTAATAAGGGAAAATTCCACAGATTCCTATAGCATTATCTCAATAAACTAAAACTCTTGTACATAGAAACCATGCGTCACTCTCATGTTTTTCTCTTTTTAATTATTATTTGCCACAAATTTTTTATTATCATTTCCCACAAATATAAAAGGAATGTAGTTAGATTTTTTCTTTTTCTTTTTAAAAATGAATAAAACATTTTCTTGTTTCTTTTTTATTTTTTATTTTTATCAAATTTAAGTATATAAATATCTCTTTTTTCTGTCTATATGACTTGATATTTGCAAGTCCACTTGATCAGACTAATCTAGGTTCGAGTGAGCTCAACCCATTAAGAGATAAACCTCTTATGATCATGTATTTTCTACAAACACATGACTCATTCCTGATGCTTTACCTATGAATAAAGCATAACTCACCTAAAATCAACCAACGTTGATAAAAGCCTAATTCAATTCGCCACCAATTTAAATACTCTCATTTTATTTGCGATTTTTTTGGTGTATACTACTTGATATTTGAAAATCCTCTACATCCGATTAATCTAAGTTCAAACGAGGCTGTCCCACTAACGAATAAAAAGTCTATTTTAATTTTTCACCAATTTAAATAGTCTCCTTTAATGTGATGTTAGAAATGTCCTCCATTTTTATGGTGAATATAATGTTAGATTAACATATTGACCGACAATAATTCTTATTTGATATTAACATGGTTTTGGCCACGATATGCTTTTATTAAATATCGAACCTACTGCTTAGAATGTTCATCTACATAAATTTTATTGAAATTATTACGCAAACTACTATAGTAAATCAACAAATTCATGAAAAGATTTTCCAATCATGGCATTGTGAGGACATTTTCTTAGTCTTAAAAAACTAATTGTGTTTGATTTTAGAGTTGAGTAGAGTTGAGTTTTGATTTTAATTGGTTTGTAATGATTGTGTTGTTGAATTATGAGAAAAAGTGTGAAAAAGTAATGAATTATTGAGAGAAAGTAATAATTATGTTGTAGAATTGTTGAAAAAGTACTAAATAGTTGAGAGAAAGTAATGATTGTGTCGTAGAATTGTTGAAAAAGTAATGAATAGTTTAGAGAATGTAATGATTGTGTTGTTCAATTTTGGAAAAAGTAATGAATAATTGATAAAATTTAATATTAAAAATTGAATTGAATAGTTAAAAAATTGAAGAAAAAGGAAAAAATAATAATTGTGTTGTTGAATTGAAGATAAGTGGAGTAAAGTTAAAAACCTTTTGTTTACCAAACCGCCTTAAAACTCTTGTACATCAAAGCCATGTGCCACTCTCATACTTTTTTCTCTTTTTTATTATTATTATTAGTTGCCACCAATTTTTAATTTTGCCACAAAAGTAAAAGGAATGAGATCTTTTTCTTTTTTGAAAAATTAAAATCTTTTCTTTTTCTATTTCTATTTCTTTTTCTAATTTTTAATTTTTAATTCTTATTAAATTTAAGTATATAAATTTTTTTTTTGTGTCTACCACTTGAAATTCGGAAGTTCACTAGGTCCCACTAATCTATGTTCGAGCCAGCTCTACCCACTAAGTAAACCTTTCTTGATCACGAACTTTCTCCAATCACGAGAGTCATAGCCTATACCTTACCTAATGATAAGAAGTGCCAAGTCACCTAAACCAACCAACTTTGATAATGACCTATTTTAATTTGTCACCAATTTAAATAGTCTCTTTTTATTTGTTATTTTTTTCAGTATGTACCACTTGATATTTGAAAGTTTTTTTATGTCCGATTAATCTAGTTTTGAGCGAAGTAAGTAATGGATAAAAAGTCTATTTTCATTTTTCACCAATTTAAGTAGTCTCTTTTAACACATGACAGTAGAAATGTCCTTTATTTTGATGGTGAAATTATGTTAGACTAACATATTGACAGAGACTAATTCTTAAGGGTGTGTTTGGATTTGAAATAATGTTTAACTCAACTCAAGTCAATTCTACTTATCTTCAATTCAACATCACAATCATTACTTTTTTTCATTTTTAAAATTTTTTTAACCATTCAATTCAATTTTTAATATTAAATTCTCTCAACTATTCATTACTTTTTCACAATTCAACAACACAATCATTACTTAATCATTATTTTCTCTCAATTATTTATTACTTTTTCACATTTTTTCTCATAATTCAACAATACAATCATTACAAACCAATTAAAATCAAAACTCAACTCAACTCAACTCTCAATCCAAACGCACTCTAATTGTTTGGATATTAACTTGGCCTTGGCCAGGATACACCTTTAATAAATGTTGAAACTACCACAAGAAAGTTCGTCTACTCAAAATTGGCGGACCACTTAATGCCTATTACAATGCAATAATGATATTCTAATTAGAAGTATTCAAACTTTAGTCATGCAATATTTTAGTTATTACACAAACTAATGTATAGATCAACAAATTCATGAAAAATCTTTCCAATAGCGACATTGTGTGGACATTTTCTTAGTGTGTGTATATATAAAGTTGTATCACTCTATTAAATAGGGTTAAAATCGTAAATGTATAACAAATCACTATGTTATATAGAAATTGAACAATATTATTTATTATTGTAATTAAAAAATATATCCAAAAGAAACATTAAAGAGAAATTCTGACCACTTATTGTTATTTTATGAGCAATTGCTAAATAAATATACATAATTTTAAAGACATCAAGAACTATTAAACTTTATTGAATTTATTTTAATAATCATTATTAGCTTTATAAAAGCTAAATTAAGTAAATCTCTCATCGAAATAATTAGTCATTTTATCTAAATTATTCAAATTTAGAAAACTTATTATATAAAATATGAATAAGAAAGAGACAATTGTGAATACTTAATGTTAAAATTTCATGGACTCTATGATTATTAATATTTTATTAATAATAAACAAGCTTGGATTTTTTTTGGATTTTATAATTATTTTCTTATAAATTGTATTGATAATTGAGATCTATGTCTGTAAAATAATTTTACATGAATAATTTTTTTACGAGCTTTTAAATTAATTAATCTAGCATGGGTATGAAATTTATCGTATTAAAATTTATATAGTATAAAAACATATTTTCTATTTTCTATATATTAACAAAAATTATAAATCAATATTAATAATTATAACGTTTCATCATATTGTTTTTTTTATAAAATCCGTGCTACTCACATGTTAGGATTCTATAGAAATGATATGCAGGATCAATATTCCAAATTACTGCTCGTCAATCCCACTTTTCTGTAAGCCAATTTACAGGTGGCCATATTTTCTAATAAGATATTTGCATGCCTTTTGTTAACAGATATCATTCGACGCAATCTGCGACATGTTAATGAGTATCACAGATGAGTCACTTCTTCGACAGATCGAGAAAGACTGTACCGATGTCTCTAATGCCATGTTATCTTTCCCGGTCATGATTCCGGGGACAAGATACTTCAAAGGTATCAAGGTAACTACCAAGACATTCAAACAGTCCTGAAATTTGGGGCAGATCACCCTGTTTAAATATATATGTTAGCATCTAAGATATATATATATATATATATATGTATATGGAATTTCAGGCAAGGAACAGGCTCATGGAGCGATTCAGAGAAATGATAGCAAGCAGAAGAAGCGGAAATGAAGCACAGCGTGGGGATTTCTTGGACTCGATGCTCGAGAGAGATGAGCTACCAAATGAGGAAAAGCTCAGTGACTCGGAGATAATGGACAATCTGCTGACCCTCATAATCGCAGGCCAAACCACCACTGCAGCAGCCATGATGTGGAGCATCAAGTTCCTCGACGAGAACAGGGAAGCTCAGGAGAAGCTACGGGTGAGTGAGATCTCGATCGGTTTTCAAATTTGACAATGATTGAAGATGGATAGGAAATCGATATATGGCCATGTAAACTCCTCTTATGATCTAATTTCAGCTTGCTAGCAATTTTGGTCATATTGATGGAATATCGAAAGAAGAGGGAGCAAATTTGGAGAACTGAAATTGAAGGGATTGTATGGAGAAACTAAAATTGCATGGACATTTCATTTCAGGAGGAACAGCTTTTGATCTCAAGGAGAAAGCCAGAAAGCTCCCTTTTCACACTTGAAGATACTAACAGCATGTCTTACGGATTAAAGGTAAAGTCCAATGATATTGCTTTCCGGGAATCAAACTTCCAGACAAATAGATAGAGAGACCCGAGATCCCTTTTGTATCAGGTCACGTCAAGCTAATTTGGTCGAGCCGAGCAGAGCTCAGGCTTGGTAGTGTTCATCTCACCTCTGCAGTGTAGTCATATATATGTGTTCTGATAATCCTTTTGCAACTTTGCAGGTTGTCAAAGAGACATTGAGGATGTCGAATGTGTTGATGTGGTACCCACGAGTCGCTCTTACCGATTTCACCATTGAAGGCAAGATATGATACTCCAGTATGCAAAATTCTTGTTGATTTCAAGAACCGGTCGTCCCTCTGATAAGAAGCTCTCTCTCCCCCTCCATTTCAGAGCTTCTCTCCGTTTCTAATGAATTCATTCACTATGTCAGGCTATGAGATCAAGAAAGGATGGCATGTGAACGCTGATGCAACTTGCATACACTACGACCCGGCACTGTACAAAGACCCATTGCAATTCAACCCTTCTAGATTTGAAGTAAGAATCCCGACATGTCTCGTAACAGAGCCCCCACAATTAAACAGAACGTTCATTCCTATTGTCCCAAATGTGACATGAATTTTTCATCTTTTAGCCCATCTCGCGAGTCTTACGAGTGACATAATTAATCTGTTTCCAGGAAATGCAGAAGCCATATAGTTTTATACCGTTTGGATCAGGACCAAGGACATGCTTGGGAATGAACATGGCCAAGGTGACCATGCTGGTCTTTCTGCACCGACTTACCAGCGGATACAGGTGAACCATTTCAACATATCTCAAACATGAAACATAAAGTCCTACAAAATCATTTCGCTCTAATATTGCAGAAATCATTAACTGTAATTGACATTTGTTCGCCTACTGATTAGAGTCCGCCTAAAAATTTTATCATTGATTTCCTGAACAGGTGGACCGTAGACGACCTAGATCCCAGCCTAGAGAAGAAGTCTCACATTCCAAGGTTAAGGAGTGGTTGCCCGATAACTTTAAAGGCCATCTAAGCAAAATTAAGAAGTGTTTCCGATGTTTCAATCTTGCACAAAGCTCTGTGCAGAAGATTTAATGTGAATTTTGCTCGATAACCCGTAGCCATTGCTATAAGGAGCAATGAACCATGTACAGTAAGTTAAATCCCTTAATTTAAAGTCGACTTCTTGAATATCCATCATTAAGGATATGTTATCAGGGTCGAGCTGAGAAATTTTCATGCTTAGATAAAGATTTTATTGGCTCGGTATAATCAAAACAAGAAGTGCTCCAACCTCCTGCATTCAAGTTGTGTCTATGAGAGCGGGATGGACGAATTACATGGGGTTTCCAAGTAGGCAAGTAATGTTTTGGGAACTCTCAAGCGGAATCGAACAGAATGATGGGGCAAGTCCTCAAGAAATTCTACATAATCAAAACTTGCTAATGATTAAGACAGAATATTACTTTCTAAGATTGCGTTGTGCCCGTTAGAAAACAGACGGTAGTGCAGACATCATGGTTCCTTACAGAGAGGCACGAAATTCAGGGTGCGAAATGAGATGTCCTGTTTGTTAGAAGGAGTAGGATCATTGTTATTATTGAAGATGACACTTCAAAGTCTCTCTATGATCCTAAGACTTTATTTATTCACTCTCGAGCATTTCAACAATCAAGCCATTTTTTTATTGGAGATCAGTGTTTTACAGAAATCACATCGAAAAATATCAAGTACTGATGAGACAACAGTGCATAAAAACGCATTGACCTCATTTGAGAGATATTAGCTTGTATTCTTGGATTGTGCTCGTGATTGCCCGTTCAACTGGCAGTCTCTCCATGCTGGATGCACCGTAGAACCCATGAACTCCATTAGTGTTCTTTAGTACGTATTCTGCTTCTGCAGGACCAGATATAGGACCTGCACATCAAAAAAGAAAGTCAATTCCATGTCCAAAAGATACTGCAGGACACAAACAAGAAGAAAATTCAGAACTAGACCAGATTTTCACTGATATAGATAACCGAGTTTTTAAGAAATGGTGCCTTAAGTGTCGGAAATAGCATGTCAAAATGAGTTCGGATGAGGCCATAAGGTTTTAAAAGTTAAGAACAAAAGAAACCTGAGACAAAATGGCAAGCCAAATGCAGGTAAGAATGAACAGTTCAACTGTATTAAACAGATTTAGTACTTCAAGTTTGTAACTGTCGGTTGGGAAGGAAAAAGGAAGCAAGGAAGAAGAGATGGCATGCGGAGACCTCTAAAGAACTAATTTACGGGACAAAATCAATTCATTCATAATGACAATACCTATTAAAACTATCAAGGTAAGGGAGCCCATGAACAAGAAAAATCATAAGTTAACATGATTACTCTTCCTCAGCAATTTAGATTTGAATATATTCAGCACAAATGGCTAAAAGAAAATTGCTTCTATCATCACTTTCAGTGGAACTGATTTAGATTCATATAATCAGGAGAATTCCTTGTTGCTATGTTTTTATTGATGAAAGATAGAAACACAAGACCACAAAGTAGGGTTCTCAAGTAATACCTCCATGACATAACACGATTACATTGGGATTGATCCTATGAGAGGCGTTTGCAATAGCTTGCACGAGGACTACACTTTCCTCCAATGAGAGAGCAGTTTTTGCACCAATCGACCCAGAAGTGGTGAGTCCCATGTGAGCCACTATAATATCAGCTCCTGCTTTCGCCATTTCCACTGCTTCATCTTCATTGAACGTGTAAGGAGTAGTTAAGAGACCCAATTTATGAGCTTTTGCAATCATGTCAACCTCCAACCTGAGTGATAGAAATAGCAACTTTTGAAGTGAAGAGAGCTTAACCAGTGTGCTGAAAGCTGGACAAGATCCTCTAATTCAACAAGCTGAACTGACAACCAGTACAAATCACAAGAACAGGTGGAATCAGTTGATACACTTCTGAAGTTGGCAAGATATCTAAAAATAAGCTAAAATTAGGACAAAATAATCTTCTATCCTGTCCAGACTGTCTGAAAGAAAAGCAGGGACCTGATAAATGAACAGGTTATTCAAATGATTTAACTGGTAGGACCCCGAGCTGCCCCTTGGTCCAGTTAATGGACCAGGCTTGCTTTTAAAATCATTGGATTAATCGTTAAAAAAAAAAAAGAAACACATATAAAAGATTGTTTTTTGGGAAACTTACCCATATCCCATTCCAGTCTCTTCCAGATTCTGCCTGAAATTACCATCAAATAGCCCCATTGTAGGGAAGTTCTGCACACCACAGAATCCAATGGACTCAACTTGCTTCAGGAAGTAATCCATTCGGCGGAAAGGATCAGTCCCACATACTCCAGCAAGAACAGGTACAGACTCGACAACCTATAGAAGAATTCCATCATCATATCAATGAAATTGTTTCAATAAGAAGCCACAAGTAAATTATTTAGTTCGAACTGAACTAGGCATTTTTAAATTTTTTTTTTCCCTGGAAAGGGCATTGTTTTTCTCTTTATGTCTAGAATTTTAAATTTTCTAGTGCAAGGGCAATCAAAAAAGAACAAAATCTCATCTAAACTCACTGGTAAAACTTCGTTTGCCATTTCGAGCACAACAGCATTTGCATCAGCATAAGGTAATAAACCTGCCAAGGAACCCCTTCCAGCCATGCGAAAACGGCCTGAGTTATACAGGACTATCAAATCAACACCACCTGCTTCTTCAAACTTTGCCGAGATCCCCGTCCCTGCACCAGCCCCAATTATTGGAATCCTCCTCTTTATTTGTTCTTGCAGCTGCTGCAATATTTCTCGAGTTCTTTTCAGAGTCTCTGTAACAATATCATACTTACATGGATTAGTCACATAAAGAGTTGCCTCAGGTTAGTGCATACTAGATTTACAGCCGCTCTACGTGAGTAAACAAAATTCGACATTAGGTGAGTAAAATGTAAAATTGGCCAAACCCATGTATATCATTTTTTGCTTTCCTAATAGACTATAATGGAAGAAACAAAAAAGGAAAACGACAACAAAAGTTGGTCCGATGAAAGGAAAAGAGAGTGGGGAGGGAAGAGGGAGAGGGAGAGGGAGAGGAAGAGAAAAAATAGGGGAAAATTGGGTAGTTATTTAAAATGTATTTACCATCATAACCTCAATTATGTGACTATTACTAATTTTAGTTTAGTTATTTCATTATGGGATTTTTGGAAACTGAAAGTTAGACAAAGGACATCATCTGGCTTTATAATAGTAATATAAGTTTCAAGAGAGTCATTAGCGTAGCCGGTATCCTAGACAGGTTCACAAGCACTTCACCTATGAAACTGAATCCACATGTTGTATCAGTTGTCCAGTGACTGACCTGGTCTAGCATCTGGGAAGTCACTTGGGGAGTAAATACTTGACCAGGAGCTCGAAGGAACAGTACAAGTCTCATATTTCTCATTGATGTCATGATCAGAACCAGATTTAGCAACTCGTAGAGTGGAGTCTTTTAGATCCTTGCTGATCTCTAAGAATGAATCGACAATAGAGTTTGCAAATTCGGGGTCATTAATATGAAGAGGAAGCACTTTTATCTGCAATATAACACATCCATTGTTACAATAAGTTTAAATAGTGGTTGATAGGTGATTTCTATCTAGAACGTCAAAGTAAATGTAAAAGGATATAGTTATGCAGACCCTATATAATTGAGCAAAGTGGTACCTGCTGATCATCAGTGATCTTGATGCGATTCTTTAGTTCTCTGATAAGAGTGGCTGTAGCTTCAGGATCATAAAATGGCTTCTCAGGTGCATCTAAAGCAGAAATGCCATTTTCTGGGAGGCAAACACGAACTTTAGATGACGATTTGTTCAATTTGTTTGCAATGAATTCGGCGAACTTCTTATTCTCATCAACCGTGGTTCGCATAAGTGAAACCTGCAAACAGCACAAAGAATTAAGAAGAGAACTACAGTATTCTTGAGCAGGCGAATCATATCAGACCAATATATCATGTAATAAGAAGAGAATCTGCATCCTCTTTTGTTTCAACAATCTAGCATAGCCTAAACAGAAATCAGACTCCTTTTATTTGTCAAAGGATATGAAAGACTAATACACGAAGACTCGACAAAGTTAATGATTGGTAATATCTGAAGCAGCTTGAGGTACCTAACATCTACTACAAGAGACTATAAAGCAATATACAAGAGTAAGATTTAACAGTAACATCATGTTAAACATGAGATAGAAAGGCAAAGACATAATTGTATATATCGGCGCATAACGAAGCTTCAGGGGTCTATCACCTGCTTATTATGTACATGGATCTTCCTGTGCTGAAAAGTAGATCGTATGGTCTCTTTAGCTCCAAAGTTGACCATGTCTAGTGCACCGACACTCAGTACTAAAGGCACCCCCTTCTCTATCATGGCATCAAAACGAGAACCTTCACAAGCCATGACACCACCAACTATATAATCAGCAACCTCAGTTGTTGTGAGATCCAACACACCCTGCAGAGAAATTAAATTGAGGATCAGGAACTTGAGCTTGTATGCTTGCAAAGACATTTCCATACAGTCATAGATCATTGTGTATTGGAAATGAAATAAATCCAGTAAGGCAAATTCTCAAGGGTAAAATCTAATTAACATTACCATGCAACAATACTTAAAAGGTCCACGGGGACTTCTGGCATCTAAAATGTATAACCAAGTCTTGACAGATGTATGTATCGGATATTTCTCCACCAAGGATTAGCAACCTCTCGTTCAGAAGCACAACCTATATCTACTACTCAATCAATTAGACCTTAGCATTAGATCAAATTGTTAAATAAAACAAATAACACGCATTCTCTACCAGCTTAAGCTTATAAATGATCAGAGTGGCTCTATATGCAGTACCTTCTGACTCCAAGTCTCTCATTTATTTCTTTATTTGTTTGATCTTAAAGCAAAGATAATGCACGTGCATCACTTTTAAGAAGAAACGCTGAGCAGCAGCTCTTGACTTTACAGTACCTGTATAAATCCCTCACGAACCAGAGACTCCATTGCCTTGCCTCCGACCCCAGTAGCATGAAAAACCAAAGTCTCGAAACCTTCCTTAGTCAACCTCTCCTTGACAGCATTTACACAAGGTGTGGTAACCCCAAACATAGTAATACCAACCGTCGGTTTCGTAGTTGCTTCAGCAGACTCCCTACACTTATGCAGTCTTCCCACCACCATCCCAGCAAAGGCAGCACCAGCATTGGACAAGACCACCCTGCTCACACTGTTGATCCCACACACATCCACCACCGAAGGAAACAACACCAGGTCTGAAGACCCAATATATGGTTCAGTCTGCCCGCTCGCCACTGTCGAAACTATCAATTTAGGCAACCCCAACTGGAGAACTTTAAATGCTGTCGAAATAAGGGACGTTCCTCCACTTCCTCCGATTCCAATAGCTCCCACTAGGACGCAATCACTGAGACTACGTTTCAAGAAACACTCAAGGGCTTTGCTCATAACGGCCACCGCCTCCCCTCTATCGCTTGGAAGAGGGGACGGGCTTCTGTCAAGCAATTCAAAGTAGCAGGACAGCAGTTCCTTTCTCGAAACAAATGGGAATCCTTCAACACCCTCGATCTCGACCGGCCCAGCTGATACATCAACAATGGACACTTCAACCTACCGAATCGCAGAAAGTAATTAGAGAATCTTCAGAATTCATCACGTTCCATGATAAAACGTAAAAATTTCATACAATGATCATCTCCCGAAGTCTTCCAGCAACAGCTGGAGGATGCAAGCAAGCCAATTACCCTTGTGGCCAATGAAATTGCAAAAGAAACCCGGCTAGACATACCCATGTAGATTAAACGGAGGGGGAGAACGAATGATCACTTTCCGGGCAATGTACCTTGAAACGAGAGGCGGCGGAGAAATTACTGAGACTGGATTTCACCGAGTCGGAGAGGAGACGCAGCTCCTCCAGCTTCGTATCGGCCGTTCCGATGCAGAGGACTCTGTGAACTGGGTCCGAATTTCCCATCCTCACAGAGACTGCCAGCGGACTGAGTTACAGAATCGAGCGCGATGCAGAGCAAACGCGAGTTGAGGGGTAGGTGAAGGTTCAACGCACTGAAGAGAGGAGGAGGAGCGTCAACGGTGGATGGGTTGGCTTGGAGTTCAGTTGAAGCAAGGAAAAGGGAGTGGACTACCGAGGGAGAGAGGGGGAGGAGGAGGAGCTAGTGGGTATTCTGAAGTATAATAAGGGTATATTTGGCATTTAAGTTGGTTTGCGGGGGGGACGGGTGACGTGGCAAACCAAAATTTCATCGGTTACAATAAAGTAATTAACCTTGCTGAGGCATGTATTCTTTTATACATGTTATACTAAGATTTTTACTATATTATATATATTGAGTCCACGGGCTCTTTTGAAATCGAAAAAACATAAATGTTCAACTAGGAATATAAAACTAGTCATTCTACCAGCGTTTGTGTTGGGTCATAGATTTGTGTAGTTGTTTGCTAAACAGTAATGTTGAGAAAAGAAGTAGCCGTTTTATCACGAGGGAATGCAAAAGGAAAACACCTCCTATTTCAAAAACCATACCTTTTTGGGAGTTTTGTTTCGTCCTTACTTTTTAATCAACTAGTAGGCAGGCGCGTGCATGGCACGCATAGCATGATATATTAATGAAATAAGATTAAAATTTATTCTATTATTACGCATGATTGTAATTAATAACGCATATAAATTTATAAGGAGATGTTTGACCTTATTTTAATGGCCAGTATAGTGTTCTCTTCTTCGTGGATTTCATTAGTTTTATTATGGATATTCAGTTGGATATTCCCCACTTCTTTTTCTTTTGAAAATCTGTTAGGTAATTTGTATTAAAAAAATAAAACTTTCATAAAAAGTTCCTTAAAGAAAAAAAAGAATTTCTACTTTTTTTTCCTTGCGAAAGATTTAGTTTTCTTATTTTTAATATTTTGTGAGGTCAAATAAAATTTGATTTATGTTGGAAATTAAATTTTTTAAAAATTATAATGGAATGAATCAAACCAGGCATTGGTCCGGTATCAAATAACCTGATGGCAAGCCACCTTATTCCAAGAAATTAATTTTCTGCAATAAAATACGAATTCATGAGCTCTAATTTTGTTTAATATTTCTATGAAAATTTCATCAACAAATATTTTATTTTCAATAAATATGTTTGGTGAGAACTTTCTAACCTATTTTCGACAAAATTTTCATTGGTAAGTTATTTGAACAATGTCTTATTTATAAAATATTTTGACATATTATCATATGAAATTCTAGTGAATATTTTTTCGAAAAATCTTGAACTCCTTTTAGATGAAATTTCCATAGAAATGCCGAAATTTTTTTACAATAACTCCCCATCTATATCACCCATCATAATCATTTCTGGATATACCTTACTTACGCATGTCCACTTATTTAGACCATAGCAAAACATAAATTTTGCAATCATTCTTCTCGCAACGAAATCTCCATTCATTACCTAGGACAAACTTTATATAATGAAAGCATATTATCCATGCAAACTAATGTATTTGAAGATCACCCAGCCTCGAGCCTAGATTTGTTGAAAGCCCATTAATCTTCTGAATATCAAACCTTGCAAATTGAAATAAAAGAGAAAAAGCTTTCTGCCACAGAACATATTATTTCGCCCTTTTATCACCCAATGAACTCTTTGAAAATGAAAATATGCAAGTGACTAATTATAACAGATTGAATCTAGAAAAAAAAAATGTAATAGTTGTCCTCCAAATATAGGTAAGCAATCGTTGGGTTTTAAAATTTGATTTTACAACTGATAAAAGAGTGCCTCACTAAACAAATAAGAATAAGATATAGCGGGTGCTTTCTAAATAATGACTAAATAAAGGAAAATTTAGTTGAAAAGGTTATAAGATGGAAAAGTTCCAAAAATATGGAAATAAAAACTCCTCAAAATTTTCCCCATAAAATTCCTTGAAATTGATTAAAAAAAAACAATTTTCTTGACTAAAGATATCGGAAAAGTACATCATAAAAAACCTTAAAATACATCGATCTATTTAATGGTTGAGTTCAAAAGGCAGACATGCATATATATAATTGCATGGGTATATTCACCTTTAATCACATCCCCCGCCAATGATCCTCACAATTCTAGGGGGATAAAGCTACTTCCGCGTTTCTACACGGTTAAATATCAGTTTGCGCTCCTTAAAAGGGACCTTTAGCAAGCACCAATCAAATGCAGCCACGTTAGCATCTATTGGGGAGAAATTGTATTGCAAAATATAAAACCATTCCATCTCGTCTCCCCCTTCCCAACTCTCTTCTTTATGACACTCCCCCTTGCAGAGTCAAAGCTATTCGCTAAGCATCGATTACCCCTGCTCTGCTCAGTCTCTTGCTAGCCCATCTACGACGTCACATTAACAATCAATGACAAGCCCCAGATCACAACGACGAGGTTGGTGAGATATAAGATCGCCTCGACGAGATGGGTGGGATAGTGATCTTGACAAGTTAAGGCGGTAGCGGGTGGGATGCGATGAGCATCATGTCGGCAAGAATGGCCAAAAGAAAGAGAAAGAGATGAGACAAAAGAAGGAAGGGGAGAGGAATCGAACAATGAGAGGAACGGAAAATGGATGACTTTTTGTTTTGATTTGAACCCAACAATTTTCATTATACCGTGTCACACCATTATTTCTCTCTGTAAACATTTTAAAAGAAAAACAAACCTTTTGAAAAATAAAACCAAGACCAGACACATACCTATGGAAAATTAATCTTCAGCTATTGTTGCATGTACTCAGTGAATTTTATTTTTCTCTCTCAGAAAAAAAGTCCTCCAAATCTGTAAAACGTTGGAAAAAAGTTGCTTAAATTACTTGCCATACAATCATCCTTATTTGGAAGAAGGATAATTTTCATGTAAATGCTACAGGACATAGCAAAATTTCCTATTGTATCTTTCAGGAAAAGTGAGAGCAGTTCGATTGTTATTTTAAATGGAATGGAATCGGACCGATAATTCAAGAATGGATGATATTTAATGGGCTTTCATGAGGGGGCACCATTACCTTTGGTACGAAGTGGAAGGGCATGAAGCACAAGAGACAACTTTTCATGAAAAGACAAACACTAATTTGATATAATCATCAGATTTGGAATTATAAAAGTGGTGAAATACAATGAAAGGGAGTAAAACGAGGTAGAATGGAAAATAATAAATGTGGAAAAATAAAAGGAACTTCACACTTTTGTAGTATATATATGTATACGTATATATTATCGATTAAAAATGCATTTAGAAATTGATTGTTAGTGTGTATGATATAATTTACATGAAAAGATACATGCGATTATATTTTAGAAAATTATAATTGAATAGACGTATATAGAGATATAGATGCCTACTTTCCAAAATTGAAAGAGTATTTTTAAAAAGTAAAAATCGAGAAACATTTTAAAGGATTTATACTTTTATAGATGTTATAAATTATAAATTATTATAATTTTGATATTATCATTATACTTGAATAGAGGATTTATTGATGAAAATATATATTTAGAATGAGGCAATTGGTGTAAATGGCTTAATATATGCGAAAATGTGTGTGGGATATATTTTAGAAGAATACAATAGAAAGATAAAAGGAGGAATACCGATACATACTTCTGAAAGTTTGAAATGTATTTTTGGAAAAGTAAATGAAGAGCAACGAGTAAGTAAGTAGATTGCCAAAAAAAAAACCGTCTGGTGAAAGGAGCAGAAGTAGAAAAACTAAATATATATATTTATATATACAGCGTGTTTTTTAGAATTGGTGAGACACCATAATTTAATTGTGATTTAGGAGGCATAATTGGTAGCTGTAAATGCGAAAACACTTTAGCCGTAAGTGTTGAATTTCTGTAAATCACTATTTTTTCTTTCAATAGACAATAATAGAAAGGGTCATGTTGTATTCTATATAGAAAATAGAAAATATGTCTTCATTTATTGAATAAATGAATGGACTCTAGGAAGATGTTCAGACAAAATATGAATTAAGAAAACTGTCTTCATACATGAAATGGTAAAGTGAGAATTTTGAAATGTGAAAAACACAATAATGAGTTCCAAACTTTTATATATGTAATAGATGATAGATGTATTTTTTCTCACTTAAATCTCTTGTTAATTCTCTTTGCTACATGAATAGATACAACCAGTGGTAGCACATGCCTTTGCCTGTGATTTAAAGATTCCGTGTTGAAATTATGTCAATAAAACTAGCGCTTTAACTCGCGCGTGGGCCCTTAGTGTTTTACATTTCAATTAATATTTTGTAAATATGGCTTTAATTAGTATCGATAGTATAACTTGTTTTCTGTAAATTTTATATATATATAAGTTAACTACTAATGTTATAACAATCAAATATCATAATTGTTTAGTTATGGCTAAGAGCATAGATAGACAGAGGAGAAGCGCTCCAGAACTACATTCTACAAGTTCTTACGTTGCACCAGCTATTGCACGTCAACTCTCCATTTGCATTAAACAGATAAGAGTAAAAAAATTTCAACATGGATTGAAAATAAAGTATCAGTAATTAGGCCTAAAGCAACATGTATGACTCACCCGATCTCCTTGAGACTGAAAAATCTAGGAAAATAACACAAAAGATCCTGCAGATACATCACAATCAATCTTCAAGCAAATTGGACTTCAAAACAGTCAGTGATCAATGAAGTAATTACGACATGCTCGCTCAATCTACTGAACTATGAGCTTATGACTGTCGATGCAACCAATAGAAACATCCTTAAGAATATTAAGGAAATAATTGATAAGGCAAATTCGACAGAGCCAAAGCTGACAACAATTGATAAGGCAACAATTGAAGAAATAACTCTGGCAACCCTTGATAAGGCAAATCCGGGATCAATTCTCTTTGATTTTTCGACATTACCTCCATCAATGGATGGCGTGTGATTAATGAAAGGGTTTCTTCCTTGTTTTCCTTACTTCTTTCCATCCTTTCTTTTGTTGGCTTGTTTACCGTCGTATATTTATATTGCAGAAGAATCAATTAATAGAGAGTATTCTCGTTATCACGTTCTCTCTCAATTCCAATCCTTTCACTGCGAATTCCAGAATGTTATATTGATGTGGAAGAGAGAGACGCTGATAATCTGAATTCGGACATTGTGCGACATTGGCAAAGGCACCACTATCTCCTCTATCACCAGTGGCAATCCACGCTCTCGACAAACCGTAATTAAAAAATCGGTTTTCAAGCCAAAAAAAATAAATAAATAAACAGGCCCAAGCGTTATAGAAGAAATTACTACACCTCTTTGCGTGGGCATTTTCTTTTTCTATTTTTAAATAATATTTTAAGTCAAGAATTTTATAATAACAAAGATAAGAAATAGATAAAAAATACTGGAAGTAGTTTCAATAAATACTCACGATGCAAAATCACTACTGGTGAATTGGTGAATGATATATAATCATGCAAGCTGCATATATTGACCGTGGATAACTTATCCAAATAAAATTTTCATCATTTTTTGGTTTAAGCACAAACACTATCTGATAACTTTGTAATTCGATGGATAGCAGAAAAAACATACTAATTTACTATTGTAATTTAAGCTACCTTCTTGTTTTACTTCTCGTTCCTGTTGTCCGTGCCTTTGCTATATATGAAGCATCCATCATATTGAGAAAAACCAAAATGATGATGATGATAATCATATAAATAAATAAATAAAAGCGAGTCATCGCTCAGCAGAATATATGTTGTCAACACAATTGCAAGGAAAACAACATCTTACGTCGATCCACTTATCTCCTTCAGGGCACCAACTTTACCGACCCCTGAGCAAGTCAACCAATTCAATGAGAAAACTATAGTCTTAAACATATTAATGAGTACATAACAACAAAGAGATTACATCGTTGTTAAGGAGAGGATGTGCATATATATTACAGTGTTGTGAGGATGTTTCTCCTTATACTGATTCCTTATACTGATGTCTGAACCCACCAGTAATGAAATACTATAAGTATTGAATAATTAAATAAATATATCCAAGTAATTATATTGAAGTAGAAAAAAAATGGACATAGAAAGAAACGCGCTTACCTCTTTTTTTGTTTTAGGAAATTGTTCCTGATTTGCAGCATCTTCCATGTTTTGCATCTTCAATATTTTGCAGCTTCCACAATTTTCGTTGCACTTCCTTCATCAGTTTTATGTATCTTATAACTGTATATTTCCATTTGATTCTATTCACCGCCTGTACAATTTGATTGAATGAATACACGAAGAATATTATTTTCCCACCTCCGATGTGTTTTATAAAGCTAGTTGGTCTCGTCGATTAAAGGAACTCTAACATAAGGAAGATATCTCTCAAAATACTGGAAATAAAGGCGGCCCAGTCAATCATTCAGGGGCTACGAATTATTGGTCTCGGGATCCCCCATCTTTCGAGGAGCCCCAGTCAAGCGTCCACTGCTTCACGCTCTCCCTCTCTTCGGTCCATGAATCGCTGAAGCTGTCCCTCGCCTTGCATTCTCCTAACTCGGTCTCTAATCCCCCCATGGTGTTCAAAGAGGAAGTGCTGGTGAAGACTTGGATTGCGGATAGGTACCAGACGTAGTACTGGACCAGAGCTTCGGCGCTGTTGGTCAGGATCGGGATGCCAGCGCCATAGGCACTCCATACATCGTATCATAACACTGCCAGAGATAGCTCAATGTCAATTAATCAATCTTCTGCCTCTCCCATGGTTGCCACTGACGATTCATGCTCTTCATCTCAATCTGTGACAGCAAGTGTCTATGGGGAAGAAAACAGAAAATTAATTTGAATATTGAATAGTGCTCTTTATTGCTTTTAGACTACTCCTTATTGCAATAAATTTATTTGTTTAAATTTATTTAGATGCATCCGAACGGACATTCGACGAGGAGTCAAAAGTAGTAAAAAAACTGGCGTGGCAAGTTCTCATCGAACCAAAGAAGACCTCTCATCGTTTCAACCTTTAAGGCCAACTTTAATATAATAATCAATATATTACTTCCGCCTCTTTATTAATTTTTCATTCTCTTTATTTTGACCGGAAAAAAAGCACAACCAATGGAGAGATCACGAAGCCCAAGGTATGTTGTTTCTAACTTGATATAAATACTAGGTATATGGCACAAAATGGGAAAGTTTTGGGCCTCCTTATTTTTAGAAAATTATTTTTTAGTTCCTATCTCTATTTTTCTTCTCCTTTTCTAAATTTATTTATCCACATAAAATTATAAGAATATGTTTACTAATGTCCGAAAATTTTACGATGT
Source organism: Punica granatum (assembly GCF_007655135.1). Taxonomy (NCBI): domain Eukaryota; kingdom Viridiplantae; phylum Streptophyta; class Magnoliopsida; order Myrtales; family Lythraceae; genus Punica; species Punica granatum. Next base: position 6,932,633 of record NC_045132.1, read on the forward strand.
CAGTGGAGTAATTACCATTAAAAGATGCTAAATCATAAATAGAAAAGGGAAAGTCATAAATTACAAAAGAAAAAAAGAAAATAATAGACAAATAAAAGATTGAAAAACTACAAAAAGAGCTTGTGTCGAAGAAGGTTCAAGTTCGATACTAGTAGTAGGACTCTTGGCTTCTTTATTAGCTATTCCTATGAGAATTTCTATTTCTATTTAATTAAAGAAGAAATTAACATACTATTGAAGTATTGGTTAAGTGGTAAGCAACTCCAATCTCCATAAAAAGGAGAGCGCAAACTTGAGCCTCGAGAAACGCACTTGTTAAAAAGCAGAATAACTTTTCATACTTAATTTTCCGAAATTACAGAGCAACATTTCACATAATCTTTTTTTCACCCAAATTAAAATAACCCGTATCTTTAATATATATATATATATATATATATACACATATAGTTTCATCGCAGATCTTATCAAACTGTATTGCTATCTCTCAATAACCCTTATTTTATTGGCAAGCAGCGAACAAGATGCCGAAATTGAATGCTATGCCGACGCCAGGGGAAAATAGACAATCTTGAGCCCGAATCTAAAATGATAAAGAGACAGTAATATTATAACATTGATCAAGATTCGAGTCAACGAACAAACATATTCTGGAATGTTATCAAAATCCGGTACGAAAATGGGTCTAAATGAATACAGTCGACTGCAATCCGGACGATCCGCTTGGGAATGGATAATTTTCCATATATTCCTTGCTAGTCAAGCAGATCTAAAAGAATTATAACAGTTTGCGTAACTATTAGCAAAACTCGAAGGAACTTAAGTAGCTTCTCCGGCTTTCAACGTACTCTCATAATGTATCATTTCAAGTTCAACGCTTTTATGTTTTAATGTTAATAATAATAATATTAGAAGATTCTTTACATCTTGTAGTTTATTGATCAATGTTATAATATTGCTATCTTTGTTATCATTTAGGATCCGGGATCAGAATTTTTATTTCCACTTGCCGTTAATTAGCAGCTTTTATAACATTGTGTTCTCTACGTGCAAATAAAGTAATGGCAATAATGAGATATCAATATAGTTTGATTTGATCAGATATATATGCAAGGCAACCAAATCATAAAAAAAACTCAATTTTTTTTGTTTGCGCCCTATTATCCAAAAGCTCAATAGACTCCCGACTAATTCATCGAGTCGGATTTGCCCATTAAAGGGTAAAACAACTCAACTTTAATATCGAGGCTCTTTCACTCGCAGATTAAGTTCCAACGAGTATTATTTTCCTGTTAAAATGGTTGATCATTTGTACTGAGGTATCAAAGGAAAGTAGGAAGACTAATATGTTTGGTCCACTACATTTGCTTATTTTTCTATTTTTTCTTCTTGGCCTTCACTTCTATACCTTTACATGTATACTTTTCTGATAAATTCTTTTCCTTTTTCTTTATTAATTTTTTTCCTTTACTTTTGACCACTTTTCTATTCCCATCCATTATTCAATATTTTTGTATAGAATATTCAAATTTTAGCCCTCAACATTACTTTTTTCAATTTCATCCTCATCCTGATTCAATTTCTATTATTTTGCCCTAATTAACATCAGTTTTGCCCCCTTGAAATTTAATATTCTTCATAATATTGCCACAAAAAAATAATTTTCAAAGTTGTGCCCTATAATAAGAAGGTTTCACCTCTCATTCATATATTTGGAAAACATTTTAATTTTGCCCCAGACATATTAGTTTGCTATACTTCAAATATTTCATATAAGCCCAGGCAAAATTATATATACGCATGCCATAAATTTATAATTGTATTTTATTATTTATAAGAGTTGCGAAAATATAATAGACTTCATTACAGACTGCAATATAAGGTAATTTTATGTAAGTTATGATTTCTAATTAATTTTTCTTAAAATATAAACCCTCGATACTTAGACATAAAACTACTTTATCGTGTTATTTTCTTGTGACTTGATAATTCCTTGCTAGCTTCAATTAATAAAAAATCATGGTCATTCACTATAAGCATTTTTAGTCAATTTCAATTGTATTTTTCAACTCTTTTTGTTTTACAAAATGATAAGTTCATCACGGAATAATTGTATAATTTTATAATTTTTATGAAACTCTCATTTTCATTAAGGTACGTATTTTAATGTAGTTGCACTATGTATATCTATACACAAAAGGGAAAGGGGAAATTACGCCATATAGCCTATGGTTTACGTGTTTTGTCAAATCTATCATATGTTTTTTTTGTCAGATATATCTCGTAGTTTTCATTTTGCTTAAAATCTATTCCTGCGTTATCTTATCTGTTAATGAAATGTTAGGAAGCTCCAAATCTATCCCATGGTTTTAATTTTTTCCAAATATATCCTATGGTTTTAATTATTTCCTCAAAACTAACCCATGATTTTAATTTTTTTCTCAAATTTATCCCGGATAAAAGGGGTCACAGTGGCAAAACCGTTAAACGTTGACGGAGATATAACGACGGGATAGATTTGGAGCAAAATATAAATCATGGGATATATTTGATAAACTATATGCTATATGAGGTAAAAACCCCAAGGGAAAATGATGATAGTTGGGATAACTTCCGTTATCTAAAAAATATCCATAAGAAATAAAATTAAAAAATTAATAACCATTAGATATTGAGGAAGTTATGACTATATTAATAACTTTAAGTTTCTTCTTAACTACCCATTCCTCTCTCTTCCCTTAATTTCTCCCACTTCCGCTTTCTTCTTCTCTCTCCTCTCTCACCTCCTTCATGTTGAATCCACAACTGCCATTTTTCCCTCTCATCTCATAATTTTCTATTTTTTTTAAGAAAAATCAATTCATTAAGTAATATTATAAATTAATGAAGAAATTTTTACGATAATTGTTAAAAAATCTATAAATATTAAAATTATTATAAAAAATTAGATTTTATGTGTAAATTGAAACAAACTTATTACAATGGCTCGTGTAGCATGGGTTATATCTTTAGAAACTCTAATAGAGCCAACAAAAAGTACGATACACCGTGTGTAGCACGGGTCCGCATCTTTTAATATAGGCAGAATATATGTCAGTTCATGTTGAGATATGTATTGTCTTCAACAGAGAACTTGAAGACCCTGAAATGACGACGAAATCAATGGAAATGAGGAGAATGAGCCAAAGCTGAGTTATGCTCGGTAAAAGAGGTTTGTCGCAGTAATTATGAAGTTTGCCGCAAGGTTTTGACGCAGCAACTTGAGGTTTTGCTGCGACAATGCAGGTTAGTCAGCGATTCTTGTTTCAATTTTGGGCGCGATTTCGTGTAATCTTAGAATATAATTCAAAGACAATATTTCTAGGGATATTCTAGATTTTTATGAGTATTCTTGTATCAAATATACGAGAGGAGAAGTCTTGAGCAAGGTACATTGTGTGAGAATCATGGGTAATCTTCTTTGTAATTCTTGGATTTGCTCTCTTAGAGTCTCTAAGATTTCATAGAGTGAGAGATTGGTGAGAATTGAGAGGATTGTGAGGCTCTTCTCAAGTAGGGTCTTGTAACGGAGGTTAGGAAACACTAGTGAGATCTCAAGATTGTAACATCCGGTTTTATCGATCTAGTAGAATCTCTTACTTTGTCCATGGATATGTCATTGCCTTGAGGGTTTTTATCACGTATATCCTTGTGTTCATTGTTTTTTCTTCTCAGTTAAATTCTACTGATTCGGCATCGTTCGTAACAAACTAGTATCAAAGCAATGTCTAGGAGCGTGTGAAGATGTTAGGAGCTAAGTTTGTGGTGGATAAGTTCAACGGGATGAACGACTTCGAGCTACTGAGATCGAGATGAAGGCTCTATTGGTGCAACACGGTCTTGAGGGAGTGCTAGAAGGAAAGAATAAGCCTCTCGCAATCCTGTCACCGGAGATGAGAAAGACTGTGATGTCGAAGGCTGTAAGCACCATCCAGTTGAGCCTATTGAGTAGAGTACTATAGGAGTTCTGCGATCAAGGCTCAGCATCGAAAGTATGAGCGAACTGGAATAGCTATACCAGCAGAACTCCATGACGAGCAGGTTGTACTTGATGCAGTAGTTAAACTAGTTGAAGATGAGTCCAAGGACCTCCTTAGGTGACCACGTGGACCTTTTTTGATCAGATCGTGATGGATCTTGCAAACGCAGACGTCAAGATTGAAGAAGAGGATCATGCTCTATTGTTGTTGTGTTTTCCCATGGAGGCATACGAGAGTTTCGTGAATATCATACTCTATGGTAGTACTAGTATTACCTTGGAGGACGTCAAGGTGGCGTTGAACTCGAAGGAGTTGCAGAAGAAGGTGATAGAGTACCATGGAAGCAATGGTCAAGGCCTAATTTCAAGGGGTAGATCAATTTAGAACAGATCTCGTGGTTGAAGCAAGTCAAGGGGTAAGAAACCGATTTGGTGGAATTGCAACAAGGAAGGTCATTTGAAGAAGGACTGTCCAAGGTGAAGAGGCAACCAAGGCGAGCTCTAGAGGGATGTTGTGGCAGCGGAGGAAAGTCACGAGGGAGGAGATATTCTGACAATAGCAGCTGACGGGAATGCATTTGCCAAATTTTTCACTACATTTGACATGCCAGGTATCACGTGCATTTGTGATTCAGGATGCACTTTCCATGCTTGCTATGATAAATGATTGTTTTCTACTTATCGATCCATAGAAGGTGGAAAAGTCCATATGATTAACGGTGACACATGTGATTTTTTCGGGATGGGTTAAGTGCGAATCAAGTTGTTTAATGGTGGTGAGATTTTGTTGGTTGGTTCAAGACATGTTTTGGGATTAAGAAAAATCTGATTTTGTTGGGTATACTCCACAAGTTTGGCTATAAGTACAGTTACCAAGGTAGAGTCGTAAGAATCTCGAAGGGCGCTCTTGTGGTAATGAAGGGATTGTTGTAGAAAGACATGTATGTTGCAAGAAAAAGGTTCAATGATGGCGTTCAAGTGATTGACTCTAAAAGAAAAATACCTCGAAAGAATTTTATTATTTTACATTATATATTAAAAATATTTTAAATATTTGTGCGGAACTAAACGAGGCAGGGCGAATTAGGACAAGTTGAAGGTAACTACCATCCCCAATCTGCCCCATGTGCGGGTACCTCAAATTAGCTCCATTCCTGCCCTGTTCTAGCCTCGGGCTAGATCGGTACGGGTCTAAACAGGGCAGGGTAGTTGGTACCCGTGGATCAAGGTTGAAATTGCCATCCCTAGCTCTGGTAGCTTAGCCTGTCGTGGAGATTATTCACGAGAATGTTGTGGGCTTGCGCAGTTGGTGGTCTCATGTGATGCTAAAGTCGGGAATACAAGTCAAGGTGGAGATTCAGAGGGTGCACTATAGTAAGTTGAGGAAGCCCAACACCTCGAATGAGTCCAAGGCTGGCTTGGACTTGAGCAATCACACATGATGAAGTGGAGCCCGTAAAGGGCTGTGACAGAGCAGGTTAATTCTAGATCTATATGGACTTGGGGGAAAACAAGTCAATGTGGAAATTTGTTACGGTATATCTTGTATTCAATGGAAAACCCGAAGACCCGAAAATGAAGAGGAAATCGATCAAAATGAGGAGAAGGAGCCGAAGCTAAGTTGTGCTCGGTAAAAGGGGTTTGTCGCAACAATTATGAAGTTTGCCGTGGCAAAGTGAGGTTTTGCCGTACCAGTGCAAGTCGGTCAGTGATTCTTTTTTTTATTGTGGACGCGATTTTGTGTAATCTTAGAATATAATTCATATAAGATATTTCCAAGGATATTTTAGAGTCTTATGGGTATATTCTTGTATCTATATATACGAGGGGGAGTCTTGGCCAAGATACTTTGTGTGAGAATTACGGGTAATCATCTTGAAAATTCTCGGGTTTGCTCTCTTTGAGTCTCTAGGACTTCATAGAGTGAGAGAGTGGTAAGAGTTGAGAGGATTATGAGACTCTTCTCGAGTCGAGTCTTGTAAAAACTAGGAAATACGAGTGAGATCTTGAGATTGTAATATCCGATTTTATCAATCTAATGGAATCTCCAGTTTTGCCTATGAATGTTTCCCTTACTTTGGGAGTTTTACCACATATATCCTAGTGTTCATTGTTCTTTTGTCTCGATTTAGATTCCTCTGATTTGGCATCCTTCGCAACAGTTCATCATTTTGCCCCGTTGAAAGAAATTATTGTCCTTGTCCTGACTCCATATCTTCTCAATGCAATGTTCAATTTGTTCGATGTAGTCATTTTACTTTTTTTTCCCCATAAAAAAAATCGTGCGTCTAGTACAATCATAGGATACAAAGTGAAATAGAGGGGTACTTAAATCCTACAATGGAAATAAGAATCTCTTGATTCCGAATCCACATGTACCATTAAACTAAGACCTCTTTCTCAGTCTTTTTAATTATATGGTTTATAAAAAGTGCTAAAATACAATTTTCAAAATAAAAAATTATATTTAGAAAATTGAAATGTTAAAGAAAAAGATGACGAGGGCCTAAACTCTAACATTATCATGTTAGCGAGGTTGCCTACAACATTCCATCCTATCTTACTCCACTGGAATAGAAGGAGTAGGGACAAATGTGAGCAATAGGAGCCTAAAAAGGGACTCAAAGGCAAAATGATTGGCCATCTTGCCTAAGGCGATGGTAGCTAGCTGATATTGGTCTCCCACAACTATGATTTGTTTTCTAAACCAATCCTTCCCTATCTCTTTGGGTGGGCCGGAGGCCGAACACAACCTTCATTGAACTCCATATCAATCTCACCTAATGTTGTGGCTAGAGTAACTCCTGACTAGCACTATCGAGAGTGAGGTAGCCGACGACTATACTTTTCATTGAGCCTATTTGTGGTGCTCTGGATGGGGTCACTGACAACTTTGCCTAGGGTAGTGATGATGGGCTTTAGGCCAACACTCATCGCTAGAATTGAATGAAATGTCCATGGTGGCCTGATCGCCTCCTTTCTCATCGCCAGTCTTTGTCTTTTCTAAAATATATATATTCTAATTTTATAAAATTAATTTATCCAAATTTTTTTTATAAAATTATAATATTTTATAAGAAATCGTTCTCATATTTTTATACTAGACATTAAAAAAAATTGTTAAAGGAACAAAATATGTAACCCTGAGGATGTGAAAGTGAGTTAAATGAAATTGAAAAAACAACTAATTTAGAGAACCGGACTTCACTTTTCTCTAATAAAAAGATTGAGCAAAATAGATGGAAATAGAAAACAATGAACTGCATAGAACATAAATAAACAATAAAAGAAAAAAGGAAAAAATGATCAAAACAGAAACGCATGCAAATATATAGGATACAATAGTTTCAAAAAAATACTAAAAATGAAAAGCAAGTATGTGTTTGTTTGGACTTAAAATTAAGTATTTAAAAATTAAATGCTCAAAATTTAATCACTTAAAGAGAATAAGTGCTCAATCAATTGATTAAGTCAAGATTGTTTGGTAAAGTTAAGTGACTTGAGTTAAGTCACTTTTTTCAGTGTTTATCAAACAAACTTAATCTCATTAAATGCCGAATGATTAATTTCAGCACTTATTTTGTGTTATCAAACACATGCTAAGTGAGGTAAGTGGATTAAATATATCCTTTTCTAGAGGAATATATATATATATATATATATAAGACACAAGCCCGGGCTAGGCACGAGCTTTTGTAATTTCTTTTGGTTAAAAATTCGAGTAGCTCTATGCGTGTTTTTATTTTCTTTCTATTAAATTTAAATATAAAGTATTTTCATAATTTTTAAAATATAATTTTTCGTTAAAAGAAGATTTTTATTAATATTAACATTAACTAATAATTTATTAAAAATAAAATGTTGAGGAGATATAAAAAGCAGGAGGGAGAAAAAAAAAAGAGGAGAGAGAGGGAGAGGGAAAAGAGAAAAAAAAAGGGAGAGAGTGGGAAGTTATATTTTGATGATTAAGAAATACATAAATTTACTAAATTATTCTCTTAATTTTCAATAATTTTGGTGGTTACTAACTTGATAATATTATATTGTGAAGGGTACTTTTGGAAATATGAATGTTACCCTAACCACCACTATTCCAATTTGATGTTTGATTAGAATATTGTAATCCCATTGAATTTTAAACCCCAACTCATCACATCCCTAACCCTATCCCTAATCCGACGGTCAAACTTAGTGCAAGTGCCAATTTGCTAGGGCGAGCTGATGATTATATTCCTTGTCAAGGGATGTAACAAACAATTTCGTTATTGAAGACGGGGCAGCTTTTTGCTCCCTATGAGCAATCTGGAGGTTCAACATTCTAATTTCTAACTCAGCAAAAACAATTGACATGATCGAGGAATAATCATGCCTATTTGATAAAAATTGATGGTCGTCATCTTACGAGTTTCGATTGCCCTTTTTTGTTGGTTCCAAGCAAGTCTGTTTCAATATCTTTACGCGATCCTTTAAATACAATAAGCACAAAACACTATACACCATATAATTGGTTTAATAATCAACAAAAAATGTTTAACAAAACATGTTGAACTTCAGATCAAACTTCCGAAGCTGATAAATAAAAAGTATAAAACTTCTAAACAAAATGCAGATGAAAGCCTAAGAATAGGTCGAACACTTGTAGTTTAAACAGAAAGCTACTGAATTAATAGCGACATTACTCACTAACGATTGACTGGGGCGCCATTTTGCAAGTCTGGACACACCAAGAGAAAATGCGGCATTTAATTTCTGATGGAATTTGTCGGGAGATTTCTAAGGGAAAGAATCCCTTGGAAAAATCTCCGAAAATCTCTAAAAAACTCACCAAAAGAACTTTATGACGGCTTTTGGAGGGATGTTACGCTTGCAAATTCTCGAGGGATTTGCGAGGGAATTATCCCCATTAATTTGAAAAATAATAAAAATTTTGATGATTACCAAGGGAAATCCATCAGTAATTTTGTAATAAAATTTAAAATAAAAAAGAATTAAAAAGTTACTAAGTGAAAAGTTCCTCAGCAATTATTTCAGAAAACTAATAAAAATTAAAAGTAAAAATTACTGAGAGGAAAATCCCTTGGTAATTTCTTGATAAAAAATGGTGTTTTAAAATTTTTTGATAAAAATTATTTATTAATTAAAAAATTAGATAAGTTGATCTCGTAGACCATCTCGAGTGATTGTCTCTCCACAAATTCTCTGATATAGGCCCATCTTTGCTTTATAGACGCCACATCATTGCGAGACTCATCCAATGATTGTCTCTCTTTTTGGATCTCCCATGATGACCAACATAGTGAAAAAATAAACAAATAAACTAAATAATAAGAAATATAAAATATATTTTATTTAAATTACTAATAAAATAATTTAATTAATAAAGATAATAATACTAATATTATTTTAAACAAATTTTAAAAATATTTTCGAACTAATATTAATATTATTTAAAATTTTAAAGAAATATCTTCGAATTTGGCCGTTGGCAAAGCCAATAATTGTAAAAAAAAATTATTAAAAAAAAGAAAAAAAATAAAAGGGAAGAAATAAAAGTTTGATGAGAAGATTGAGCCAACGAACCACCAGCTGAGGGGATAGGGAGCTCTCCACCAAGCTAATCTCTCATTTTTGTCTTTTGTAACCTTTAAAATATTTTAAACGTAAATTTTATTTAAAAAAAAATAAAAAGGGATAGCAATTGACGCGTGGGCCCTACAGCTGTCATGCGGCAGTCGCTGAGAAGTCCGTCTGTAGAGGGAAACATCCCTTTGGAGAGGGACGTCTCTGGCCACATCACCCAACTCCAGTAGAGAGTCTCTCTGGCTGCATCTCTCTTCTTGGCGACGTGGCCAAGAGAGACGGCCAAAGAAGACCGCTGGAGTTGGTCTGGTAAAAAAAGTGCATAGCAAATGTATCAAAAATTGATCAAGTATTAGGTTGCTCATAGGAGGCGGGTGTACACTAGCCTGTGATTCCCCATGGTGTTTGGATCGGCTCAAGCCTCCCTACCAAGCCTGGGCCGATCAAATACAATGATTAAAATTTTAAATAAAGAGAAAATAACATTGTACAATGTAATTTGTTGATATTTTTCATGCAACAACGGAAACTGAAATAATTTCGCCATATGACAAGAAAAAATTTTATGTTTCGCCTCACAGCACGTCGCCGTTATTCTATTAAGAAATGGACAGAATGCTAATGTGATGACTTCTTTTGGGGTAATTTTACATAAATGACAACTTTGAGTCGTAAAACAAATTATATAAAATATAATAATAATAATAATAATAATAAGAAAAAAATTAGGCTACAATAGGAGAAGGGTGTTGGGCCGCCCCCGCTAGCCACCAAGCCCCCGATTGTGGTCGTCGGCATGGTCTTAGCCAGCTGGCGACCCCAATCGGGAGGTGAGTGGCCAACGGGGGGCCTCAACCCCTATAATTTGACGGATCCCAGATTCCCAGCAATTGGGATCGCTCAAATTGGGAGGTTCAGAGCTACCCCACCAAAGACCCACCCCCAATTGGGATCCTAGATTCCCAACTAGAATTATATTTAACATAATATTTTGGCTCGAACAAACATTATATCTAATTAGAATTGAGTTATAAGAGAAAATAAAATATATTCCAAGACACTTGTTACTAACAAAGTTAGAATGGGGTTGTGCTAAAAATCATCTAATAGAATTTGAAAATTTCGTATATGATTGTTAAAACCATATATATAGAAGAAAGGATTACTTTTTACATACCAAATTCTTTTAAGGAAATTTCACTGTTGTTTAAGCCAATGCCTTCAAAAGAAGTTAACTTTCTGGAAAACTTATATGTTAGAATTTCGTTATTATTGGATCAAAAGTCAACATATGGTTTAAGAGTGTTGCTTTAGAAGAACACATTTAGACCAATCAAAGACATTCCAATGAGAGCAAGAGTGAAATAAGCACTACAATCATAACATTGCACCTACTGTAAAGACACAAATTTCCACGAAAAATCATAGTTCATACTTATGTTAAGTCGATTCATTATATTATAATCATTATAATACAAACCTTATGCTTTAGACTTTTGTTCCATCTAGAATTGTTATTTGCTCGAGCTAACATGCTCCAATGAAAAATAATATGCCGTTTATAAATTTGTGCATGTCAAATACAATTCCTGCTCTAACTAATTTATTCGGTATACATCAATATGTTGTTCTTCAATTTTTTGGATAAGAAATATAATTGAACTTTGGTATAATTGATCCTCTAGTTAACTTGTAATTGAAAATAAATATTATTAATCAACTTGTATAAATCCGTTAATTTTACGGAGGGTGGGTTGCCAATCTTTTATCCTTTGATTGTAGGATTTATTGACCAACAATAACTTTTATCAAGTAATACGGCCCGCGGGTCGCGGGGGCATTGTCATTTTACTGTTTTTAATTAATATTTATGGATTACATTTACAAATAATTAGATTTAATATTTCGCTTATCAAGATGATACAAATATTGGTAAATTACGTTTGTTCTCCAGTTTCAATGAGCTCTTTTCTTCTTACGAGATAGTTAACTTTCAGAAAAAAAAATAAAAATAAAAAATTGTGTCTTCCACAAACGAATCTGCTAAGTGTGATTTCGAGTAAGTGTTTATAATTTTTTTTTTTGAGTTCTTTGAAAATGGGTTAAAAAACCATTTCTTTTGTTTTCTGATGAGTGATAACGACAAAAAGAGGATAAAGATTACTTAATATCAGCAAGCTAAGTAGGTCAAAGGCTCAAGGCATTTTTTGTTTCGACGAGTTTAATACGAGGCATCCCAAGAGATTGAATAGGCATTATTATGGACTTCAAGCTGTAGATGGTATAAGAATCTGGGGGCAAAGTGGAGTTTACTGAAAATGTTACGGTACAAAATGATCAGAAATGAATTTTTTTTGTTAGTTTTAATTGATTTTATTTTTAAATTCTATAAATAAATTGTTTCTTTTCATTTTGTATCACTGTAATTAATTTTTTTGTATCGATAATATAATAAATGAATAGGGAACATGAAAGGAAATTGTACCATGAACTGAAGGGAAATCGAACGGTAGGCTCTGGTCAAACAAAAGGAGGGCTCTCATTCACGAGAGCCTACTTTAAATATATATAGTAGATAATATATTTTCGGAACATATTCATGAAAAGTTATTAACCCATTGTCATAAGAAAAAGAAATAGAAAAAGACCAAAAGAATTCAGCTGGACGACATTAAGCATAACGGTGGGTGGCCACTAATCGCCGTTATTGTCTCCGTTAGCTTACCGCTGCTACAGTCACGAGCATATGCCCACGACCGCTACTAGCTGCCCTTACCCTCTACCCTTGCCGGTCGGCACAAATTGATTTTGGATAATATAACCTTGCATCTGACATTAATATATGTCAATTCAAATATCTTAAATTATAAAGTTGAACAAATAATTGTAATTCTAATTTCAGAAACAAAATATTAAAAACAATTGCAATGAAAAAATTGCAAAACTAATTAAATATAAAATAATCAATAAAATATTGTTAATAAATGTGGAAATAAAAACGTAATCGCAATTAATAAAAAAATTGCAAATAAAATAATTTCATAAATAAAAATTGTAAATATAGAAAATTTGATGAAATAATTGTGGATTATAATTTTATAAAATAATTAAAAATTTAAGAAATAATTTTAAATAAAATACTTGTACGTTGGAAGAATGAAATAGTAGTAAAAATTATTATTAATTTGCAACTATTAGAATAATTGTAAAATAAGTAAACTAAATATTATAAATAATTTTAAAATAAATATTTAACGATAAATAATGAAATAATATTTGTAAATATACATATTACAAAGTAAATATTTTGAACAAATATTTATTGTCTATTAAATATTAATGTAAATAAAAAATAATAATAAATTTAAAATGTAATAATATAATGCTGGACAAAAGGGGTTAATAATCCAAAAAATCACTAACTTTGCTCCTTTACACTTTTGCCATGGACATTAATTTTTTACAAATAAGATGACAAACTTTGATCCATGTTTGTCATTTGTCCTACTTTCTGTCGAATTTGTTGACGTGGCGACAACGTTACTAACATGACAACTAATGAAATACCACGTCAGCTAAATAAGATAACAACTAAAATAAAAAAGCAGAGTTTTGATTGGAGAAGGGGGTGGGAGCTCCCCCACTGGCGCACCCACCACCCTAATTTGGGGTAACCCAGCCAGTAGGACTCACTCATCCCAAAGTAGAGGGTGGGGGCCTTGCGGGCTACCTACTTGTTGGCGGGTCCAGATGGCAAGGTACAATTTATTCGACTTGCCAATCAAACCGGTTCAAGTCTCAAGATACGTGGCAACTTCTCTTGAGGACACATCAACCTCGAAAATATGACGAATATTGGATGCAATTCGATAAATTTGTGACACGATTGGAACATTAATGGATTAAAATTTAATTTTTAATATTTGAAGGATCTATATGTAATAATTAAATGTCCCACCATGATTTTTTTTTTGTGCCTCGTAATAGAATAGTGTTTCCCCTCTGGGGATATTTGCCCAGCAAGGAGACCTTGTTTTATAAGGGGATACATGTTAAATCTTTACCTAAAAGGTAAATAAATTATCTTATATTATATTTTCAGGTTTTGTGCATCAAAATTTTAACCAAGCAATAAATTATTAGAAAAAAAAAATATGAATTTTCGAGAATAAATCATTTTCTTCTTAATGATTTTAATAAAATGAATTTTTTTAAAGTAATATTTCAAGACATCACGTATTTATCTTACTGGACAGATTCTTGGGTAGCGTTTGATAAATTAAGTGGTCGAAAAATAATCACTTATTTAGTTAAGGAAAGAAATGTATAAGAAGAGTGGAAGAGACAAAGATGAGATGGTGTTTTATAGTAGATAAAGAGTACCAATAAGTAAAAATTGACTCATAGAGCATTTAGTATGCGGGGAATTTATCCTCACTCCTAGGAGTGTGAGTTTAAAATCTTGAGGCCCACAAGATTAATATGTTTGGTTGGATAGTGGTAATCCACATTCACACCCAAGTGGTAATATGGGTTACCGTTAAGGGAGCGGGAAAGTGAATTCCTATGTTAGTAATTGGAAATATATTGTAAAATCAAATATTTACATAACCAACAATATTCATAGAGATTCCAAATATGAGAATGAAGATTACTAGTAATTTAATTGATGGGAATCTATCTTCAAGTAATTACATTACCAGTAATATGAATCGGAAAAGTGCCAAATGTCGCCTTATTTTTTTAAGTCAAATATTTTAACTTAACTCATTAAGTGATTTTTTTGTTAATGATCAAGCACTTTAGAACCTCATTTCTCATCTTTCCCACTTTCTCCTAGTCATTTTCTCTTATAATTAACTTGTAATTGACTGTTAGACACTTATTTGTTTATCGGTTATGAGGGAGGCCCATGAGCCTAATTAAATGAAATAAAAATTTTAATAACTGATAAAGGAGCACGGGTAGTCCCACCAAATATCAAACTTGAAACCTCTTAATTATCATGTGAGAACGTGTATTTATTTGATTAAGTTCAAAACCACACTGTTGGTCTCCTTTCCATGTATGGATCCTTGTCAGAATTATATATATATATTTGGGTAAAGAATCCATGTCAGAATCTATCCACATTTTTTAAATGATATCTAAAATTTCTATGTTTTGTTCTTCAAATTCTCTACATATATTTCTAGCAAACATTGAATATTATCTTGAAAGCCCTAGACAAAAGCCTTAGTCCAAGAAGAATACATACACATATGAGACAATGAAGGCCTCACGAGGTGAAGGATTCGTTCTAGTACAATTCTTCGTGTTCCTAGCATCGGTACTCTCTGTCTCGTGTTCTCTGCTGGTAGATCCTGCTGAATTGTTGCTTCACTGCCTGCGGGATTATTTCCCAAAGCCATACCCGTTGTCTGGGATTGTCTACCTCCGGAACAGCTCCTCGTTCCAACCAGTTGTTCAATCTTATGCAAGAAACTCTCGGTTCATGAGCCTGTCGAACCTGAACCCAAGTGCAGTTATAGTCGCCAAGAACGAGGTTCATGTCAAGGGGACCATCATATGCTCGAAGAAGATCTCTTTGGAGATCAGGATCCGCAGTGGGGGCCACGACTCTGAGGGCCTCTCGTATGTGTCAAAGGTCCCCTATGTGATCCTGGACATGCACCAGCTCCATTCGATCTCCCTCAATCTGGAGGATCATACCGCATGAATCGATGCAGGAGCAACAACTGGCGAGTTATATTATGCCATAGCTAATGCGACCAAGACTTATGCTTTCCCAGCAGGAGTTTGCACGACAATGGGCGCAGGTGGGCATTTCTCCGGTGGAGGATACGGGAATCTAATGAGGAAATATGGCCTCTCGGTGGACAATATTATCGATGCAAAGATAGTCAATGCAAAGGGGGAGATCTTAGATAGAAAATCAATGGGAGAGGATCTATTTTGGGCGATCCGAGGAGGAGGTGGGGCCAGTTTCGGTGTAATCCTCTCGTGGAAGATTAAGCTGGTCCTGATCCCCGAACAGGTGACTGGGTTTTCAGTCTCCAAGACTCTCGAGCAAGGAGCAACCGCCCTTGTCGGGAAATGGCAGCAAGTGGCAGATGCAATTGATGACGACCTCTTCATCAGGGTGCAGATATCAACTGCCAATGGGACCCAACGAGGGACAAAGACCGTGCAGGTGAATTTTATCGCTCTCTTCCTAGGGCAAACCCGTAGACTGCTCTCTCTGATGAGTGAGAGCTTTCCGGAGTTGGGCTTGCAAGAGAAAGATTGCATAGAGATGAGCTGGGTGGAGTCTGTGCTCTTCTATTCCCGCATGCCAAATGGAACGTCCATCGACTTTTTGCTTCAGAGGGATCTGAACACAAAGGTTTACTTTAAGAGGAAGTCTGATTTTGTTAAAGAGCCTATCCCGAAGGAGGGTTTGGAAGCAGTGTGGGAGAAGGTGATTGAGGCTGGAGACGTGTGGATGAGCTGGAACCCATTTGGCGGGATGATGGCCCGAGTCAATGAGTCAGACACTCCTTTTCCCCACAGGGCTGGAATTAAGTTTATGGTCCAGTATGGTGCTAGTTGGTTAGCTCAAAACGCCACGAAGACCAAATTGGATCAGATTGAAGCGATCTATGACGCTATGGCGCCTTATGTCTCGAAATCACCAAGAGAGGCTTTCTTGAACTATAGAGACCTTGACATTGGGGTCAATTCGGACAGTAAATTCTTCAAGGCCGAGGTTTATGGGTCGAAGTATTTCAAGAACAATTTCGGGAGACTGGTTAGGGTCAAGGCTGCAGTAGATCCTGACAATTTCTTCAAGAATGAGCAAAGCATTCCGACTCTCAGCTATAATTAATGAATCGAGCAGGTTGAAAGTCAAATGTGATATTCACATTTGAATTTCAACCTGCTAGATTCTCTAATACTAAATTCCATTTGCATTATTGAGACACATATAGTTAAGACTATGCACCAATCTATTAAATAAGAATGATGAATTTGTTATATATAATTAGGGAAATTCTAATATGACTTCATATTATCATGACATACTTGGCTCTTTAGTTCAAATATTTAGTCCTAGTGGTAAGAGTCCTCCTTGCCATCTCCACTTCCTTGGATCGAATCACCTTGATGTACCTTTTTTTCTTTTTCTTTCCTCCTTGGCAGGCGATTTCCCTTTTTTTTTTTCCTTATTTTTTTTCTCTCCCTCCTTCCTTTTTCTTAAAGTGCCTCTATTTTTTTCAAAAAAATTTAAATCACTCCTCATCTTCTTTGTAATAGCCTTTATTTATTTCAAGCAAAAAAGAGAAAGCCTTTTATTTATTATTATGCATAACCATAAAACAAATTTAAATCATTCATTATCTTCTTCTTAATAGCCTTTATTTATTTCAAGCAGAAAAGAAAATCCTTTATTTATTATTATTATTCATAACCAATAACAAATGTTGCCTAAATAGATTTCCCAATTCTAAAAGAATTCAATTTTTTTATATATATTTTTCATTGATATTCTCTTTATTCAATTATATCATCTAATTAATTATACCTCCTTTACTTAAATTGTAACTCAATCACTGTTAAGTTTAATCATAAAAATTTTAGGAAAAAGATAGAAATTCCCCTTATGGCTTGGGGTCGGGACAAATCGCACATTGTTATTTTGGTTGGGACAATTAGCCCCCATGTGGTTTGCTCCGTTAGACATAGGGGGTTACGACGTTAATTTTTGTTTCATTTTCAATACTCAATCTTTAGCCTTTTAATCATTTTGATCCTAAATATTTTTCTTTTATCATTCCTATCCTAAACTTTTCATTTTATTTCATTTTAGTCCTATAACGAAAAATCGAAGGGGGAGAGGGTCGGGGCTGCCAATCAGGGACCCCGAACCCTCCATCGAGGGCGCCGGCACCCACAGAGGATGCCGGCGACCTCGGTGGAGGGGTCGGGGTCGCCGAATAATGTGATTTGTCCTGACTCCAAACCACAAGGGGGGTTTTGTCTTTTTCCCAAAATTTTAAATCAGAAAAATTCATAATACGGAATATTAATTACAACTGATTGATTAGATGTAAAAATATAGTCTATAATTTAAAAGAATGATTATAATAAAATTGTAATGATAATACCCTCTAATAAGATGAAAAGTAAAAAGATGCATAATTCTTCTTTTATATGATTGATATATTTGATAATATATATGATCCTAAATCGATTGAAATTATGTTTAAGAAACTATAAAAAGAAAATCCTTTATTTATTGTTATTATTCATAACCAATAACAAAGGTTGCCTTAATAGATTTCCTAATTCTAAAAGAATTCAAATTTTATTTTAAGTTTTTCATTGATATTCTCTTTATTCAATTGTATCATCTAATTATTTATACCTCCTTTACATAAATTGTAACTCAATCCCTGTTAAGTTTAATCATAAAAATATATAATACAGAAAATTAATCACAACTAATTGATTAGATGTGTGTATATATATATATTGTAAAAATGTAGTCTATAATTTAAAATAATGATTATAATAATATTGTAATGATAATACCCTCTAATAAGATGAAAACTAGAAAGATACATAATTCTTTTATATGATTGATATATTTGATAATATATATGATCATAAATCGAATGAAATTATGTTTAATAAACTATAAAAATTAATAAAAAATAAATATTCCCATTGCGAAGCGCAGGTTTCGACCTAGTAACAAATGAAAATGCTACTAAAGATGTAAGAATATGGTGCCATATCATCTTAGAATTGTAAGAGTTCAACTGTTTAATTAGTTTCATTTAGAATTTCAAAGGAAAAATGTTTATTTTGTTTTAAGATTTTTTTTTTCGGTTACAAAGGAGGCCAAGGCTCTGTACAATGAAAGAGAAATTTTAAATAACTTATAAAGGGTCAAGGATAGTTCCACTATATATGGAATATGCAACCTTTAGATCAACAGGTGAGAACCTGAATTCTAACGTATTGAGTTTTTTTAATTGTCAATTTATAATATTGATATGGAGATAGTAAAAATTTTTAAATTTTAGAAAAACCTTCCCCTTGTTTAAAAGTCTACTGATAACTTGTAACGCTAAAGTTCTTGAATTTTTTTTAAAAAAAAACTATTATTAGGTAATGCATACTTGTGACTTATTAATGATAAGTTCAAGTATATGTGATACTGGTCACATACGCCGCGCGTTGTATGGACGTCGGCATTATTTTATTTTAAGATAAAATGTAATGTTAATACTAATATTAAGGTGTCGAACTCTTCCAAACCAAAAAGAGAAAGTATTTTAAGCTTTAAATGATTCTTTTTACGGGCCAAATATGATACCATATATGAATAGTGGGTATTTTCTATGATAAGTTTGATTAATGATATTAAGAAACAACTGAGTTCAATGGAACATTTGCAATAAGCCATATATATATATATATATATATAAAATTAATGGCAGAGACTCGAAGAGCCAGTCCATCATGAAATGAGAATATTATGCTCCAAAATGATTAGGTGAAAGACCTTTCCGTGCTACGAATGGATGTCCATATAACTCTATCATACCGGCATGACATAGAAGAAATCTATAGCTTTGTCTATGCCCGATTCATATTGTTTTACTTACGCAAAAAAAAAGAGTTAATAACCTAAAAAAACACGAACTTTAATCATTTTATTAATTTTTAACACTAACTTTCAAATTACGCAGAAAGTCACCAAGTTCGACTTTTTTGTCCCGTCTAGCACATCGTTAGTTCTCCCATTAATTTTAACAGATTTGTTTGTCCGGTCTAGCACGTGGTTAGTTGTCCCGTTATTTGTAATGGATTTTGTCTGATATGGCGTTAAGGTGCACCCGTGGCAAAACACAAGCTGCAAATTCGATCCGTGAAGTTTAAAGAATAATAAAAATAAAAATAAAAATAAAAATGAGAAAAAGAAGGAGTTCGGGTTCCTCTTGCAGAAATTGGGGGAGGGGGGCTTGAGGGGGAACCTTGTAGACGCCGCCACCCTCAATCAGGATTGCCGGCTACTATTGTTCGCTGACGACCCCACAGGGGCGGTAGTGGCCAGCGGCAAAGCCCCATGGCTTCGATTCTTTTTTCTTTAATTAATTTATTTAAAGCAAGTCGGGAAAGGGATTGTTAGCACCCCATTTTGACTCACCCAGTTCATACAATGTCCATCAACAGCGATTCACGCCATGACTTGAGCATTGATACAGAAGAATGCTTAACAGAGTCGCAAATTGCTATTTATTCTCAAGTCAACAGAGATAGGTAGATGATTCAAGCACGTGACAGAAGAACTTCCAAAATCATCCAGCGACATACAGAGTAAACAGACATCCCACACAACTTCCAAACCAGCTTTTTCAGAATACAACACATACATCGCTATTTTCCGCTAACTCGACCATCAGAAGATGGTCAATATTGGACTTCAAAAATTCTTTACGGTGCCAAACAGATGAAAAGTGTCTTCAAATACATTTCGCAGATCATCTGCTCTATAAAGAGCGATTTTCTGAGTACATATAACTTTTCAATGGAAGTCCAAAAATGTCGATTCGCCAGAGAAAAGTTAATACCTTATGTCAAATACAGTCACATCCAGCAATTATATAGAACATGAGCATTGCTTTAGATTGTCTCTCGGAAGTCACACAAACTCCTCGAATGACTCCTGAACTACAGAACAAACATATATTTCAACGGAAAACCATATTCGGGGATTGGTCTGACAGAACATCGGCAAACGAAGTTAGCCATGCATTGCTCCAAAAACTACAACGGACAAACGCAATTGGGCAAATCTGACTCCAGAATCCCTTTCAGTTTCCCGAATGACCTCCAAAGAGCAGAAAAGACCGTTTTTAATGGAAATTCAGAAGCGGAGGTCCTTTTCATGGAAACTTGACGTCAAATGATTGGCCAACACAGTGCTACTCATCCCAAAGCTCAGTGTGAAATCTTCAGACGTAATTGCACAATCCATCTAGGCCCTCAAAACAGTACTTTAGGGTCTCAAATACAGTTTTTCAATCCTTCGAGGTCTTTTTTCAACGAATAGAGATCGTAGCGATCTCCAGCTCACCCAAGCAACTCAGAATGCATTCTGAGAAATTCGACTTCGGACCCCTAGGACGTCACCGGCTTCACATTCACAATACCAGCTTATTAGTCAATTATTCAGTCTGATTGGCAATGCACATCAAAATGACCAATACGGAATGCAGACACAAGATGCGCATTCAGAAGTGGCTAATTTTGCTTTGATCGCCTGAACTGAGCAAAACCGGCTTCCGAGTCCAAAAACCACACGAGCATTCTTTTAGGCAAAATGGATGATTTTGGTCTCGTTTGAACTGTTTTTGTGCGTACATCCACAATTCGACATTCGTTTTAGCAACGAGCCTCGAACACGCGATCAATCGAGACTCGAACGTCGTCCCAAACTTCCCTCAATGTCTGTGGGGCCCACGGATCAGCCCTAGCCGCCCCATTCTTGCCCAAACTACCCTCTCCTTTTGGCTTCTTCCTCCAAGGCAACTTGCATTTGTCTTCCACCTTAAAATATTTAAGTGTTTGAAGACAATAGTCCATCTTCATCAATGCACTCATCCCTTCTTCATTAATGCATTTTGAAAAGGTCTTCATCCCCATCCTCATTAGTAAATTCAAATCCCCCTAATCCTTGCCCTTAATTGCACTTTTCTTTCCTTAATTGCACTTAATCTTCACCTATATATTGCCCAAAAATCATTAACTTAACAACACACCTTCAAGCATCATCTCTCGAGCATTTCTCACTCAAACAAATGCTCTCAACCTCCTCTCAACCATAGCAAAACTGCAGCAAGCAAAAACCAAGCAAAATCCTCAAGAATTTAAGTCGGAATCATGGTGTTCACCATTCCGGCTTAATTCCAAACTTGACCAAACTTCATATCCCACATGTTTTTGATCTCCTCAGTCAATTTCCGAAGTTAGATTTTAAGTTTGAAGCCTCTAAGCTATAGAACGAGCCCCTCCCCCCTAGAACCAGACTGTTTTTTGGTCCTTCTCATGTCAAAAATGCCAACCCGAGTTTAAAGGCCTTCCGGGTCGGTTTCAGCTGGCAAAACCCATCAACCACCTCCCTACATGACCTAAGGGTATCTAGGAGTCGAGAGATCCCGGAAAAACCCTCTGGTTTTGACCTAGCAAGAAGAAACAACCCGACTGCTTAGTTGGGTCGAATTTTCTGACTGTCTTCGCGTTTTCCTTGCAGATTGGGTCGACCCGAGACTCTTTTCCTCGAACGACCATCACGGTCACCTCCGGGGGTCTCTTAGAAGTCAAGAACCACCGACCTTGCAGCAAAATTTCATCGAGAGCCACCGTGGTGACGTCCGACTAGAGAACTGCCCAGTCAGGTCTGTTCCTAGACGTGCTCTGTTTTTCGTGATCTTTGTAGGGTTATACGGGTCAACCCGATAACTCTGGAACCAAACGACCACCACATCCACCTTCGAGGGTCTCTTAGGAGTCGGGGTGCCACCGACCTTGCAGCAAAATACCACAGGGAACCTCCGGGAGAGCCGTTTCTTTCCAGACTGCCAGTAGGGTCTGTTCTACCCAGTACGGTCTGTTTCTGTTTTGCTAACCTAACTTTGCTCGTGATTTTCGGAAAATCCACGCGTGCTCTCCGCTCGAAACAACTGCAGGGGCGTTAAGCATCTTCTTGGCTTTCCGGAACATCCGAGCACTCTCCAAGAAGCCACCTGAGTCGTCTGAACCGACATGTTTTCTCCCGGGTGCCAGTCAGGTCTGTCCAGCGCCCAATCGGGTCAATTGCGTCTAGTTGGGTCTGTTCAACGAAAAACAGCACAAACCCGACCTACCAGTGATCCAACCCGACTCCTAACGGTCCCATCCCGCATCCCGGGACTAGATATAACCATTCCCGACTTAGAGGAGCTAGGACTTTTACATTTTCGTTGTATTTACAGAGTTACAAAGTGTTTTAGCATGTTTTATCTCAAGATCACTTCTTTTATGTATTTCCATGTTATGTCATGCACGTTTATCATCGTATTACGTGTTAACATGTCAGGAAATGTTTTAAATCGGAGTTGAGGAAACCATCCTGACCCTAAAAAGCCACGAGACTTCTCGGGTTAACCTCATGGAGAGGTAATCGAGGGTTCATTTGACCTTTTCGGGTCAAGAGTGGATTCCTTGCCCCGATTTAAGTCGTTTCCCGAGTTTTTATGTTTTTCCCGCATCCATGAAGTCGGTATCGTTTTATCGATTCCATAAATAACCTGTTTGTGCATGTTTGAATGTTTAAATGCATTTACATGGCGATATCGGCTTTGTTAAATACGTGTCATTTATCATGTTTAACGTTTGAGCATGCGGGAAATGGTCGAAATCGGATTGCAGAAACTGCTTGAAACCCGAAACGGGTCAAGGGAGCTCATGGCTATCCTCAAAAGGGAAGAGCCGAGAGTTCTTTGACCTTATTCGGGTCAAGAACGGTCTCTTTACCTCGATGAAATCTATTTCTCAGATTTTATGCAATTGCAATTTCAATATCATCGCAAATCCCGTATTAAAATGTTGTTTCCCAAACAAAATGCACGGATTCATGTATCGATGACTCTTTCGGGGTCATTTGGGTTCCGAGGGTATTTTGGTCATTTTGATCAAATTATCCTCGACTTTTCTGGACCCGTCTTGGTTGTTGCGTCATGAATTGTTTTCAATAAATTAAGCTTTTTGGGTATTCAGGCTCCATTCAGTGGATCAATTCATGATTTGTCTGATTGTCTATATCCCGCACAATTACTGCATTCGGCAATAATTTACAAGCGATAAATCCACCAACGGGTTAATCGGGACGCTCACATGATTAAACCCATTTGATACTGACAAATCTTGTATGAATTGGTCATTAACTGATAATTCACGTTGATAAGTTGTCAAATGACGTTAATGCCCTTTTCAAAATTTGCATTTCCAAAAATCTCGAAACACGTTGTCCGATATAGCACGGACGTCTAGAAGGGACTTGTGTGTCTCAACTTGAGTTTTTACTTGATTTCAGGTAACTTAGGTGATACATAAGATTTTTCTAAATCACTTTCGGGCAGATCGATCGGTTCTTTGGCTTTTTCGAGGTTCTTGCAGAACCCTGGACGATCCAGGGAATTGGTCGACACCGACTACAGGCCGAGATGGCCCGCACTCGATGTTTCCCTTTTTCTTAAAACAATTTTCAAGTAAAGGGCAAAATCGTCTTTTTAACAATTTAGCGACACCTCCTAGGGTTATCTTCACATAAATACTACGGTATCAGGATAAGAATAGGCTAACTGTTCAGGTGCAGGTTCATCTATAAAGCCTTTTCTTATCCAACTGATGAGTTTCTGTCATCCTATTGTAGACTCGGGTATCTAGAACTGTTATCTCTGTCACAAAACATGCAAAATGTTGATTAACCTTTCACTCGACCTAACCAAACACTAGATAATGGTTAGGTGGAACTCTAGGTTCCAAATCTATAGTCAAAATACGAGTTTGGTGAATTCAGTGGAATTTCAGTGTCACAATACAGAACAATTTTAAAAGCAATCCACACACAAAGGACTTGATTACAGATACCATGTATGTCAGGTCCTTGAAACAAAGCCGAATGCAAAATGTTTTGCACGCGTTTGCTTGCTTAGCATATGGCATTTGCTTGTAAAAATACCCATGGGTTAATAATTTGTTAATCCACGTACATTTGGCAATAACAAACACATTGTCTGTTATTTGCACGCTGTTTGTTATTTGTCTGCTCTTGTTTATCCATGCGAGTCGAGCCCGACCAATAGGACGCATTGCACTTAGGGTTCAACGCCCTAACCATCAGTTGTCAGCACCTCATTTTGGCTCACCAGTTCAGGCGATGCCTATCAATAACAATCCAGACCATGACTTGAGCATTGATACGGAAGAAGGCTTGACAGAGTAGCAAATTGCTATTCATTCTCAAGTCAACAGAGATAGGCAGATGATTCATGCACATGACAGAAGAACATACAGAATCATCCAGCAACATACAGAACAAACATGGAGCTTAGACAACTGCCAAACCGGTGTTTTTAGAATACATCGCTTACAATGCTATTTTTCACTGGTTCGCTCGATCATCAGAAGATAGTCAATATTGGACTCCAATAATCCCTTGCGGTGCCAAACAGATGAAAAATGTCTTCAAACAAATTCGCAGATCATCTGCTCTATACAGAGCAATTTTATGTATATAGACAACTTTTCAGTGGGAGTCCAAAAATACCGATTCACAAGAGAAAAGTTAGTGCCCGATATCAGATGCAGTCACATCCAACAATTATACAGAGCATGAGCATTGCTTCAGATTGCTCCTCGGAAGTCACATGGACTCTTCGAATGACTCCCGAGTGACAGAACATGCATACCTTTCAACGGAAAACCATATCCGGATACTAGTCTGACGAAACATCGGCAAACTAAGTTAGTCATGCATTGCCCCAAAAACTACAGCGGATATACGCAATTGGGCAAATCAGACTACAATATCCCTTTCAGTTTCCTGAATGACCTCCAAATGACAGAAAAGACCGTTTTTTACCGAAATTCATAACCGAAGGTCCTTTTAGCAGAAATTTGACGTTAGCTGGTTGGCCAACACAGTGCTACTCATCCCAAGGCTCAGTGTAAAATCCTCAGACGAAATTGCACAACCCATCTAGGCCCTCAGAACAGTGCTTTAAGGGTCTCAGATGCACCTTTCCAATATTTCGGGGTCTGTTCTCAACGAACAGAGATCGTAGCGATCTCCGGATCATCCAAGCAACTCAGAATGCATTCTGAGAAATCCGGCTTCGGACCCCTAGGACGTCTCCGACCTCACATTGGCAATACCGGCTTATTGGTCAATTATTCGATCAAATTGACAATGCACGTCGAAATGACCAATGCGGAATGCAAACACGAGATGTGCATTCAAAAATGGAGCGCGCGCGTGCGTGCAAGAGGTGTTGGCGTCCGCGGCAGGCGCTCGCACGGAAGCAGCAGCGTGCGCGGGAGTGCGCGGCATGCGTCACTGTTCACCCGAGAGCACAGGTTGAACCCAAAACGACGAAATCCATCTGAAATGATGAGCAAAACACTTCAAATAAAAATTCTGAGTTCAGAAATGAACTCCTTGGGTCCAAAACATGTGGTCCATGGAGTTTGAGAATTTTTGGATCTAAATCGGAATTGTAACCAACATGGATTCCGACTTAAACTCTAAGGGTTTTGGCTTGATTTTGGCTTGAATATTTCGGTTGCTAGAGCTGAAGCTTGTTGCTAATGCTATGGAGGAATTGAGAGCATTCCTAAAGTGAGAAAGCTAGAGAGAGCATGCAAGAGGAGAAGTCGTTA
This sequence comes from Punica granatum, assembly GCF_007655135.1. Classification (NCBI taxonomy): domain Eukaryota; kingdom Viridiplantae; phylum Streptophyta; class Magnoliopsida; order Myrtales; family Lythraceae; genus Punica; species Punica granatum. The sequence continues at coordinate 6,958,704 of NC_045132.1, forward strand.
GCTTAATGAACTTTATGCAATATATAGGCAAAGCTTAAGGGCAACTAAGGAAAACAAAGTGCAATTAGGGCAATGATTAAGCTTGGGCGGTTTTGCTAATGAGGGTGAGGATGAATATCCCATGCATCTTGATGAAGAAGAAGCCAAATGCATTAATGACTTGGATGGGATGTTGGAGTGTAGAAGTGAAAGACTAAAGATATTTTTGCTTCCTCTTGCAAGGTGGCATGCAAGGTGGCTAGCTTTGTCTTGAGCAAGGGGAAGAAGATGCCCTGGGTCCCGCTTGGGTTGGAGTTGAATCGGGAGTAAGCTTGAGTCTCAATTGATTGCGCGTTGGAAATTCGTGGTTCAAATTGAACGTCGAATTGTCGATATACGCGAGAAAACGGATCCAATGAGCTCAAGATTGCCACTTTTCATGAAAAAATCCCCCGGGTTCATATGAGGTTCGGAAGCTGTTTTTACCCGTTTCAGGTGACCAGAGCGAAGTTAACCGCTTCTGACAGTATATCTTGTGTCTCTGCGTCACGTCGATCATTTTGGCGTGCTTTGTCAATCAACGTGAATAGTTGACCCTTAAGCCGGTACTGTAAATGTGAAGCCGGAGACGTCATAGGAGGCCGAATTCAGATTTCTCAAATTGCTTTCTGAGTTGCTCGAATGAGCCGGAGACCACAGTGATCTCCGTTTGTTGAAAACGAACCTCTAAGGATTAGAAATGTGTGTCTGAAACCCTTAGAGCACGGCTCGGGAGGCCTAAACGGGTTGTGCAGTTCAGTCGATGATTTCAAATTGAGCCTTGGGGTGTGTAGCACTGTGTAGGGTAGGCATCCGGCATCAAGTTTCCGTAAAAAGAACCTCAGGATATGCATTTCCATTGAAAATGGCCTTTTCTGCTCCTCGGATGTTACTCGGGAAACTGAGAAGGGTTTTGCTGTCTGTTTTGCCCAATTGTGTATGTCCGCTAGAGTTTTCAGGGTAATGTAATATGAACTTCGTTTGCCATAATTCCGTCAGACCAGTCTCCGATTATGCATTTCATAAGAAAGGTAAGCTTGCTCTGCCGCACGGAAGTCATTGGGGATGTCTGTGTGAATTCCGTGAACAGATCTGCTATGATGGTCATGCTTTGTATGTTTGTGGGACATGGCTGCATCTGACGTTTGGCATTAACTTTTCTCTGGAGAACCGGTGTTTTTGGACTTCCACTGAAAAGTTGTCTATATTCAAACAATTGCCCTGTATAGAGCAGATGATTTGCGAAATGTGTTTGAAGACACTTTTCATCTGTTTGGCACTGTAAGGGATTTTTGGAGTCCAATTTTGACTATTTTTCGATGGACGAGCGAACTATCGGAAAATAGCACTGTCCACGGTATACTCTGAAAATGCCGGTTTTGGATGTTGTTGAGCTCTCTGGTCACTTTGTTGGCTTTTGATGACCAAGGTTGTTCTTCTGTCGTATGCACATGTCATCCGCTTGTTTTTGTTGACTTGAGGATGAATAGTGATTTCTTGCTTTGTCGGATCTTCTTTTGTATTCCTGCTCAAGTCATGGTTTGGACTATTGCTGATATTGTTGTTTGGAATGGTGAGCTAAAATGAGGTGCTGACACGAATCTTTATGTTTTCCCGCATCCATGGAGCGGGTATCGTTTTATCGATTCCATAAATAATATGTTTGTATGTTTAAATGCGTTTTCCAAATCATGGCGATACTGGTCTTTGTTAAATACATGCTATTTATTGTGTTTAACGTTTGAGCATGCGAGAAATAGTTGAAATTGGGTTAAAGAGAACACTTGAAACCCGAAACGGGTCAAGGAAGCCCACGGCTATTCCCAAGAGGAAAGAGCCAAGAGTTCTTTGACCTTATTCAGGTCAATAACGGTCTCTTTACCTCGATGAAATCTCGGATTTTGTGTAAATTGCAATTTTAACATTGTCGCAAATCCTGCATGCTAACAACTTTAAAACGTTTTTTTTAAAGCAAAATGCATGGATTCATGTATCGGTGACTTTTTCGGGGCCATTTGAATTCCAAGGGTATTTTGATCATTTTGACCAAATTATCCTCGACCTTCCTAGACCCGTCTTAGTCGCCATATCATGAATCGTTTCCATTAAATTAAACTTTTCGGGTACTCAAACTTCATTCAGTGGATCAATTCATGATCTGTCTGATTGTTTGTAACCCGAGCATTTACTGCATTCAGCATTTAATTTTAAGCTGTAAATTGACAAACGGGTTAATGGGGATGCTCACATGATTAAAACCACTTGGCACTGATAAGTTTTGCATAAATTAGCAATTAACTGATAACTCGCATCGATGAGTTGTCAAATGACGTTAATTTCATTTTCAAAACTTGCCCATTTCAAAACCCGAAATGCGCAGTCCGATGTAGCACGAACGTCTAGAAAGGACTTGTGTGTCTCAACTTGAGTTTTTACCAGATTTAAGGTAACTCAGGTCAGGATACATAAGATCTTTCTAGATCACTTCCAGGCAGATCGACTGGTTTTTTGGCTTTTACGGGATTCTTGCATAACCCTGGACGATCCAGGGAATTGGTCGACGCCGACTACAGGCCGAGGTGGCCCACACGCGATGTTTCCCTTTTTCTGAAAACAATTTTCAAGTAAAGGGCAAAATCGTCTTTTTTACAATTTAGCGACACCCCTAGGGTTATCTTCACAGAAATGTAGTATTAGGATAAGAATAGTCTAACTGTTCAGATGCAGGTTCATCTACAAAGCTTTTTCTTATCCACTGATGAGTTTCTGTTATTCAATCGTAGACTCGGGTAACTAAAATGGTTATATCTGTCATAAAACATGTAAAATGATGATTAACCTTTCACTCGACCTAACCAAATATTAGATAATGGTTAGGTGGAACTCTAGATTCCAAATCTAAAGTCAAAACACGAGTTTAGCTAATTCAGTGAAAATTCAGTGTCACAATACATAACAATTTTTAAAAGCAATCCACACACAAAGGACTAGACTACAGACACCATGTCTGTCAAGTCATTGAATAAAGCCGAATGCAAAATGTTTTACACACGTTTGTCTGTTTAACATATGACATTTGCTTGCAAAATTACCCATGGGTTAATAATTTGTTAATCCACGTACACTCGAAAATAACAAACACATTGTCTGCAATCTGCATGTTGTTTATTACTTTTCTGCTATTGTTTGTCCATGCAAGTTGAGCCCGACCCATAGAACGCATTGTACCTAGGGTTCAACGCCCTAACCATCGATCATAATGTCCAACGCCCTATTCACTGAGAGCGCATTTGAATTTCAATTTTTGGCTTTTCCTGAACTCACGGCGAGTCGGAGCGTAATAATAACCGAAAGCAAACTGATTGGGATTCAATCATTTGTAATTTGTATTTATCGTTTTTTATAACATTGTAAGGATTTTATTTTGGACATTCATTCTGTAAGAATCCCAGTCAGTGAGCGAGCGGTCCGAGAGTTGAATTAATCAAATCGGTCCAATGCTTGCTCTGACAAGAGTAATCTCAAGATCTCGCAGTTCCGGCTTACGCAGGAATTCAACCATCGTGGTTTGATGAACTGTAACACAAGATAGTGAACCGATTCCCCGACATACGGGTTTACTTCTCTCTCGGCTACTCAACCGACATCGTTTGGTTCACTGAATTTTCGGTGTCAAAACGTGTAAGTCGAGCATAGCTTAATTCACACAGTAAATGAAATAAAATTGCAAGCCTAGCCAACCAGAGTATCGAAAGGGCGTGCGGGATATAGGCCCGCACGTAACATGAACCCTCGAACTTGAACTTTCCGATTCCGCATAGACCAATGCCTTAGATAAACTAGGTGTTTCATACCCCTAGACCCGGGAAACTTATCGGCTCTTGACCTTCAGGTCGTAAAATGATAAGTGGCGACTCCTTCTCACGCGTGTCCATCATGCATCTCAGGGAAGGTGGACACTCCCAAGCAGCGTGATCCAAAAGCGCGCATGCGGGCCCCGACGAGAGTCCACATTCGAGTCCGTACAACTGGGTCCAATGCCCCATTCACTGAGAGCGCATTTAAATTTAAATTTTCTATTTTTTCCAAAACTCACGGCTAGTCGAAACGAAATAATAATCGAACACGAATCGACTGAGATTCAACCATTTGTAATTTGCATTTATTGTTTTTTAGAGCATTGTAAGGATTTTACCTTGTACATTATGTAAGAATCCCAGTCAGTGAGCGAACAGTCTGAAAGTCGAACTAATCGAATCGATCCAATGCCTGCACTGACAAGAGTAATCCCAAGATCTCGTGGTTCGGTTCACGCAGGAATTCAACTATCATGTTTTGATGAACCGTAACGCAAAATGGTGAACCAATTCCCCGACATACAGGTTTACTTCTTTTTCGGCTACTCAACCGACATCATTTAGTTCACCGAATTTTCGGTGTCAAGACGTGTAAGCCGAGTGCAACTTAATTCATGCGGTAAATGAAACAAAATTGCAAGCCTAGCAAGCGAGAATACCGAAAGGGCGTGCGGGATATAGGCCCACATGTAACGTGAATCCCCGAACTCGGTCTCTTCGGTTCTGCACAGACCAATGCCTTAGCAAAACTAGGTGTACCATTACCCCTAGACCTGAGCAACTTACCAGCCCTTGACCTTCAAGTCGTAAACAGGTAGTGGCGACTCATTCTCATGCGTGCCCCTAACTCGTCTCCCCGAGAAAGTGAACACTCCCATGTCGTAAGATTCAGTTGCGCGCATGCGGGCCTGACGAGAACTACATTCGGGTCCATATAGGGATATGAAAAGGGGACTTCAAGAAGGTCCTTGCACTATTAACATAGGTTGGTTCTTCCGCTTAAGCAAATTTTCGGATTCGAGTCTTTGTGAATGTAAAAAATACACTGTCGGAGAGCTTTACCCTTTAGTGGGGCTTGACTGAATTTATCGGAATCTAGTTGGACTTTCAAATATCAGGATTCACATTTAAAAAAAAAAGGTCGTTGCACATCATCATCCCATCCCATCACATCAGAGCAACCGTACCTAACCAAAACCAATTATTGAGCATCTGTTTTAAGTGAGTTGATGGATGTGGGGACGAAGAAAGATAGAAACTTTGGTCTCTCTTTCCCAAATTCACAACGACAGAACACGGGGCAGGTAAGCCATAATCGCTCGTGCAGTCGCGCCTCCCCAACCATGGCTCCACCTTCCTCGCGACCTCCATCTCCTTTCTCGGCCATCCAACTCTCGACCAACTCAAGTCACCCCGAGAGTTGAGTTGCCCTATTGCCTATGACTTGGGGAGCTGTAACTGCGCTCTCTACTCTATCACGGTCCTTCTATCAGGGGTAGTGCTGGCGTCGACAAGGCCCCATCTCCATTTCCCTATCTGAACTTGCTTCCTTTTTTTTTTGTGAAATTGAAGATGTGGGGGCCTTGAACGATGAAGCTCGAGCGAAGGACGTGGGTCATGGATGAGGAAAAAGAACGTTCCCTTTTTTTATTTCAGAGTTTCAGCAGCATTAGTGGAGGAGGGGAAGGGGCTCATCACAACAACAATGGAGGAGGGGATGATGAAGTGATGGAGGGTGGGGTCGCACAAGGAGGGAGAAAAAGAAAGAGGGTGGGGTCGCACAATTTTTTTAATTAATTTTTTGAACAAATTTAACATTAATTAAACTGTTTATGGGCCCAAGTTAGTGCCACGTGTGCAACATTAGTGCCACGTGTGCAAAATCTATTAAAGTCGAGAGAGGAAGTGACGACGTGCTAAATTGGATAAAAAAGTTGAAGTTGGTGACTTCATATGCAATTTTAGAAAGCTCGTACTGAAAATAATAAAATGACCAAATTTCATGCCCATCTAGATCATTAACCCAAAGCGAATTGATAAAGAACTAAAAACCTGAAACATAGAAAAAGAAAAAATTATACATTTGGTGTTTTAAGTTGGTTATTTTTCTGAGTTCTTTTTCTATTTTTTTATCATTTACATTCTATATCTTGAAACGCTTTTTTATTTCAATCATTTTCCTTTTTCTTGATTCGATTACGTCCAATACCTTTGATTGCTTTTTTGTTTAGATTCTTTTTTTCTTTTATCAAAATAATTATTAAGAAAAAATTAATTTTGGTCCTCAAACTTTTTTTGCTATTCCTTTTGTCCTAATTCTTTTTTATTCATCAAATACAGTCTCAACGTTAAACTTCTTACCAACATGATATATCTTGAAATAAAAATTACTTTTTCATTCATTCTTTTTAATACACCAAAAACAATTACTTTGAGGGATAACAAATTGAAATAATAACGTGAAGCATTATGAATCTACACGAAGCTTGAGGGATGGTAACCTCAACTCCGGTTGTGCTAATTGTTAAATGAAGGATGATAATAGAGATTCTCAAGAGAATAACTCAAAAACTTATTGAGAGAATCACACATGATACTCACCCAACATAAATCGTCTTTCAAGATTCTTTCCATATTTATAGATTACAAGAATCCAAATATCCTCTAGAATATATCCAAAATATCCTTAAACCACCTAGGAAGATATCTTCTCTGAATAGATTTTAAGTTGCAACGAAATCGCACCAAAACGGAAATAAAATTGTGTGAATATCTTACACTCGACCATTTGTGCCTCCGTACAAAAAATTGGTGCCTCGACACCAAAATTCTAGGGCCTTAGTTAAAGTATGCCTAAGAACATTTTGGTCCGTGGCTCAGTACACTTCACATATTCCTTCTCTTCAATCAATCTTTCATTCTCGTTTTTGAGTCTTCGAGGCTTGATGCGAGACACCTCTAATAAATCTCCACATTGGCTCGCATCGAGCCAAACCATGATCTAGCTTCTTATACTCGACTGCTCCATCACAATCCTCATGGGCTCAGCCCTTACTTGCTCCACCTCAACTCTTGCATGTGCCGCTCAAGTCCAAGCTACTCTTGGACTTCTCATAGGTGTTGGACTTTTTCGGAATTTCTGCAAAACTTTCACAAACCATGAGACAAGTCGAATTTGACACGACTTCAGTATTCTCAAAAACCACTAGTTCTGCAAGCTCATATTTCTTCAGTAGTTTTGACTGCTTCGCCTACTTGTTTCTAGTTCGCTTTCTTCAGCAGTTTTGACTGCTTTCCCTACTTGTTTCTTGTTCGCGAACTACTTCTTAAAGAATGTTGCCTCCCATCAGACCTTCCCGTATGGACATCCTCTATCACCATAGGCTGAGATACAAGTGTTCTCAAGTCGGTAAACCCCACATTCTTCCAAGATGTCGCCTTCGCATAAGGCTCCACCTTTATCCCAGATGTGCTCTTACACTGCTTGGTCAATGCAACTTTATCAAAAGCAACATATCTTCTCATGAGGGATTTAAAGGACTTGCCAACCATCATGCACTCCTAGCATTGGTTCACCCTTTTTTTGCTCGATATCTTCTCACGAGGGATTTAGAGAACTTACCAATCATCGTACACTCCTTGCACTGGTTCACCCTTTTTTTTGCTCGAGAACATCCAAGTACTTTTTTTTTTGGATATCCCACTCAATTACTGTCGTAATACCGATTTTATTCTGCAAGACATACTGTCTTTCATGCAGCATCCCTTTCATCAATACGAGAGCTTCTTTTGAGACTTTCGTGACTCCGGATCTTGTACTTATAACCACAAGCATCAAGACTTCTTAATGAGATCAAACTTTTTCTTATATCTGGGACATGCCTAACATCTAACAATATTACTTCACTACCATTATACATCTCGATTCTAACCCTACCAACCCTGACTATTGACTGGCCATAAGAATTTTACCACCCTATGTCGACCAATAAGTGGCAAACAATTCTTTATCATGACAAATATGGTAAGAGTTACCCCAATCGAGAACCCACGGTGTACCTAATCGACCCGATATAGTGTGAGTCTTTATCCCCAATCCGTTGCAACTCTGAAAATATATTCTTCATTACTTTGCTCCGTCACCCCTATATTCATAGTTGCATGGACTTTTCACCTTGGACAATCCGTTTTGCCCCTCGCAGTAGGTCCCTCACCATTGATCCCCTAGTTAACGGTCACCTTCTTCTGTAACTCTTTCAAGTTTAACGCCGTACTGATGTCCTCCAAGGTGATACTTATTCTCCCGTAGAGCATGGTGACGACGAACTTCTCATAGGACTCAGATAAAGTGCTCAGTTGCAATAAGACTTGATTCTTATTACTTATCATGATTTCGACGTTAGGGAGATCCATCATGATCTTCTTGCCTAGTGACAGGGTCGTGGGCAACTTACTTTCTCCTTCTAGTTCTCCCTCAAGGCCGTGCTCCACCAGCAAAGCCTTCATATCTACCTGACACAATTCAAAGTCGTTTCTCCCACCAAATTTTTCCACCTCAAATCTCGTGCCCAACATCTTCAATAGCTGCCATGCTCTGATATCACTTGTTGTAAGAAGATGCCCAAATGCGATTAGAATAATGAGAAATGAAAAACAAAACGACACCAAATATATGTGGTAAAACCCTCAAAGCAAGGAAAACATCCATGGACAAAACATGAGTATCTTTAGATCATAAACAGAAGATTATAACAGAGATCAACTCGTGTTTTCTAGTCCACATTACAATACCTTACCTGAGAAGAGCCTTACAATCCTCTCAATTCTTACAACTTTCTTACTCTATGAACCCTAGAGATCTTAAGAGAATAGCCTGAGAACTTCTCAAGAGAGTTACACGTGATATTCACCTAACATAAATTGTCTTCCTAGCTCTTCACATATTTATAGATTCTAATAACCCAGATATCCTCTAGAGTATATCTAAAATATCCCTAAACCACCTACGAAAATATCTTCTGTGAATAGATTCTAAGTTGCAATTAAATTGCACCAAAACAGAAACAAAATTGTGTGAATATCTTGCACTCAACCACCTGTGCCTCAACAAGAAAAACTTGTACCTTGATACCAAAATTCTAGCGCCTCAGTTAAAGTGTGCCTAAGCACACTCTAATTTATGCCTCAGCTCACTTCACATATTTCTTTCTCTTTGGTTGATCTTTCATTCTTCTTTATGGGTCTTCGAGTCTTCGGAGTTTGATGCGAGAACCTCGAACTTCAAGGATAATCAAATATTTAACTTCAAGAACTGCAACTAATACAATTACAATTTCATTCACATATGAATTAGAAGGTCAAGATGGACAATTTTGTACGTAGAGGATATGATAATTAGAAAGAAAAGAAGAAAGAAGAAATGGGGAATGACTTTAGAATAACAGTGTCAGAGGAACTAATATATGGTAGAGGAAGCTATTTATACACCAGTTTTTCTCTGCCATGTCTTTCTGTATGACTTCATCGTCCGAGACCATTTGTCGTCCACCAAGCCTCACCCAGCTTGAAATCCGAATAGTTTTCTTTAGCCACTCAACTGACGCGTGGGATCAAAACATCTGTAGTTTGCTATTTTCGGGGTAATCTATTATCTATTACATATATATATATATATAAGTGTGGATTATACTATTATATTTATCTGGACACCTCTCATAAATACTATTTTCGCTCATTTAATGTATCTGGATAATCTTACAATCTCTACTTCACACTTTCAATGTATGTGAAGAACATTTCAAAATAACATATTATTATAAAATATGACCGTTAGGTTTAATGGTGTCTTTTCATCGAATATAACCATTTAACTAAGTGATGTCTTTCTAGGAATTAAATGACAATAGTTTTTGGCTAGGGCTATTTCCACCTCTTTCATGGCTAATTCACCCCTTTTTTCGTGTTCATCTTACTAAAATGCCACCTATACTAATATTAACATAGGGGTGGAAATAGGCCCACGTATTGTTTGCAAATTATAGCCAAATTGATAAAGTGAGATACATTATTAATTTTTCTCTTTCTATGCTTGAAATAAACTGTATTTGTGCAATGTCTTTCTAATGCATAGATTATTAATATTCTAGCATCAATCATTTACCATTTCCTTTTGTTTGGCCAAAAAAGCAAAAGCTATTTCGCATTCTAGATTCATCAATCATTAATTATGTTAAGTGATGGAACTTTTATGAATTTTTGAAGAAAATAGATCAATTTAATCTTTGTAATCTTTTTCCTGTGAACAGTTTAATCTTTGTATTTGCCGTTTTTCCCAAATTTGTGAAGAAATTATAATCCATATTTTCCTGGTGAAGGCACTACATATTTTCCAAATTTCATCTATGTTAATGAGTCAGTCGAGTCAACTGATATTTTCATTGGCTATTGCAAAATTTAAAATATATATCTGTATCTATGTAGCAGCTTGAACACATTAAAAAAAAAGAGAAGAAGTGAAAAAGACTTTTTTGGTCCTATAAATTTGGCATTCGATTAATTTTGGTCATATTAGTTTCAAAAAAGCCAAATAAGTCCTATATGTTTGGTTCCTTAGTCAGTTTTGATCCGTTTCGTGAATGGCATTACAAAGCTGCTGATGTGGACTTTATGCCTTTAATTTCGTCCACATTTCAATTTATTATTTGCTGCAAATAATAAATATTTAAAAATTAAAAGAAAATAAAAATTGAAATATATAAAATATGAAAAATTTATTGGCGCACGAACCCCCTTTGGAAAATAATATTTTATTTTTATAAATTTCTTTTAATTTTTTAAAAATTTTGGTTTGCAACCAGCAAAAACTTGACACGTTGACGAAATTAACGGCGTCAAGCCCACGTCGGCAACTTTGCAATGACCATTCACGAAATGGACCAAAACTATCTAGCGGACAAAATATAATATTGATTCGGCTTTCTTGAAACTTATAAAACTAAAATTGACTGAAGGCTAAACTTATAAGACCAAAAATATATTTTTTCCTCATAAAAGTAAAACACTGATGTTATTATAATATAGTAAATGAAATGACACAATAGATACACTTATAACCAGACTATAACATGACTAGACTTTTGAATTTGTAAACACAATGTAGTTAACTCAGCTTGTGAAAGACTTGTGCTACGTTTGTTTTGCCGTAATGGAATTACTGATCAGTGAAATAAGCAGAGAATATGAATTAGTGAGTAATACAATGAATATCACATATGAATTTATTTGTTTGGATGGATATAATAGAAGAAATGGGAATTGCAATAGTCATATTTTGTTCAAAAGAATGGATAGAGAAGTCTGAAATGAAAATACAAAATCACCCTTCTATACAGAGAACCATATGCCTCCATCCAACAAATATTAGAATTTATTTATTAAAAAAAAGAGGAAAATAAACTCCCTCAGTGACTCGCGAGCCACCTGCGGTTCCCAGGGTCGGGTTTGTCTTTGGCTCGCGAACCCAGCCTTGGGTTCCACGAACCCCAACTAGGCGAACCCAAGGCTTGTTGAGTGAGAAACGTTTCTCTTTATGAGCCCTGGGTCCCGAGCCTTAGGTTCGCTCTTTCAAGGTTTCTGGACCCTATAGCTGGGCCGGTGAAAATGGGGTGAACCCATCCCTAGGGTTGGCGAGGCCCTAGGTGGCTCAAAAACCCTTGCTTCGTGGCTTGCCCAGCCCAGCTCGGGTTCGGCTCAATTTCCCGACTGAAATCTTGGCTGTTGCGGCTAGATCTGGCCATTTCGAGGCCAGATCTATCTTCGCGACTTTGAGACCTACTGGAAATGGTGTTCTCTGCCTTTGGAGCTGAAGTTTCACTAGCGGCAACGGCGAAGGAGAAACGGCGGAGGAGCAGCAGAGCTAGTGATGGGAGAGTGGCAAACTTTGAAAATTAATGAACACTAGAGGGTATATTCGTTAATTGAGTTTCTATTACATACGGGAATCCCAATTACAGATGGGGTGATAAAGCACGAGTATTCAACCTCTATTAAGGATCTGAAACTCCCCGGTCATTGTTAGGGAAAATTGCCCCATTGGTACATAAATTTTTGGAAAGTTGCACGATTGTTATAAAAAGATTTTTTTTACATCAAAGGTATAAAAAAAATTGAAAAACATAATAATCTAGTACATTTCATCAATTTTACCTTAACACCGTTAGTGGCTGCCTATGTGGCAAATGATATGTCACTTCCCATCCGACGTGGCAGATGACATGGATCAAATTGAACACGATGATGAGTTGCGAGAAAAATCATGACGTGGTAGTGGAAGGGGTTTGGAGCTGTAATGATTTGGTACAAAATATTTTGGAAATGTAACTTGATAATACAAAAGGTTTTAGAGACATAACTTTATGGTACAACGTCATGTAACAAACTGTGCTATTATTATTGGGGCTTACATAGAGTTTGAGGAAGAATTATTGTGGCATATTAAAGTTGTATCAAAGTCCTTCCAATAAAAATGGATTTGAAAATATAGGAGTTTGAGGGATAATTGAGCAATGAGGTTGCGATAATAATAATTAAAAATATTGACATATCCTGGTGGAAGTCTTCAAAAAGAGCACACAACGTTGAACGTTGAACCTCGCTTTGTTGAACCTCCTCAGAGGAGGAGGTTTTACCCAGTGGGATCATAATCAGCAAGATCCCTTTGTTGTTCTCAAAATGTCTATCATTTTGGACTTTATATATATCCTCTCATTTTTGCTTAGTTCACCTGTACTACTCACAAGCTTTGATATTTATATTTTCTTGGAATGCTCCAACTTAAAATCTTAGCTTAAAAATGCAGACACATCAAGTGTAAAATATGGCCTCTTTCTTTTTTTTTTTAGGTATGTACACCGGTATCCGGAAGTACAATGAATTTCAACATGGTCTCTCTTTTTTTTCGATCTTTAATTATTCTTTATTTTTTTACTTGTTATAAGGGAAGCTTTACTTGTTGATAGCTTCTTTTAGTTTCTGCCCTTGAAAGATTGTCATGCAATGCACATATTGAAATTTCTTAATAATTGTCGAGACTAGATCACTCGAAACATTATAAGTATCCTTTTGAGAACAACTTGTATTAACTATAGACAGATAGAAAAGTCGAAAGGTTTTCTCAAATATATTATCTAAACCTTAAATTTCTTTCATAGTATATATTTTAATGTATTTAATAAACTACGACATGTTATAATCATCTCACGCTAAGAGTCATTTATTAATGATTATTTGGTTACGATATGAATGGTCACTCGATATGAGGGCTCCTTCATTGTACGTGGCATGATTGGGAGATTTGTTGTAATTTTTATATATAGCATATAGGTAATTAGATTTCCAGAAGGTAAATATTACAACATTAAACCACATATTTGTAAATTTTTAACTGTCAACAGTTTCAAGGAGAATTTACTCCCAAAAAACAATTATATCGACAACATTCAAATTTTAGCAGACAACTCCATTACGTGTAGATTATTGTTGTGATAAATATAATAAATAATACTTCGATGAATTAGCTTAATGGGGTTCAGACTGATTTTGAGACAAAATTCGAAACCGTTCCCCGATTCTACAAGGTTTTGGGCTTTTTCTAAAACAAAGAACATATATAACGTATCAGGCAAAAACTCATTAAGTCACTTATTAAAGTTTGGGACTGGAAAAGCCCGTTTACATAGAGCAATGAGGCCCATGACCAATTCTGACCAAAAAAAATAAGGAGTGTCAATAATAATAATTTAAAAAAAAAACTAGATGATATGAGTTTTCTAATTATAGTTTAATAGAAAAAAGAAAAAAAGAAAAAAAAAAGTAATTAATCCAGTACCTCCCTTGCACGAAACTCATATAACACATGGCCTTGCATATGTATAATGCGAAAGTCTTAGTAGGTGAAACATTCACATGATCGAGCAAGATGGGTTGGTGGGCTCATCCCATCGGACAATTGGGACGATTGCCATTCGCTCGCAGATCGGGCAAGAGTATGGGTTGTGGACATGGCTGGCCTTGGGCTCAGACTTCTTCTCGTCGGGTTTCTTCTTCTCATCGGGCTTCTTCTGGGCATCCGGCTTTGGTGGGGGAGGAGGCGGCCCGATGCTCACCACTTCTGCATATTTACCTGCCTTCCTTGCTCTAAGTATCACTTCGTATGGGTCCACATTGCCAGTTACCGCTAAGGTTTCGTTAGCAGCATCAACTTCGATTTTGTCTACTCCTGCAATAAAAAATATCAACCGTCACATATCATATCTATGTACGTATTATAGTTTTGTTTGTCGTGAAAATTTCCATGTCTTGTTTTGATCTTACAGCTTAGTGCTATTAAGCGGGACTCAAATCAATCTTTGAGTACTTCCTTTCTTCAAGAACAAGGTTAACTCGATGATCATTGCATATATACATGAACTATCTTCCCATACTATACGACCGACATACTAACTCACACGACTATTCCGACATAAGAGTTTCGAGTTTAGGCATGAATTTAGGACTTTGTCTATATGGTGAGTACGGGAATCTATTCGATTTCTGATCAATATGATGAAGAACCAAACTCAAAACCTGACCTGCCACTTGCATTGGACCCACTAGCAATCACAATCCAACCAGCTAGGCATTCTTGATGTTGAATCTGGGATCGTCTCTATCTATATAAACGAACTCATATTCGAGACTAATCTGCCAGATTGACAAGTGATCCCGGTCGCAAAGCCGGGAAAGACAAGAAAGAGAGACAAGAAGAGGGTAAATTACTTAAGGTTTGCCATAAGAGAGACCCAATGAAAATTACGTACCTTCAAGATGGGAAACAGCTTTGAGGAGCTTCTTCTTGCATTTGCCGCATGAGAGATGGACCTTCAAGACCGTCCTTTGTACCATCGGGATCGACAAATTCTCTCTTATTCACTTGAAATCATAAAATTCAATCAATTGATGAGTCCAATGATGTTTTGTACTTTCGATCATTTCAAGGAGGGGATTTTTTTTTGTCATCAAAGGTCCGGCAATAGGAGGATCAATCTTTGGGTTGTTCACCAACCCCCAACATCTAATTTATTTTGTAGAAGTTTAGACTTTAGAGAGAAATATAATGAGAGATTGCTCCACGAAATTTTTGGTTCTATTCTCAATTTGATTTCTAAAATTAAGTCCCAACTGAGAAGAGGCTGTAGTTAGCGCAATGGTACACGCTTTTGTCTGATAACGAAGAGATTTTAGGTCCGATACTCGTTGTGGAACTATCCATAGCCCTTTATTAGTTATTAGAGTTTCCGTTTCGTCATACTAGATCCACTGTCGCACTTGTAATCTGAAAAATGTCCCAACTGAAGACGCTCTTAGCTTTGGGAATTTCGAATTCATTTCGGTCAAACATGATTAGAAATAATTAATTAGTTTGGTCAGCAATTTCAGTTGATTGGGTCTCCTTAATTTCGACTTACTCCCTGTAAATTCCACTTGTCTCAATTCGGTTTATCTAGTATAAGCATCTGTGTCCATTCCCATTTGGACCTAGTGAAGCATGTTACAAGTATATACATAAGCAATATATGGTATAAAAGGAATCTGAGACAGTCCTATTCTGTGGTGATTCGTAAAACAAAAATGAAAACTACAGGAAACAGAGAAATTCCTTACACTGTTATGTTCATCGCTATCAATGGTCGTCCCAAAGGCAATTCAATCAATATTTGTCGACTGAATGGAACAGGGTCATGAAAGTGGCAACAGTGCAGATTTGAACTAGAATAGCGGCCCTTTCCAACCTTAATTTTCAAAAATCAGTGACAAGACAGTGTATTCGAGTTCGTGAAGATTGACTTAATTAGTCTTATTTTTGTTTGTGTGTTCAAAATCTTCCCAGGACCTGAAATGTTGATAGTTTTCAACAATAGAATTCAACCCATCAAGCAAGAATAAGCTATGCTTATCATCGGTGATGATCACTGATCACTGAGCGTTACGGCTGGCTAACAATTCAATCGAAAAGAGATTCCCAAATTGCAAACGGGCTGTCGAATGAGATATATAGATCTACAAACCGTATGGGGTTGATGTGAGATCGTTCGAATCATTGGGGTAACTTTGAGGCTAGAAAGTCAAAATCTAGGGGTAAAATTCATTTTAGTTAAAAATTTCTCATAGATATATCCATGGGATTGGCCTGAAAAGTTTCCTCATATTTTGATGGTTGCACCAAACCCCAACTGGGACAATAATATAAGAACTATTAATTGATTTCAGTTACGATCGACTATTACTTTGCTCCTGAATTCCTCCAATTTGATTACGTAGCGGTCAGATTCTTTTCTTCATGCATTGTGATGGTTGTTACGGGTTGTTTGACTTCACCGGACTTAATTAATTCTTGTTCTGCAACGGAAAGAAATGTCAATAAGATGCTTTGTTTAGTGCCCTCTGAAGTCTCAACATCGAACTTGGAACATGGTAACAAAGACACTATCAAAAATTGTAAACTAATGGGTCCGCGGGCTGTCGTCTATATTTGATTTTGTTTAGTCGTGTCCATGTGCTCATATGTTCAATGACATTATATTGTGCAAATAAATTATAGTTCGATTACAAGAAAAAGAAATTAATTTAACATGTTTTATGAAATGTTGAGGAGTATATATGACGCGTCTCAGTCATTGACAAAAAATCTACCCTGTCAAAGACGCATACTCTATCTCAATTCCTATCCTCATCTCCTATTCCTTTAACCAGGATCGGATACAAATTCTTGTTGAAAATCAAAGTCTTATACTTTCCTTACGTATGTATATATATATATATATATATATATATATATGGACACACAAATGAGATAGTCCTCTTCCTCTCAATACTCTATCATCCACAAAACAAGAAATTTTAAATTTATTCAGAAATTTTTTTAAAGAATTAATAGATGAAAAAATTCATGAAATTAATAAATTAATATCTGAAAGCATTTCAAAATTAAAGAAAAACTAAAAAAACATAGAAAATTACAGAAAATGAAATATTATATTCAAAGTGTGTTAAAATTTTTTAAAAGAGATTACACAGAATTTATTAAGACTAGCTAGTGAAGCTACTAACGGAGCCACTCATCAAATGACTATTCTTTCATCCCAATTCAACAAGATGAAAATAGTTAAAATCTTTGTATATATATATATATATATATAATATTGTGAAAATTTTATTGTTTCTTTGTAATGAATTGGCTATTTCTATTTTAGACCACGAGTTGTTTAATTAATAAAAATGCATTATTATAATTAGTGTCACTCAAATGTTTTTATCACCTCATCTTATGGAGGTGAACACTATTAACTATCTTTTAGTCAAAGAAATTAACCACTGTTATAAATATATATATATATATATATGTTTTGTGTAATTCCTAATTTATTTACTTCTTTTTTCTGATTGGAAGATAGCCCCAACATCAGCTCTTCAATGATGATAACAAATTAGTCCACCAACACATTAGTATGGCATAGGTATTAAAGAGATTTTCATTTTTAGTTTAGTACTTAAAGACATATACGTTGAACTATATGTATTTAATTTATTTATTTTCCATACTGTAACATCGTACATCTAGAGACCAAAGTGAATGCATTGGAGGAGGCAATGAGTAATAACATTAAGAAGGATAGATATAAGATTTAGGACAAGGGATGTGAATTACAATAATAAAAGGAAATGCTACAACATACTTTTCTCCAATCAACTTGTAATTTTCAGTTGTATTAGTTTTATTTCCCTTTTATGATGGATTCTGATATTTAAATACGAATTTGTGTTGTTTTTGCAATATTATATATTATTTTTGTTGGAGAATTTTATTTTGGTCGCCCTGAAAGTCCGTGACCAATTCTGCCTATTATTTTATATTTTGACTGCATTTTAATTTCATAATTCTCTTTTACCATTTATTTGGACAGAGATAAATAGAGAAAATGGGCTGGGAGGGGAGGAAAATTTGTATAAGAGCTTTTTATATTTCCATGCAAATTTTCCTCTCTTTCCCTTCATTGCCTTCGTATCTCCAGAGAAAGTTTTTAGCTTTTACAAACTTTGAATTCATGTTATTTCTTTTTATTTTTTTTGGTTATACTTGAGATTTTGTTAATGTTTTGTAACTTTTCTGAATTTTTTGAAATTTCTTATACTTAAATGTTTCAAATATTTGAATATAATCTTTAATTTTGTGAATTTTTCTTACTTTTGCCTGAACTTTTATTGATTTCATATTATTTTTAAATGCTTTAAGATATCAACATGTTACTTTTATGAATTTTTAAAAAATTAATCTAAATATATCTTTATTTTTTTTATTTCGTGCATAATACAAGGAAACTAGAGGAAGAGAAAGGTGAATGAAAACATATTAGAGATTGGAGAGAAAGAGAAATGCCAGGAAATGTAAATCATGCTAGGGAAGTAGTGAGGAACTACCATGCGTCGAATAGAGGAGTCACTTCATATTTGGTAGGTTCGACGGAATGAATGATTTTGGTATAGAACATGGTTGGTAATTTACATTGTGAAAAGGTGTCAAAAGGTGCGATGAAGATGAAAGTTATGAGAAAAAATTAAAATGTAGTTTTTTTAGTAAACTGATCAAATGGTAGGCAGTTTTTTAAGGAAAAAAGTATCAAAGGGTACCATGAAACTAAAGATTATGACAAAGAATATAAAAGTAATTGGTTTTCCTACTGAAAAAAGGGTCAAAGGGTGCCATGATTTAAACAATTGCAATGATGATGGCTTTCAGCACCCCATTTTGATTTACCGGCTCCAAAATAAGACATCAACAAAGCTTTCAATTAGGATTCCAGACCTCTAACAAAAATAGCGAGGGCAACATTTGGAATTTTGGAGTACCCACAGTTGATCCTAAAGAGTAAGACGCGAATTATCCACATTCAAACCAAAAGTAGTGGATAAAGAGAAACCCACATCTCTGTATCGTTTTCTTCGATGAGAACAACTGCCTTCATGAATCCCAGAGCCAGGTTTCATATTTTTAGATCAAGATTTGATGAGTCGGGGACATTTTAACACAAAAATCACATCGAGAGCCTATTAGAGCAAGGAGATAAAATTCGTGGGAGCTGGAGTGCCTAAACAGTGAATACAGCAGCTCAACGCATCATATCACGGTTAATCTTGATCCTAAAAGGCTAAATTTCATGTGCTTGACCTAGGAAATCGAGTTAGGTTCGATATGACGGGTCACCCATCCCAAGATTCAATACGGAGAGAGAGTTATGAATTTTCGAGAACACCATGCGCAAAACAGTTAAACCGGGACAGACTCTGCCAGTCGAGAGAGAAAATCCATAAAAAATCCAATTCTTCGTATCTTCAAGCTTGGCCAACGTCTTCGGATTTCCAATTCACTGAAAATTCAGAAAATCAAGAAAAACGGGATGCGTTTTAGGATAGATCAGTACAGAATTGGAGATTTCCCCACAGATCAGAACCAAATCTCCCAGTTTTGGCCATCTGTTGGAGAAAAATTCTTTTGGGTACTTCCCGAGGTCGAACGATCTTCAAATTTTACGAGAATGTGCCTAACTCATGTAGGGATCAAGGAAAAATATTTCCTAGACTGAAAGATTCATGAGAAATTCAAGAAAATTTCGGATGTTCAGGTCACAGCTCCCCACCTGCTGCTTCTTCTGCTTCAGCTGAACAAGATTGAGTGCAAGCAACCTCTTCCCTTCTTCTTCTTCTGCTGCATGCCATCTGCAGCTTCTCCTCTTCCCCTTACGTTTGCAACCTGCAGCAGAAAACGGACAAAACAGGAGGGACAGATAACAAAAAAAAAAAGGGCAAATTACAAAAAAAAAATTCAAATTTTGTAAAATGTCTCAGTTTTGTCATAAATTTTGTTTTGTAACAAAAAAAAACCATAAGTTTTCTAAAATGTCTCAAAAATGACCTCCGTTATAAATTTCCGTCAATTTTTGCCTACGTGTGACCTACGTGGACTGTTAAAGGGACCCATTAGCCTACGTGTGACCTACGTGGACTGTTAAAGGGACCCACCATCAGCAGCAAAAATTGACGGAAGTTATAACGGATGTCATTTTTGAGACATTTTACAAAACTTATGGTTTTTTTTGTTACAAAATAAAATTTAGGACAAAATTGAGACATTTTACAAAACTTGGGTTTTTTTTTGTAATTTACCCAAAAAAAATTGAAAAACACGGGACCCCCATCTAGATCCCGGACTTTTTCGGATCCAACTCTCTTCTCCGAGCTCTTTCTCTCCCTCAGCTCGATTTTCCCTGATCCCCGAGCTCACTGCCTGAAACCTTCAGCTCACCACCCGTGCCTCTGTCTTCCTCTCCCGTAGCTCACGCCTTAGCTCATCATCTCTCTCTCTCTCTCTCTGGACTCCCTTAGCTGACGGTCCCTTCATCATTCCCGCGAACTCCCTTTGCTCCAGGACCTTCCTCTCAGCTGACAGACTCTCCCCCGGCTCTCGAATGCCCTTAGCTCCCTCACCGACTCCCTCAGCTCCATCTCAGCATTCCCCCATTGTGCTCTCCCCTGAATTTTCAGCGGTGTTGCTGCGCCTATTTCTTACCGAGCTCCAGGAACTGCTGTCACCGACTTCCAGACAGTCATCGAGCTCCTCGAGTTACAACTGCTACCCCCGGCGGCAACTGAGCTTGCTACCACTCCCCGTACCACTGTGCACACTTTCTCCTCAAGTTTCCTCGAGCTTTCCTAGCTGCAGCCACGCCAAAACCACGAGCAAAGTCCCCCTTTCCCTCCTTTCATTCTCGTTCTCTTCATTTGCATATTCACTATAAGTGCATCTTTGACTTTTCCCTTTGTGTTTTCCTTCTCTTTTAATTTCCAGGTGCTGCTGTCCCCCTCCCTTGTGGCTGTGGCATCCATGGACGGCCCGTAACCGGCTTTGTTCAAAGGATCTTCGGAGCCCCTCGAGTTCATCCTAAGTCTAGCTCTGGAAAGGTATGAAACTTGATCTTAGTGACATATCTAGGACTCCACTTGATGTGATCGTGGGATAACTCGGAAAATTAGTAGTGAAATGAATGTTTCTGAATCGTGTCGATGAACAGGATTACTCCAAACCCGATTTTACAAACTTTTCATTCTGTTCCAGTTTAGTCCCTGCGACTCTTTTCAATTTTTTAGATTAGCCCTAAACTTTCAAACCTATTTCAATCAAGTCCTGGGCCATTTTCAATGTTTCTTGCTTAGACATTGAACTTTCCAGATGACAATAATCAGTCCAGGGAACTTTTTCAGTCTGTTTCAGTTCAGTCCCTGCAACAGTTTTCACTTTTTCAGATCAGCCCTAAACTTTGAGATCCTTTTCAATCAAATCCTGAGCCATTTTCAGTATTTTCAGCTCTGCCACTAACTTTCCAGACTATCCAGATTGGTCCCTGGTCTAACTTGACATTTTCGAAGTTGTCCCTGACTTTTTGAACTGTTCCAAATCAGTCCCTGGGTTTTAGCCGAATTTTCAAATCAGCCCCAATTCTTTGAAATTATTCAATTTAATCCTTGGACATTTTCCAACCTGTCTTGGTTGAGTCCCCGACCAACAAATATGTATGTTCTTTTAATACGTTCTTGTCTTATTTACTACGTGTATGTGACATGGCAATGCTTGATTTGACGTTTTCCCATTCCATGCGTTGGCACGTTTTTATCGATTCCGTTAAATATTATGTTTGTGTATGCTTGCATATTTGCACGCGTTTCTCGTGATCATGGCGGCGCCGACTTCGTAAAGTATGTGTTATAATCATGATTGATATATGATTGCATGCAACCGTATTTTTCGTTTGGCATTGATCGTATGATAAATTGTAAGTTAAACGCGTTAGTTTTAAATACTGTGCATGGATTTGTGTATCAACGACTATCTCGGGCCTACGACGGTCCAAGAGAGCATCGGTCCTCATTTAACCGGGCGTTCTTGGCCTTCGAGGACCCGTCTCAGTCTTCGTGTCACAAATCGCTTCATGAACCCGTGGTACTCTAAAGCTCAAGGTCATAATCACTAATAATTTCACACACGAGAAAATGGGACGTATCATTCGGCTAAGTAAATCACTCGGCTTAAATAAATCGCACGAACCAATTATTAATTTGTAATCGTGTTGACGGATCATGAAATAGCGGTGATGCCCTTTTCTTAAAATTCATGATTTCAAAGCACCGAGACGCGTAATACGAATAGAGTCGGTGTCTAGAGTGGACTTGTGCACATTGACTCGAGTTCGGGCCCGATTTGAGGCTGCTCAAGTCAAAGTATACAAGTCTCCTTTAAACCCCTTCGTGTCACGCGATCTCAATTTTCACTAACTCTTTACACATTTTGCAAACAAAAAGAGCATGACCGTTGCTTCACGATTCGCAGACATTCTAGGCATTAAGGAGATCGAAACACCTTGATCTATGGGTAAGAATGGGGCAACCCATTCAGGCACGAGTCTTATTCGTATGACCCGTTTCATCCACTTTCGGTGTTTCTGTCATCTTACCGTAGATTCGGTAGCTAGCGTTGCTATTTTTGTCACAAAACATGTTAAATCGGAGTAACCATTCACTTGACTTAATTAAACATTAGATAATGGTTAGGTGAAACTCTAGGTTTCAAATCTAGAGTCAAAACACAAGTTTGGCATATTCAATGAAACCACAGTGTCACTAATAGAACAAAGTCTCAAAATCAACTCACACAAGTATAATCGGCGTAGCACTGCATTCAAGCATATTCTTCTGCTTGCCTAGGTAAGATAAATTGTTTACCAATTAATCTTAGTTAATAACTGATTAAATCATGTAAATTCGGTTTAACATACAATTTGTCTGTATCTGTTTGTATTTATTAGTTTTTGTCTATTTTCATTTGTTTCTATCAGTTTTTCTCTGTTTTCTATTATTACTCGCTGATTTGTTGCAGTCCGAACCCGAACCCATAGGTCACGCCTATCACGGGGTCCAACGCCCCAAACCATCGACCACGAGGTCCAACGCCCCCATGTACACCGAGCGCGTGCAACTCGAGTGCCAAATGGGGTCTAGCCCCGAGTCACCACTCCGCTCCGAGTAATGTCTATGTGGAAGACGACTCGGATCGGGTGTGTGAATCGCGATTAGACATCACCCTAGAGCACGAACGGTCCAACGGTTATCGTGAGAATCAATCAATCCTCTCGACTACTATTGATCCGGTCGGACCCGACCCCCGGCTTTTTGAACCTTCGTTGCTTTAATTTATTTGTCAGTCATTTAAAACACACGGTGAGCCGAATGGAATATTGGCCCAATGCAAGCCGATCGGGATCCATTTACTGTATTTGTTGTATTTTGTAGTTATTGAGAGTACATTGCGAGGGCATTTATTTTTATTCATTTGTAAAGATCCCCGGTTGGCGAGTAAGAGGTCCAAGTGTTGAATCGGTCAAGTTAGTCTATTGATACCTAGAGACGAGTAAGCCAAGTATTCGTGGTCTCGGTTCGCGCAGGGAGTTAACCACTACAGTCCGATGAACTATGACATGAGGATTGCGAACCGACCCCTCGATGTGCAAGCCTACTCTTCTATTGGGTCCTTGGCCCGAAGTGATCATTTCATCGAATTTACAGTGTCAAAACGGACGAGTCAAGTGCAACCCCAAGTCACGTGGTAAATAAATAAAACGACAAGCCTAACAAGCTAGAGTACCGAAAGGGTGTGCGGGATATAGGCCCACACATAATAAAACCCCCGAATTCGAAATTTTCGGTTCCGTACAGACTATTACCTTAGCATACTAGGTGTATCCCACACCCCTAGACCCGGGTAACTTGCCGGCCCTCGACCTCCGGGTCGTAGAATGGTAGGTGGTGACTCCTTTTCATATGCGTCTGTCGCGCGTCTCCGGGAAGGTGGACACTCCTAAGCCGTGTTGCATAAGCGAGCGCATGCGTGGCCCAATGAGATGAAATTCGGGTGCGCACAGCTTGGCAACTCCACTGGGGACACTTAGAGGGTTCGGGCTCATTCCCGCTTGCCTTGCTTGCTTGTTTATTTACCGCTTTCCGTAATTTTCTGATTAACTACTTTACGCACTTTCATTTAAGTACTCGCATTATATATCACGATAGCTCTAGGTACCTATGGGTCGCGTCCCACGACCGATTATAGGAGCATAGGTTAGATAGGGGTTCGAAGTAGGGGTACGGCGCGCAGTTCGAGTGTCGCTTAGGCCTTGAAAAGAATCCCTCTTGACTTCAAGGAATTGACACCCTTGAGTCAGGGGCCCTCATTTCTAGTTAGCACGGTCCTTGTAGTACCGAAACAATGCATCGTGCTGAGCCTCCATGCCATCCTCCAACCCGACTCTGACAACAGTCCATCGAGTCGACCTGCGTGCCAATTTGAGTTTTTTTCTGTTCCAAGAGCGATGTACAGGTACTTTGTATTTATATTAAGCTGTGGGCATTTACTTCATTCGCACACATGCATCATATGTTTTACAAAATTAAGTTGTCATTCATATTGACGAGTCCTAAGTCGGTCTTTCTTTCATCTTGGTAAGGGATGCAATGCTCGACCTCGTGTTCGCGCTTCGACAGAGTCCGTCAGCACACGAGGATCCCACCGAGCCTCTACAAACTAAGACCGACACACCTGCCAGGACATCCCCCTCTTCGAGCACAACTATCATAGTCGACTTCACTAATAGCATGATTGATTACCTTCGCTAGTAAGCTACTGAGAAAGATGGAGAACTGATGTGGACCTCATGAAGGATTGTGAAACCCGACGACCAATTTGAATCGATTCCCAGATCGCCAAACACAGATTTAGATGAAGAGGATTATTGACCCGTTATTTATGGAGAAACAAGAACCAACAATATCAAGATAAGGATTATTGACCTATTGTTTATGAAGAAACAAGAATCAATAATATCAAATTGTGCCGAACAATTACAAGCTGTCACACTTGTTCGTTCGAAGGAGTTCAATGAAGAACACATGAGAAAATCTCACCAAAATACTAGAATAGTCTGCCTATGATCAACTACTGAGCCTCCTTTATATAGGCCTAAGAGAAACTGGAAACTAATAAACTTGGCAACTGTAATAACCTTAGTTTCCTAAAACCAAAAATAACAAAGGAAACTAAATAAAGGCTATCTAGAATAGTTGGCAGTCTTTTATTCCATCTTCAGCATCTCATGGCAAGTCAGTTGAATAAAACCCTTTGGAGATCCAATTGAATTAGACTCCTCTTGGCCCAAAAAGCCCATCAGCAAGCTCTCCATAGCTTGTTGGATTTGTCTGGCCTTCGCCCGTGTGGTTGGCCCACTTAGAATATGCGAGTCTCCAAGATCTTGTGCTTCAGCTCCCTCTTCACGAGTTCGACTTCCAAGCTCGTGTACATCAGCCTCATTGTCATGCCCACGATCTTTATCATTCCCCCGCTCTTCAAAAGGATTCTTCCTCGAATCGAGACCTACATCAATCGGAGAAAGATCAGAAACATTAAAAGTTGGGCTAACATTATACTCACCTGGCAAATCTATTTTGTAAGCATTATAATTTATCTTGGCTATGACTTTGGAATGGTCAAATTCCACGTGGACTCAATTTGGATTTCCGTTGGTTTGGAAATCTTTCCTTCCGCATATGAACCCACTCCCAATCTCCTGGTTCAAAAGTCACTTTCTTTTGTCCCTTGTTGGCATGTTCAGCATATTGTTTATTCTTCTTCAAGATATGTTGCATCGCTTCTTCATGAATCTTTTTCACCATATCTGCCTTTTTCTTATCGTCAAGACTAGAAATCTCACTCATAGGCAAAGGGATTAGATTCAAAGGTGTTAATAGATTAAAACCATACACAATCTGAAATGGTGATAAGTTAGTAGAAGAATGCACTATACAATTATAGGCAAACTCAATAAACGGTATACAATCTTCCCAAGACTTCAAATTCCTTTTTATGATAGTGCGAAGAAGAGTGGACAACGTCCTATTAACCACCTCAGTTTGCCCATCCGTTTGGGGATGACAAGTAGTTGAAAACAACAATTTAGTTCCTAACTTTCCCCACAAGACGCGCCAAAAATGACTCAAAAATTTAGCATCCCGATCACTAACTATGGTCTTAGGTATCCCATGCAATCGCACTACCTCCCTAAAGAACAAATCAGCAATATATGTGGCGTTATCAGTTTTCTGGCATGGAATAAAATGAGCCATCTTAGAAAATCAATCAACAACTAAGAAAATGGAATCTCGTCCTTTATTAGACGTAGGCAATCCTAGGATGAAATCCTGGATATATCAGTCCAAGGCTCATTAGGAACAGGTAAAAGCATATACATTCCATGGGATTTGACTGTTGATTTTGCCTTCTTACAAGTCACACATTTAGAGCAAATTCTCTCCACATCTCTCTTCATATGCGACCAAAAGAAATGTTCTCTCAAAATATCCAAAGTCTTAACTTACTTGAAATGACCCATAAAACCTCCCCCATGCGAGTTAAGCACAAGTAATTCACGCATAGAAGAATTACGAATGCATAGTTTATTCTCCCTAAATAAGAATTTGTCGTGCTTATAGAACTTACAAAATGCACCCTTTTCACATGCACTATAAATAGCACCAAAGTCAGAATCTTGCATGTACAACTTCTTAAAATGTTCAAACCCAAGAAATTTAGCATTTAGAGTAGATATAAGTACATACCTCCGTGATAATGCATCAGCTACCACATTTTCCTTTCCTTGCTTGTACTGAATCACGTATGGAAACATCTCTATGAATTCGACCCACTTGGCATGTCTCCGATTCAACTTGTTTTGTCCTTTTAAATGCTTCAATGACTCGTGGTCCGTGTGTATGACAAATTCTTTCGACTACAAGTAGTGTTGCCTCGTCTCCAATGCGCGAACCAAAACAAAGAGTTCCTTGTCATATGTAGAATAATTCAAAGCAGCTCCACTTAGTTTCTCACTAAAGTAGGCAATCGGTCATTTTTCCTGCATCAAAACAACACCTATACCAATTCCGGAAGCATCAAATTCTATCTCAAAATTTTTCAAAAAATCAGGTAAAACCAATAAAGGTGCAGAACAAAGTCTTTTCTTAATCAAATTAAATGTTTGCTCTTGCTCTGCTCCCCATTTGAAACCTATATCTTTCTTAACCACTTTCGTCAACAGAGCAGCCAAAATACCAAAATCCCGCATAAATCGCCTATAAAAGCTGGCTAGACCATGTAAACTTCTTACCTCGGTTACACATTTCGGCGTTGGCCAATCCTTAATTGTTTTCACCTTTTCCTCATCAACCTGAATACCTTTGAAACTAACAACAAATCCCAAAAACACAACTCGATCCATGCAAAATGTACATTTCT
The DNA here is from genome assembly GCF_007655135.1 of Punica granatum. Classification (NCBI taxonomy): domain Eukaryota; kingdom Viridiplantae; phylum Streptophyta; class Magnoliopsida; order Myrtales; family Lythraceae; genus Punica; species Punica granatum. The sequence goes on from NC_045132.1 coordinate 6,986,058, forward strand.
TCAAGTTATCATATAATTTTTCATGTCTCAATGCCTAAAGCACGCGTCGCAAATGATGGATATGATCATTCAAGCTCGTACTATACACCAAGATATCATCGAAATACACAACCATGAATTCTCCAATGAAAGCACGCAAAACATGATTCATGAGCCTCATGAAAGTACTAGGCGCATTAGTTAATCCGAATGGCACAACTAACCACTTATACAAGCCATGTTTTGTTTTGAAAGCCGTTTTCCACTCATCACTCTCTTTCATCCTAATCTGATGGTATCCACTTTTCAAGTCTATTTTTGTAAATAAAGTGGAACAATACGATTCATCCAACATATCATCTAATCAAGGAATGAGATGTCGATACTTTACCGTGATTTTGTTTAAGCGCGGCAATCAACACACATTCGCCAAGTACCATCTTTCTTTGGAACCAGCAACACCGGGACTGCACAAGGACTCATGCTCTCACACACATGCCCTCTAGCTAAAAGTTCGTCCAGTTGCCTTTGAAGTTCATTTGTCTCCTCCGGATTACTTCAATAAGCTGGCCGGTTCAGAATCGCGGCTCCTGGCACAAAATCAATTTGATGCTCTATTCCCCTTATTGGTGGCAAACCATTGGGTAACTCCTCGGGAAAGACATCTCCAAACTCCTGCAAAAGAGAGGTAACACAACTTGACAAAAATGAATTAAGGTCAGAGAAATAAATCTCCTTGTAAACGAATAAGATCGTTAGGCGATTAGCTTTGAATGCACTCTTGATTTCTCTTTCTTTTGCATAGAAACTCATTTTTTTCTCTTTTCTCTCAAATAACTCTTTCCTCTCATCTATAGCTGAACTCTCTTTCTTTTCACTCTCCCGATTTTCTTCCTCTCTATTCTTACCATTTTCCTCCCTCACTTGCCCACTCTCTTTTTTTCTTTGAATCTTAGCTTCTACCTCACTTTTCTCACAAATTGATCTCTAGATTCGGAGCTGATCCTCATACACCTGATTAGGTGTCAATGGAACAAGTGTCACATTTCTACCATCCTTGACAAAAGCGTATCGATTCTTATACCGATCATGTATCGCCTATCTATCGAACTGCCATGGCCTCCCAAGCAACATATGACTAGCATGCATGGGCACCACATCGCAAAGAACTTCATCCTTGTATCTCCCATTTGTAAAGGAAACTAGAACTTGTTTGTTCATCTTCAGTTCTCCACTTTCATTCAACCATTATAGTTTATATGGCCTATGATGCTTCAATGTAAGTAGTCCCAACTTGTCAACAAGTAACTTGCTAGCCACATTCACACAACTACCCCCATCAATGATCAAACTACAAACTTGATCCTTCACGTGGTATCTAGTATGGAATATATTCTCCCTTTGCACATCAACTCTTTCTTCTTCCTTAATATGTGCATTAAGTGCTCGCATGATTTCTATGGCATTCCCTAAAACAGCATATTCATAATCACTAGAATCATGAGGTGTTGGCATTGAATCACTTTCCTCTTCTTTAGTTTCAATTTCCCTACTATCTAGCATGATCATTGCCATTTTATTTGGACATTGAGAAGCAATATGCCCAGACCCCAAACACCGAAAACATTTGATATCCCTACTCTTTTGAGGTTGGGATGTAGAGTTACCTCTTTCCTTGTTGTCCCCTTGGCTCTTGCTCATGCTCCTTTCAGCATTCGATTTGGGTTTCTCCACTGGTCTTGAGCTGGCAACCCATTTTGACTTCCAATTTGAAGACCCCGAATAAGAACCACCTTCTTACCTTGCTGGTCTCCCTCTCTTGAGTTGCCGTTCTACTTTCATGGCCATGCTAACCATCTCTTCTATCTCCACATAATGCTGCAGCTCCACCACATTAGCAATTTCTCAGTTAAAACCACATAAAAACATGGCCATAGTTGCCTCCTCATCTTCTTCAATGTTTGCTCGAATCAAAGGTATCTCCATCTCCTTGTGGTAGTCTTCCACGCTCCTCGTCCCCTGCCTTAGACTTTGCAATTTTAAATGCAAGTCCCGATAGTAATACGAGGGAACAAATCGCCACCGCATGACAATCTTCATCTCTTCCCAGGTCTCAATAGCCCTTTCATGGTTCCTTTTTCTTTCCTTAACCAATTTGTCCCACTAAACGATGGCATAATCAGTGAATTCCATCGCTGCAAGCTTCACTTTCTTCTTTTCCGAGTAATTATGGCAATCAAATACAAGTTCCACCTTCCTCTCTCATTCGATAAAAGAGTCAGGGTCATTCCTTCCTTGAAAAAGTGGTATCGTCATTTTAATACTCCCAATGTTCCCATCTACTTCATCTCTAATTGCTTGATCTCACATACCATGTCTTCGCCCCTCATTCCTAACTCCTCCGGCTCTCCTCACACTTCTCACGGATGTCATTTCATCATCTTCCTCATAATCTTCATCTTCTTCATCTTGAGGAATCGGCAGCTAGCGGATTAGTCTCCTTGCATTGGGCACTTGCACATGCTGCCTGGGTTGCTCCCTCTGCATTTGATCAATTCGTTGATCTTGCCGGTCCATTTTATCATGGATATCTCCCAAAACAACTTTCAATCTCTCGAATTGTTGCTGTATGGCTTTCAAAGTGAAAGCAACATCTTCCTGGACGGCATTACTTCCATCATTAGTTGTAGATTCATTGCCTTTTCCTGCGAAGCTCATGTTTGCACTATGAAAAAAAAAATGGTGTTAAGACCTCACAACCACTCGCTCGCATGTTTGCCCTCAAATTATTGTCACTCAACACTCGTGTTTTGCTTAGCTCAATGGCTTTTTCCCTCTGACACGCTTACCACTCTTGCCTCTTTCCACTCTAATTTCCTCCTCAAAGTTCTTTAAAGAACTCAACAACTTACAAATCAAAGGCAACTAGCTCGTAATAATTCAAAACAGCAATTAATATATTGGCCCTAACTTGAACATTAACTAACATGGAAATAAATGGTCAAAGGAAAGTTAAGAAAGGAAAGATTTTAGGAATGAAGAAAGGAATATATCAGAGTAATATGTGGATGGAAAGATATGGAGGATGATATAGGGAAGGGAATATGGAAGATCAGGTATTAGGTAATTATGGGAGCAAAATAAACGTGGATCAAATTGATACCGACAACTTCTTTCTTTTCTTTCTATCTTTCTTTTTTTCTTTTTTCAGCTCTAATTTTTTTTGGCCGAATTTTTTTTCTCTCTTTTTTTTAACAGCTGGAACTTCGCTTTTTTTTTTTCTTTTTCTTTTCCTTTTTTTTTGCTACTACTAATCCAGAACGAACAAGTTAGACGGAATGAAATTTAGCAAATTGAAACGAAAAGGATAGAATAAAACTGATTTGGAGCCTGATATTCTGATACCAAAAAATGATGCGGACCTCACGAAATATTGTGAAACCCGACGACCAATTTGAATCGATTCCCAGATCACCAAACACAGATTTAGATGAAGAGAATTATTGACCCATTGTTTATGGAGAAACAAGAACCAATAATATCAAAACAATGATTATTGACCCATTGTTTATGAAGAAACAAGAACCAATAATATCAAATTGCACCGAACAATTACAAGTTGTCACACTTATTCGTTCGAAGGGGTTCAATGAAGAACAAAGGAGAAAATCTCACCAAAATACCAGAATAGTTTTCCTATGATCAGATACTGAGCCTCCTTTATATAGAGCTAGGAGAAACTGGAAACTAATAAACTTGGCAACTGGAATAACCTTAGTTTCCTAAAACCAGAAATAACAAAGGAAACTAAATAAAAGTTATCTAGAATAGTTGGCAGTCTTTTATTCCATCTTCAGCATCTTATGGCAAGTCAGTTGAATAAAGCCATTTGGAGACCCAATTGAATTAGATTCCTCTTGGCCTAAAAAGCCCATCAGCAAGCTCTCCATAGCTTGTTGGATTTATCTGGCCTTCGCTCATTTGATTGGCCCACTCGGAACATGCAAGCCTCCAAGATCTTGTGCTTCAGCTCCCTTTTCATGAGTCCGACTTCCAAGCTCGTGTGCATCGGCCTCATTGTCATGCCCACGATCCTCATCAAGAACTCACCAACTAGCCGCGACCTCAGAAAGAGCTCTCCTGGACCCGCGCCAAGCTATAGAGACGCGATCAAGAGCTTGTTTGAGCGAACGCCACACTGGAGAGGTCTAGGAAGAGGGCTTAGGAGGCTCACACATGCACTCTATGATAGATGCCTCCGCAAGGCCTTCACCTAAAACCGGTTCTTTCCGAGATCGCGCTCTCTCAAGCCCCGAGTGTGGTAGAAGATCAGCTTAGAACTTTATTTTACAAAATTTGCATTGCACTTTGAACATTTCAAGTCAATGTAAATGACGACATTAGCTTTTGAAAATTCACGCATCGCATACATTCTATCCATTTACTGTTTTGCACAACAGCTAACACTCCCGCATGAGAGGCAACTCGTGCCCATCTTCGCAGGTAGACTTCTCGCGGTCTTCACTTTTCCTCCACGGCAAGGCGAGCCATGGCCCGAGGGCCGACCCACCTCCTCAGGCAAAGCTAACTCCTCACTAACCACGTGCAATCGAGCATACCATCGCATGACCGAGCACGCGTCCTTTCGCGCTACCAAGTGCGTCTACTAGTACAACCGAGTGCGTCCTTCCGCGTCGTGCGAGCATGCCTCCACCTCTACCATGCACATACCCTCGGCGCACCCTGTGCATGTCCTTCAACTTGCTCGCACGACGCCTACCAGGCCAGTTCGCTCCCTTACGCACTTGCATTCAAATTACGAACAGTCTTTGTTCTTTTATTGCTTTTCCTCTTCCCATTGAAGGAAATAACCGACAAAAGGGAAACTTAAACTCCAAACGATCACAACCAGGGCAACAAACATCTCCCTTTCGGCTTCCTAGGATTCAGACACCTAGTCCCAACCCTCCCTCCACAAAGACCGCAAGCAATTGCTTCAACAAACAGGGCATAGGCCAACTCACCCACTTTGAAAGTCATATGTATGGTTACACCTTCGACCGAAGGGTGGTCCCAGCCCGCCCTCTACTGTGGCTACCAATCAGTCACCGGGGCAACACACACTCTTCCTTAAACTCCCTTTCGCTTTCATTTAAATGCATTCCCAACTGGGCTCCTGACTAGAACAAACTACTCAAGTGGGCATTAGAACAATCTCAAAGATACCCTATTAGTTCTTTCAGGCCTATTCGACTTGCCTGTTCTCATGGGACCCGGCTCCCCGAGCCTTCCCTAGGATTGCTGCGCATGCCTACCCACACCCGGGGAAAGTAAATCTATGCGACCCTAGTCACGGTCTAATTGCTCTAGGGTGGTAATGACCGGGCTCTTGGAAATTGATTGTCTCCCACGCGCGACACCCATGGGTCGCGCGCTGGATGAGGGGATTTCTCTTGGGTCCATTCTATATTTCTTATCGCATATTCCACCACATAATCGCCTCATGTATCATCTCTTTTGTCATCATTCATAGGGACGTGAAGGTTACAGGCGAAGAGTGATGCACGGGTCACGTCTCTCTGAGAACTCCTTTCGAGTCTCCTTCCTTATACTTCGATAGGAATGAGCTCCACGTGAGGTACCCCCCTACGAAGTCGAAGACGAAGGTAGTATAGCAAACAATGTAGCACTGACACATCGGTCTCCTTCAAAGGTGAACGATACCCGAGGCAAATTAGACTTTCACCTCAACAAAGGCCCACCAATGGCCATTAGGTGATGACGAGCCCTCGGGGTCACACACGTCCATCGGCTTTAATGGTGTGCGCCTCTAGAAGGCACCCTCTACAGGAGCGACAAGAAGCGATTGGGTACAAAGGTCGTGCAAAACACCCGCCACCGACGACAGTTGCATACACCGGGACATCCTCGTCCATCATTATTGCCGGGGCAACCGTGGTCATCCAATTCCTAGGGCACAATGTTGTATTTTTCTCTTTTTTAGACAATAAGAGAAAATCACTTGTAAAGTTTGCAAGGGAGAAGAAACAACTGATTCGATTTCCGAATGTACCAGGACCAAATTCCCAAGAAAATCGGCCCTCTCAAAAGGGGGGCCTAGGACAAAACACACACCAAGTCTCCACAACGCAAAGCACGTCAAAGCAACCTCGACACCACAAAATTCGAGGAAACTCAAGCAAATCCAAGGGGCATAAACATACTTTAGCCTCAAGAAAAAGAAGCGGAAAAATCTCGCCAATGAAGCAAACGAATGCATGGTTCGCCAAACAAGCTAACACGCCGAAAAAAAAATCAAGAAACCCCTTCAAAAAAAAGGGGGGGGGGGGACATATGCGACTCAACGATGGAGACAGAGCGCAAAGTAACGCCAATTCGGAAGTCGAACTCCCTGAACCCTTCGTCCTTGCAAACTCGAGAGATAAAATAATCGAGCTAGTTAGGTCGAAAACCCCTTTTGGGGCGACTTAGGCAAAAACTAGGGCAAAAGAGAGGCACGACCGAAAATCCCAAGATGGGCGGTCGTGACAAAAAAGAGCTCATCCCCTTTAGGTTGAGAAGTGCGATCGAATCCCGAGGTGGGCGACCGTAGCAAAAGGAGAGCAAAATGAGAGATAAATAAATCAAATTGTCATTCTAAGCTGTCACACCTCGTACGGACTAGGGATTCCCCATGAAAAGTGGCCAGCTCGTTTACTCCAATGCGACCATTGACCAACTCTCTTGCACAAATCAACTCTCCAAGGTGGATTCCTCTTCTCAAGCAATAGACAACCAAGCAATCTATCTGCGTAGTTTAGGACAACCTACACAATAGAAGGGCGGAGGACAAAGGGGGTACATTTCGTTGCAGGCGTGAACCTGTGTATCCTTTTAGCCTGGGACAACATAGTCCCCAAGCTTTCTCTTTTCTCTTGTTCCATTTCATAATTTCAAATGGGTCACAGTCACCCTTCAATCGGTTACCACAGAGCTCAAAATCCCAAACACTCATCTCTGGGAGTCTAGTCATAATACTTCGGAAATGACTAGATCGAGGATTGACCGAATCTAGATAGAAATCCCCTAACGGATTACAAACGCAGCCGCCCTACGGAATCTCGATGAGAAGGGTACGAAGCCAACAAGCATGTCAAACAATCGATAGAGCTGCAAATACATCATTGAGGACGTCTTGATATGCCCGTACACGGCCAATGAGAGCTCCTGGGAGGCCTCGTACCGAGGCCTTAGAAAATAGGACCCACTCACACGGTTAAAACAAAACTCTTCACGGGTCGTTCATGTGACCCGAGAATGAATGACCCTGCGTCGCATGACGTTATTTTCACAGCCCTTGTGTGCCTATACATCGTAGTAACTCACCAATGATTTTACTGATGATATTAGGACCATAGCTACCTCGTCTCAGGCATGCACCAGCAAGAACTACAGCAAACTTTGATCCCTTGTCCAACGGGATACGTAGGTGCCCCGTCCCAAAGCTCGAGTCCCGCATCAGAAGATGTCAGTCCCCAGCAAACCAAAACCGCCCTCGGGGTAAGGCCGACCACAAGCGAAGCAACCTAATCTTTCATCACAAGGCATCGGCCTCAGACAAATTTAAAAGCAACCACCCTGCAACGAGGCTGAACTCCGACAAATCAACAAGCAACCGCCCCAATGGTAGGGCTGGCCTCTAACAAAGCAGCATCACCTAGCAGTGACATCGGTCTCCAACAAACCGCGCGCTAGTAGAACAACATCTCCCTCAAGCATCTGGCGTGCATTGCCGTTCGCATGACCAACTGTGAGTTGTGCCTACCTTTGCGGGTAAACCACCCGCGGTTCTCACTTACTACTAAGACAAGGCGAGTCACTGTCTCGAGAGCCAGTGTAACAATCACAAGCAACTAGGGCATCCCAGCCAACCGCAATAGTGGCTTGTGCGTTTGAACCCTAAGAGGTGTCTCTTCCCGACGTAGTTATGTTTACCTCATGCGATAGAATGCAATCTCAACCCGAATGGATGGCCCTCAAGGAGGCACGGGACGCCGTCGTCCAACCAATTCCCAATCATGCGACGAGCGTCAAACAACACCTACCTTTGCACGATCATAAGCATAATCTGAACTCATATCCAACGAATCAGAATCTCCCCTTTTCGGCGCCCCGCCATTCCCTAACACTAGCCGTTGCTTTTGCATTTCCCGTACTTTCGCATCATGTCCACATTTACTGCTTTTCGGACTTCGCGTCCACGTTTACTGCTTTTTGGACTTCGCGTCTGCATTTACTGCTTTCTGGACTTCGCGTCCGCGTTTACTGCTTTTCGGACTTCGCGTCCCTATTTACTGCTTTTCTGGACTTCGCATCCGCGTTTACTGCTTTCTGGACTTCACATCCGCGTTTACTGCTTTTCGGACTTCGCGTCCCCTTTTACTGCTTTCTGGACTTCGCATCTGCGTTTACTGCTTTTCGGACTTCGCGTCCCCGTTTACTGCTTTCTGGACTTCGCGTCCACTTGTACTGCTTTTCGGACTTCACGTCCACGTTTACTGCTTTCTGGACTTCGCGTTCACGGACTTTGCATCCACATTTATTGCTTTCTGGACTTCGCGTTCGCGTTTACTGCTTTTCGGACTTAGCATCCACGTTTACTGCTTTCCGAACTTCGCATCCATGTTTACTGCTTTCTGGACTTCGCGTCCGCATTAGTGCTTTCTGGACTTCACGTCCACATTTACTGCTTTTTGGACTTCGCGTCCACTTTTATTGCTTTCTGGACTTCGTGTCCGTGGACTTTATGTCCATATTTACTACTTTCCGGACTTCGCGTCCCCATTTACTGCTCTCCGGACTTCTCTTCCCTATTTACTGTTTTTCGGACTTCGCGTCCACATTTACTGCTTTCCGGACCTTGTATCCACGTTTACTGCTTTCTGGACTTCGTGTTCACGGATTTTGCATCCACGGACTTCGCGTCCACATTTACTGCTTTCCGGACTTCGCGTTCTTATATACTACTTTATGGGCTTCATCCCCGCATTTGCTGTTTTGAGTTACAAATTCACACTTTTTTCATTTCCTCGCTACAACTCCTTTCTTCCTCCAGACTGGCCTTTTGCACTTGCACGACATACTCTCATACATCCAAAACAATAGAACAAACGACTATTAAGAGAATGTCCAGACGGTCGCCGGGACCAAACGGGTTGCTCCTCATAGTCTTTGACTGCACCCTCTATCCTAGCATGCAACCAAAGAGAGTCAAGCTGTTAGCACCCCATTTTGGTCCATCGGTTCCAAAACAGGGCATCAGCAAAGCTCCCAATTAGGATTCCAGACCTCTAACAAAAATAGCAAGGGCAACATTTGGAATTTTGGGGTACACACAGTTGATCCTGAAGAGTAAGACGCGAATTATCCACATTCAAACCAAAAGTAGTGGATAAAGAGAAACCCACATCTCTGTATCATTTTCTTCGGCGAGAACAATTGCCTTCATGAATCCCAGAGCCAGGTTTCATATTTTTAGATCAAGATTTGATGAGTCGGGGACATTTCAACACAAAAATCACATCGAGAGCCTATTCGAGCAAGGAGCTAAAATTCGTGGGAGCTGGGGTGCCTAAACAGTTAATACAGCAGCTCAAGCATGGGGTTCAATGCATGATATCACGGTTAATCTTGATCCTAAAAGGGTGAATTTCATGTGCTTGACCTAGGAAATCGAGTTAGGTTCGATATGACGGGTCACCCATCCCAAGATTCAATACGGAGAGAGAGTTATGAATTTTCAAGCGCATCATGCGCAAAACAGTTAAACCGGGACAGACTTTGCCAGTCGAGAGAGAAAATCCATAAAAATTCCAATTGTTCGTATTTTCAAGCATGGTCAACGTCTTCGGATTCCCAATTCACTGAAAATTCAGAAAATCAAGAAAAATGGGATGTGTTTTAGGCTATATTAGTACAGAATTAGATATTTCCCTACAGATCAGAACCAAATCTCCCAATTTTGGCCATCTGTTGGAGAAAAATTCTTTTGGGTACTTCCCGAGGTCGAACGATTTTCAAATTTTACGAGGATGTGCCTAACTCATGTAGGGATCAAATTTTACGATCTTCAAATTTTTCAGGTCGGCTCATGGACTGCTGGTCGCAGTTCCCCACCTGCTGCTTCTTCTACTTCATCTGAACAAGATTGAGTGCAAGCAACCTCTTCCCTTCTTCTTCTTCTGCTGTACGCCATCTACAGCTTCTCTTCTTCCCCTTACGTCTGCAACCTGCAGTAGAAAAAAAAAAAAGGAGGGACGGACAACAAAAAAAATTGAAAAACAGGAGACCCCCAGCTGGATCCCGGACTTTTTCGGATCTGACTCTCTTCTCCGAGCTCTCTTTCGCCCTTAGCTCGATTTTCCCTGATCCGCCAACTCACTGCCCGAAACCTCCAGCTCACCACCCATGCCTCTGTCTCATTCTCCCGCAGCTCACGCCTCAGCTCATCATCTCTCTCTCTCTCTGGACTCCCTTAGCTGACGGTCCTTTCATCATTCCCGCGAACTCCCTCAGCTCCGAGACATTCCTCTCAACTGATAGACTTTCCCCCGGTTCTCGGACGCCCTCAGCTCCCTCTCAACATTCCCCCATCGTGCTCTCCCCCTAAATTTTCAGCGGTGTTGCTGCGCCTATGTCTTCCCGAGCTCCAGGAACTGCTGTCACCGACTTCCAGACAGTCGCCGAGCTCCTTGAGTTATAACTACTGCCCCCGACGACAACCGAGCTTGCTACCACTCCCCGTACCACCGTGCACACTCTCTCCTCAAGTTTCCTCGAGCTAAGCCCCCATTTCCCTCCTTTCATTCTTGTTCTCTTCATTTGCATATTCACTATAAGCGCGTCTTTGACTTTTCCCTTTGTATTTTCCAGGTACTGCTGTCCATGGACGGCCCGTAACCGGCTTTGTTCAAAGGATATTCGGAGCCCCTCTAGTTCATCCTAACTCTATCTCGAGAAAGGTATGAAATTTGATCTTAGCGGCATACCTAAGACTCCACTTGATGTGATCGTGAGATAGCTCGGAAAATGAGTAGTGAAATGAATGTTTGTGAATCGTGTCGATGAACGGGATTACTCCAAACTCGGTTACAAACTTTTCATTCTATTCCAGTTTAGTCCTTGCGACTCTTTTCAATTTTTTGGATCAACCCTAAACTTTCAAACCTATTTCAATAAAGTGCTGGGCCATTTGCAATGTTTCCTGCTCAGACACTGAACTTTCCAAACAATAAAAATCAGTCCAAGGAACTTTTCAGTCTGTTTCAGTTTTTTTCCCTGCAACATTTTTCACTTTTTCAGATCAGCCCTAAACTTTGAGATCTGTTTCAATCAAATCTTGAGCCATTTTCAGTATTTTCAGCTCTGCTACTAACTTTCCAAACTATCCATATTGGTCCCTGGTCTAACTTGACATTTTCGAAGCTGTCCCTAACTTTTTGAACTGTTCCAAATCAGTCCCTGGGATTTTAGCCAAATTTTCAAATCAGCCCTAGTTCTTTGAAATTATTCAATTTAATTCTTGGACAATTTCCAACCCGTCTTGCTTGAGTCCCCAACCGACAAATATGTATGTTCTTTTAATACACTCTTGTCTTATTAACTACGTGTATGTGACATGGCAATGCTTGATTTTACGTTTTCCCATTCCATGAGTCGGCGTCGTTTTATCGATTTCGTTAAATATTATGTTGGTGTATGCTTGGATATTTTCACGTGTTTCTCGTGATCATGGCGGCACCAACTTCGTAAAGTATGTGTTATAATCATGATTGATATATGATTGCGTGCAACCGTATTTTTCGTTTGGCATTGATCGGATGATAAATTGTAAGTTAAACGCGTTAGTTTTAAATAATGTGCATGGATTTGTGTATCAACTACTATCTCGGGCCCACGACGGTCCAAGAGCGCATCGGTCCTCATTTGACAGGGTGTTCATGGCCTTCGAGGACCCGTCTCGATCTTCGTGTCACAAATCGCTTCATGAACCCGTGGTATTCTAAGGCTCAAGGTCATAATCACTAATAATTTCACACACGAGAAAATGAGACGTATCATTCGGCTAAGTAAATCACTCGGCTTAAATAAATTGCACGGATTGGTTACTAATTTGTAATAGCGTCGACGGATCATGAAATGGCGGGGATGCCATTTTCTTAAAATTCACGATTTCAAAGTACCAAGATGCGTAACACGAATAGAGCCAGTGTCTAGAGTGGACTTGTGCACCTTGACTCGAGTCTGGGCTCGATTTGAGGCGGCTCAAGTCAAAGCATACAAGTCTCCTTTAGACACCTCCGTGTCACATTATCTCAATTTTCACTAACTCTTTACACATTTCGCAAACAAAAAGGGCATGACCATTGCTTCACGATTCGCCGACATTCTAGGTGTTAAGGAGATCAAAACACCTTGATCTATGGGTAGGAAAGGGAAGCCCGTTCGGGCGTGAGTCTTATTCGCATGGCCCGTTTCATCCACTTTCGGTATTTCTGTCATCTTACCGTAGATTTAGTAGCTAGCGTTGCTATCTTTGTCACAAAACATGTTAAACCGGAGTAACCAGTCACTTGAGTTAACTAAACATTAGATAATGGTTAGGTGGAACTCTAGATTCCAAATCTCGAGTCAAAATATAAGTTTGGCATATTCAGTGAAACCACAGTGTTACTAACAGAACAAAGTCTCAAAATCAACTCACACATGTATAATCGGCCTAGCACTGCATTGAAGCATAAGCTAAATTGTTTACCAATTAACCCCGGTTAATAACTGATTAAATCACGTAAATTCGATTTAACACACAACTTGTCTGTATTTATCAGTTTTTGTCTGTTTCATCTATTTCTATTAGTTTTTCTCTGTTTTCTGTTATTACTCGCTGATTTGTCGTGGTCCGAACCCGAACCCATAGGTCACACCTATCATGGGGTCTAACGTCTCAAAGCATCGACCACGAGGTCTAATGCCCCCATGTACACAGAGCGCGTGCAACCCAAGTACGGAATGGGGTCTATCCCCGAGTCACCACTCTGCTCCGAGTAATGTCTATGTGAAAGACGACTCGAATCAGGTGTGCGAATCGCGATTAGACATCACTCGGGAGCGCGAACGGTCCAACGATTATCGTGAGAATCAATCAATCCTCTCGACTGCTATTGATTTGGTCAGACTGGACCCCTGGGTCTTTGAGCCCGCGTTGCTTTAATTTATTTGTCGGTCATTCAAAACACATGGTGAGCCGAATGGAATATTGGCCCAACACAAGCCGATCGGGATCCATTTACTGTATTTGTTGTATTTTGTAATTATTGAGAGTACATTGCAAGGGCATTTTATTTTTACTCATTTGTAAAGATCCCCAGTCGGCGAGTTAGAGGTTCGAGTGTTGAATCGGTCAAATCAGTCTATTGATACTTAGAGACGAGTAAGCCGAGTATTCGTGGTCTCGGTTAGCGCAGGGAGTTGACCACTACGGTCCGACGAACTGTGACGTGAGGATTGCGAACCGACCCCTCGACGCGCAAACCTACTCTTCTATTGGGTCCTTGGCCCGAAGCGATCATTTCATCGAATTTACGGTGTCAAAACGGGCGAGTCAAGTGCAACTCCAAGTCACGTGGTAAATAAATAAAATGGCAAACCTAGCAAGCTAGAGTACTGAAGGGTGTACGGGATATAGGCCCACACGTAATAAAACCCTCGAATTCGAAATTTTCGGTTCCGTACAGACTATTGCCTTAGCATACTAGGTGTATTCCATACCCCTAGACCCGGGTAACTTACCGACTCTCGACCTCCGGGTCGTAAAATGGTAGGTGGCGACTCCTTCTCACATGCGTCCGCTGCGCGCTCCCGGGAAGGTGGACACTCCCAAGCAGCATTGCATAGGCGTGCGCATGCGTGCTCCAACGAGATGAAATTTGGGTGCGCACAATGGTAATTGCATTATTTGAGTAAAGAGTAAAATAGTAATTGTATTAATTAAGAAGGGTAGAAATGGAAAAAAAAAATCCACGACCCTTTGTTCCTCGCGTCTGCTACATTCTGCAATTGACGAGGAGAATAACTGGAACTGTAATTATCCAAAATAAGGGGGAAAAGAAGTTGAAGAAATATTTTGGACGGATTATATTTTTAGAACTAGTATAGATAATTATTTTACTGTTTCTACAACAAAATCAATCTTAATAAATTTTCTTGACGGCTATAATATCGATAATTTCCCTTAAATAATAGTATAAGATCTAAGATATTTTTTTTTTCTTTGGTTTATAAGGGAGGCCCATGGGCATGCATAATGAAATAGAAATTCCAATAATTAATAAATAGGCACGAGTAATCCCACCAAGTATCGAACTTGGAACATCTTGGTTACCAGGTAAAAGTGTGCGCTCTAGTGCACTACACTCTCTTTTTTTCGATGACAAATGAAACCCGAAACCTAGAGAAAAAAAATGCCCTAAACCTAATAAAATGAAAGATAAATCCTCAATAATTAATAAAATGGTATATGTAGTCCCGTTAGGTATCAAACTTGTGACCTCTAGGTCAACATGCAATGACGTGCACCACTACGTTACGCCATCTTTTGATACTACACCCGCTTTTAATTTGTTGATTCTTATTTAAAAAAGAAAACAATGATAGTCTTAAATATCAATTGTAACAAAACATTATATTATGCAAGTGTAGAAGAAATCAAGTTACCGAAAAGGATTATTTTTTCATGAAATTTATAATAAATTTCATTTTTCTAGTTTTTGTTTTAAACAAAATATTTTCTAATGAAACGTGATTTTTTAACCGAATATGTCTCGAATTTTTCAACTTTTCAAGATTATATATATAGTATATTTCGAACTCTTGAAATTTTTCAACAATATATATGTATATTGAGTTTTTCAACTTCTTAAGATGTGTATTTCGTATTTACTATGCAATGCGCGGGGCAGGCTCAATGCTTAACAGCATATAAAGCAAAAGTAAAGAAGATTGAAACGCAAATTCCTAATTGTACTTCATAAGAAATAGTTGAATTGTGAATTCCAATCTACACTAATTACTTAGTCCATCTCAATGAATGTATCTCAAAATTTTGCCACTAAGCCCGATAGAGCTTTACTCAAACTTATAAAAATTTGATCTCCACAGTCAAGCTGCAAGCCTAAATGGATTGTGGGCTGCACACGAATTCACGCCAAGTAATCCAATTCCGTACTTCTCCCCTCATTCTTTGATTCAATTCAAAATCCTAAATCCAACTCTCATCTCTCAATTCTCAAATCTCAATTTCCAAGCTCCCCAACCCAAAATCACTGTTCGAGGTGATCAAGCACCATTGACCCCTACGTTTTCAGATTGAGCTAAGATTAAATATGCCGCCCGTATAGGCTCGGTCGAATATATGCCCCTATAAATGATTATCAAGAATCTCACATCGGAAAAGGACCGAGGGTCTTTATTGGGCTAATAAAGCTCCAGACTCCCTACTTATCTTCCAATACCGCTCTTTGCAAAAGATAAGTCATCATAGAAATTACATCACCTGCACCCAAAGCGGACAATGCATAGTGGATAAACCTTTTGTCTACTTTACGTGCATTTGGGCCATGACCATGATCATGTGCTCGACCCTATATCCATCACGACGCATGAGGTCCATCCCCAAGTTTGCATCCATAATTTGTCGCAACTTGCAAGTAAGAGCCAATAAGAATATAGAGACGGACAATTCAAATGCTGTCATTGCCAAAAGCGGTTCTTTAGGGAGAGGAGAACGGTCACTAGTAAACTGAATAAAGCAAAAGAGATAATGGGCTAGTGGGTGTCCAATAGTATATGCCTATATTCCCACAACAATTTCATTGATGTGGTCCTTTTTATACGTGTATATATATATATATATATGTATGTATATCATATATGTTATTCATTGGGCTCCTCCTCTATGTGCGGTCTATCTCTTGAGAGTGAAGAATTTCTTTTTTCTTTTTTCTTTGAAAGTTCAGTCGAATGTTTAAAATCAAAGTACCTAAAGAGGAAGGAGGATGAAGAAGAAGGTATAGTACGGTGACGAGGAAAAAAAAAATGAAAGAAAGAAAGAAGGAGAGAGGAAGGGGATGGATGGCATGACAAGGTCCAAATCAATGTCCCACGTGACTATAACATCTGTACCTAACACAAGACCATATAATTGTCAATTCAAAGTAAATTTTCTTCTTTTTTTTCTTTTTTTTTCCAATAAAAGTTTTAAATAGAAATGGCAACTAAGAGGAGTAGAGTTGATTAAACGGGAGGCACATCCAAGTCCCATCAAATATCCTCTCTCTTCAGGCATGCTGCAACAGACATGCTTTTCATAAAGACCTTGAACTTTCAATTCTTTTGACAGTTCAAAGGCCCAATTTTTCTCCTAAAGAAGTAAAATTGAAAACGAAAAAGTTTAAAAAGGTATGATATCCAATCGGGACGAGTCTCATAGTACCAAGAACATGCATGAAAGGAGAAATTGGCAATGGACTTTTCTCCTCTTCAAATGTAATAGTGATGAATTAGTAACTTATGAAATAAATTATCCATCTTAAATTTTTATTTGGCTTATATATGATGATGGATTCATGTCTTAAAAAAATTAAAATAATAAGATAGTAAATCTAATCAATTTATATATTAATATATTTTTCATGAATTTTTCCATTTGCTGAACTTACTTTTAGTATCTATTCTCACGTGTCAACCAGACACTTATATGCTTAATTCTATCTCAAGAACGATCACAAGGTGTGAAAACATTTTACCCTCTGTGGTTGTGGTCTTTTGCGTGTCAATTGGACATGCGACCACACGACCAACACCCACCCTATACTTGGTCCAACTGGCTAGGGAGAAACTTTCTACACATGGATTGTAAAAACCTCTTTTTATGTTATCTTTAATTTTTACTGAACCTATATAAACAGACAGGCTTATGTCCCAATTCAAAAAATTAAGCTGAAAAAATGGTGAGTACTTCATCATTATATACATCGTTATTTGCTTTTTTTTTAATTAATTTTTTAGTAAGGGGACACCAACGATCGACAATTGATGGATTGGTAATTCACCATGACACAGATGAAGTACACTTTTTTTTTCCTCACAAAACAGATGAAGCTCACGGTGAGGGAAAATTCTGACATTTTATCTCAATTGCTGCTGATTTGACACATCGTGGCTCGTTAGATCCAAATTTGAGGAGCAAATTAAGTCCATTCATTCCGAAAATGTGTACTTGAATATGTGTTGGGGGCCCTGCTTGGCACTGATCTCTCGATAAGTGTCCATTCATTTTCCAATTTTTTATTATATTGGAGGCACAAAAAGAAAACGAAGAAAATCATCAATTTGGATGATATATTTTCCGTCCAAAGTGACTGATTTGACGGACTCAAAATGTTTGGGTCCCTTGAATAAGTGGGAGTCATCATGTATATGGTAACCCATAGTTTCAATTATTGACCTATATATATATAATTAACATAAAGGTGTATATGTATGTGAAGACAAAATAATATATATTATTAATTTGAATTGATTTAAACGGTTGATTACTTATTTTTTATAAATAAAATTTTGAATTCGATTTTTATGAATGGAAAAAACTCATGCTAAAAGAGTTTTAACTCTTAATAAGCTGACCTGACTAGATTGAATTAGTCGGAATCAAATTGAGCTTATGAATATTAAAGTTAAAACCCCAAAAAAAAACAAAATGATATATCGACATAAGGAGCTATAGAACTTAGAGAGAATAATCCAATTCAAAGCTCGTCTCGAACCAATTAGGATTAGTAAAAACGAGCACTATATCCTTATATATGGAGGTTTTTATGGATTGTAAGATTCATGAACTAAAAGAAAAAAAATAAGTTTCATGAATTTAGTATACATACATAAAAAATAAAGGGCACACATAATTTCACTAACGACAAATATATCTAGAATTTCTTAATTTATGGACAATAATATATACCACTATGTTATATCCACTTTCATTATATAAAGGTTTTAGATTCCACAACATATTTAAAGATACATGATATTTCAGTTCAAATTGGGAGGCACATGCATGATAACCTGACATAATCAAGAGTTTGAATCAAATATCTCCAAATGCTAGTTGGATCAACAATCAATTTAGACTGCCGCACCAGTAATCCCAGCATTTCCGTGTCAGCTGCAGCGACGGATCCCAGCCAGACTGGAGATAAAATGCTGACAAGGAGCGCAAGGAAGCGAGGTCGCAACAAGAGCAAATCCGCCATAGATGGGGTGACAATGTGTGTCGCGTTGTGTTAAAACATGTTATGTCTAAACTCTAAATCCGAACACAACACGCTTAATTACGGAATGATACAAATATAACACGTCTAACCTGTTTAACTGAGCGTATATAAATGTGTATGTATACTTACTTACATGATATGATACTATTACATTTAGGAACATATTATACTTACATGATATGACACTATTTACTTTAATTACACTTTACTACACAATTGCCATGATAAAAGCACCATAAACGGGTGATTTATATAAACAAATTTAGATGATTTTAGTGTATTTTCTTCTATAAATTGATATAATATGTTAAATAAATTTATTAATATGACAACACATAATATAAACAGATCCGACCGTGTCTAAACGGGTTACGAGGATTAAACTCGTTTAAACACGTTTATTTATCGTGTCTAAATGGGTTTGACCGGTTTAGAAACGAAATACGTTTAGCCTTATCCCAAACCTGCTTAACTCTGTGTCATATTCATATCGTGTTATCATGTCGTGTCAAATATTGTCGACCTAGCCACAGCCACAAATGAGATGAGACCTCCGACCAAACGCCAGTAACCCCATGAATTTTGTGCCGACTGCCGCGGCGGAGTCGAGGCGGACCGAAGAGAAAATGGTTAACTGGCCCAAGCGAGGCTGCAAAAAGAGCAAGTCCACCACAAGTGAGACCCAAGATCAGTTAGATCAGCAGCAACCCTCTTAACTCCACCTCAAGCGCCCGTAACCCCAACACTTTCTTGCCAGCTGCCGCGACGGAGCCCACCCTGAACCATTCGCGCTGCCCCCTTGCGCCACGGCCGAAAGAGGCCAAAGCGCAGCTCACTGGAGCGGCGGAGCTCCTGCCTTGCTGAACTGAACAGAAACTGCTCCGTGCCCCGTTCCATAGCCTATGCCTACAGAGGAGACCCTGAGGGCCACCCTGGACGCGGTGGTGAAAGGGTTCTGCATGCACACGGAGACCAACTTCTCGCTCCCGTGGTAGCAGAAGAGGCAATATAGCAGCAGCAGCGGTGGATTTATCATAGAAGGGAGGAGAATGCTTACTAATGCTCATTCGGTAGAGCTACATAGTCGAGTGATGGTCAAGAAGCACGCTCTGAGACCAAGCACTTGGCCACAGTACTTGCCATTGGGACCGAGTGCGACTTTGGTGGGCGAATTCTTCTCCTTTCAATTGAAAAAGATTGAATATTTAAACTTCAGGAACACAGAATATCCGGAATTGCCATTGGGACATTGGTAAGGGAATTCTTTTCCTTTCATCCACAGTACTTTTTTAGTTGAAAAAAAGTCTATCCGGAAGTAAATGGCCCGTTCTCATTCTATAACCTTTATTGAAAATTTTTTATGTGTTGTTATTCTCATGCCAAAACCAGTCAGAGATTATTTTTCCCAAGTTGCTTTCAGTTTTACAGTTCTCGGAAGTTGATGGAGATAATCGACCGATAAACTGAAAAGGAAAATGATATTGCTAACAATGCTCTCTAGAGCAAGAAAGCTTATCAATCCAAAATCCTTAATCAATGTATCCTATCATCCTTTCCGAAGCTTTAGGTGGTGAGTCCAACCCGGATGAATCTTTTCTGAGAAAAAACTTTCATCGTTCTTCTCACCTGCAAGTTCCATTAACGGGTCATCTAGTCCCTTTTTTTCCCCTCTTCTCTTTTCTGCTTTTCCTTAAGCGTGTTGTCGGGGGAAGTCTGTTCTACTGGTACACAAGCCAACCACTTGGTTAGGCTAACACGCGGGGTGCTTCTCAAAGCCACGGTGCCGAGATGATGGGTGTTGATGAACCTGTCACGTCTGGCATCCTGCAATGATATCTGCCATTGCATTGAAAACAAGGAGGAGAGGGTATGCTTCGAGTTTAATTTGACAATTGAAGGGACGACCAGAAAGAAGTTAATGGCATGGCATGCCAAGTTAAAATGGCTCATTACCTGAATGCGTTCTGCCTGTCATTCATCCCTCGGCCTACAAGTGTCCGGTCGATATTGGTCCTCCTTAGGAGGAAAATTGCCCGAGGAATGATGATTTTGTTTTCCTACTGAAATTGGCACATTGATTTGATGGACTCGAAGCCATAGTTCGGGTTCCGTGGGGGGCAATTATACGTACAAGGTACAGTGCCCGTGCGCTATCTCGTCTTTTTTGTTTTCTTTTTCCCCTTTTGGAAGATAGAGAAACTAAACAATGAACATACTGACATCGAAAGATCCAAAAGATTCTGTCAATGTATCATTTCTAGATCCAATGGAATTCATAGGCATAGGAAGAAGCCCTATTGGATAGAAATTTTTTCTTTTGACCATATTTCGATTATTAATACGATATATAAGGACCGCTATTACAGATAGTACTATATCATTGATCATGAAATATCGATTACGTGTTGAACCTTGTGAATTACTTGAAAATATGATACTCCAAATTCGGGGTTCCAAGATTTTTATGAAACGTTCTTGGTGAAAAAAATGTGAATGAAAGATCCCACTGAATTGATATTAATCCCTTCTCTTTCTGTTCTTGGGTGATTTCAAGTCCATCGTCAAGGGATGATATAATTATATATGACTAGCTGGTGTTACCATGGAATTTGTCAGATTCTTTGCTTATTCAATATGCAAATCTGATCGATAAAAAACACTCATTTTTCGGTGAATAGCAGGCTAATGCCCGATAAAATAAAATTAAAAGAACGAAATACGACAGCCCCTATAATGTTCCCGTCAAGGCCCAATGGCATTAACAAAAGAAGTCAGAGCATGCGCTAGATGGATCTGGTAGATAATTTACAATGATTATAGTAATGTTTAGCCATAATAGCCCTGAATATGGAGAAATTTTCAATGATCATATCTCCCGATGATATAAAGTTAACTGAAGTCAGTTTGATTCATTCACCAAAAAAAAAACAAAAAAAAAAAGCCAATGTGTTTCTTATAATTAGTAATAAAATCCATACAGTTAACTATAGGTCAAGTTGACGTCCAAATAAAATTAATTTCAACCAATAACTGGAAAATATCCATGATCTTATCCGAAAAGAAAAAAACATAGGGCATTATTTACTTGTTTACACTTTGAGCAATCTTATTCATACTTTCTCGCAGACGCCATGTGGTTTCATTGTTGACAAAGGAAAAGGTGGTACCACCAGAATTTTCTCGAATATTGACAGGCGGAGTTAGCCACATTCAATTAATCTTATCCAAAACATAAAAGCAAGCAGAAAATCTATATTCTATATATAATATATAAAAGTCAAAAGAGCGGAATCACAGAAACTCCATTTGAAAACTCACAATTCTTAGTAAGATATTCTAATCGCTTCATTTGATAACTCTCAATTTCACTTGAATTGACATTTTATTTTTAGTTAAATAAACTTATACTATATCTTATTAATGTTATATTCAACAAATGCTAAAATATGTCCACATTGTTTACATGTATATAATAAATTATTTCTGAAAATTTTAAAATTTCATCGATAATCGAAAAAGAATCCATCAAAATACTTGATATGCTTCAAATTCAATGTGTTAAATTCCTATAAATATTCGATAAAATTCATTTTATTCACCGTCTTTCTATTCGTTATTTCTTTCCTATGTACCTATACATATTACAATATTACGCTCTTTCTATATGCATATTGTTCGTTTTTTATATCTAGAATACATTTTTGTGTGATCATGATTTTATTTATGTGGATGCCTTTTATGTATTTTTATTTATATTCATTTATAAATCGCATGTACCAATTATTTACTTTGTAAAAAAAAGAAAAATTGCCGCTTAATGCACGGGGATCAACTAGCTATCACAAATTAGTTCAAGACCTCTTTTCCCTTGAATTAGATCTCGAGTTAGAGACTTGTGAATGAAGAAAATTCATGATCAGAAGAATTTCATCTCTTAGTAGACTAATCTGCCTCGAACTCGATTAGTTGGTACGTATTGGTTGGGCTCGGGTACCAAGTGCAAAGACCAAAAAACAAAAAGTTAAGTAGAGAACGTTTTGATTTGATCTAAGCCTTCACATACATCTTCATTTCAATCTTTCTATACACATGGACGTGATTAAAAGCTTTCAAGGTGGTGTTTCATTAATTAAATGCTTAATAGCATTTAATTAGTTTCGAAATGACATATATAAGAAGTTGGGAAGAATGATAAGGATGAAAAAATATTTCGAAAAGACATGTATAAGAAGTGAGGAAGAATGATAAGGATTAGAAGATATTTCTGTAGGAAGTAAGAATAATAAGTGAAAAATGACTTATTTCATTATGTTAAAATTTTTCACTTATCCATTAAGTGATTTTGGCTTAATGATTAAGTAGTTTACACCATCATCTCTTATTTTCCCCACTTTCTCCCCTTTATTTTCTCTTATAAGTAATTTGTGACTGCCTTTTAATCATATAATTTATTAAGTTGAAACAACCACATATTTAAAATTATTTAAAATTTTTCACTTACTCATTAAGTGATTTTTTACTTAATGATTAGTTTACACCATCATCTCTTATTTTTTCCTCTTCCTCCCCTTTATTTTCTCTTTTAAGTAATTTGTAGCGACCTTTTAATCATACATTTTATTAAATTGGAAAAGCCACATATTTAAAATTATTTTTCCTTTTGTTCACCCGAAAGGGAAAAAAAACTATTTTTTCGTTTAAGATTGTTAGAATTGGGCAGTTCAAGTCCCCTATGACGTATTAATTCCATTGTTGTCGGCAATGACAGTTATATTTTGTAATAATTAATATGGGGGTTTTCATCATAGATTCAGAGTACAAAACTTTTTTTAGTTAAAAAAAAAGATTTACAAATTTGAAAAATATCAAAATGGAAAATGATTTTGCTGGTGATGATTGGATTTGAGACCTCTTAATTTCTAGTCGAGAGTGATAATATAGCAGATACATCAAACTCCTTTCTCGAGCAAGAATCATATTAGACTCAATTTAGGAAATAATTTAACCGATAAGTGGGGGAAGATCATGATGCTCAACAAACTCCATTGATTAGGAATGGAATCGGAAGACAAGAATCATTGTGGCATGAGAATAAAAAGGAATCAGTCCAACTTCGAACTCTTTTGGCCGTTGACAAGAAGTCAAAGAGGGAGACAAAAGTGAAGTTGCCGGAAGTGGCGCGAACTGTTCAAACGCCAATTGGCGCGGTGGTGCGCGCGAGTAGAGAACACATGAGTAATGGGCCGCAATATGATTGATGATGAGGGTGCCAAATACTACCTTTTTCTTTTTGCTTTAAATCATGGAAGTGCGAGGGTTGAATTTTATTGCAGTGACACAGAACGTCGACTCAAAATTGAACTTAAAATGCACTCGAAGAAATTAATTGGACGGCATGCGCACGGACCGTAGTACAATTTAACCCGAACAAATAACCGAGGAGAAAACAAGCTAATTGATAAAGGAACTGTCAATTTAATGGAGCCCCCACTGACAGTGTCCAATGATCCATTTCTTGATTGAGTGAAACTCTTCTCGGGCCACAAGTTTGAAAGCCATCATGAGACCTCACGAGATGAATATCTTTTGAACTACCATGATAATAACATAAATAATATATTAATTAATTAACCCATCCCATAAAAGTAAAACTTGGAGCTACAAATTATGTTTTAGTCTGTTGGATTAAAAACTATATTCGGTAGGCGTCGGCTCGGCTCTGGTCATGACAGCTGTATTATTATTTTGGAGAGAGACATTATAAAAGGAGAGGAAGTTAGGAACGATGGATGCTCTACAAACAATAGACCACTTTCCGATTAGCCCAAAGCCTGAGAGACTGAAAGGAGGAAGCAATCCGAAAAATGGATGTGGAGAGTGTTTTTCACATGGCCGGAGGAGTTGGGGACACCAGCTATTCCAAGAACTCCTCTCTTCAGGTACGTACAATAGCATCTCTTCCCTCATGCTTATTTTGCTGGGGTTTCATTGGAAAACATATTCGTATAACCGTCTTTTCGACTCTCCGTTAAAACATCATGCTATATTCTATCGGGAAAGAAAAATCATCATGCATGCTTTGTAAAGAAATTCATTAGTTTGCTCAAACTTAGCAGCTTAGCTTCCAAACTATATAGTATGATTGTACAATAATATATATCAGTCGGGTCATTCGTACCAAGTAAAAGCGAAGAGATTTTGGATAGTTATCTTCACCACCTTTCTTCCTTCACGAATCGGAAACAAACATGTGCAGAAGAAGGCCTCCGACATGGTCAAGCACATAACAATGGAGGCAGTCCAAGAAGTGTTCCTCTCCCTGAACAAGCCCAACAGCTTCGGCATGGCCGACCTGGGCTGCTCCTCGGGGCCCAACACACTCTCCATCATCAAGGACATCATTAAATCAGTCGAAGAAGCCGAGGCATGCGGCGTCAACGTGAAGTTCCTCAACCAGTGTCCAACAATTACGACAAAGGAGTTCAGAGTTTACCTCAACGACCTCCCCACGAACGACTTCAACTCCATCTTCAAGGCCCTGCCTGATTTCCATGGGGAGCTCAAGAAATCCACGAGGAGAAGTGATCTGTACATTGCGGCTTCTCCTGGGTCGTTTTATGGGAGACTCTTCCCAAGTGGGAGCTTGCACTTTGTCTATTCATCCTACAGTCTGCATTGGCTTTCCAAGGTATATATAACTAACTCTCCAACATTAAAAGCCTATCTTTCAGCTTCTAATTTTCTCATTTTTTCCACTTATAAGTCTTATATTAAGGGCTTGTTTGAATTGCAAGGGATAAAAGACTATGTATAAAGGATCATGATACAAATTTATACAATAATCATCCATAAGCCACCCCTTTGTTATCCTCCATCCCCGTCATTCATACAAGCTCTTAGTCGAGAATAACAAGAAAAAGGAAAAAGGGTTACATTGCACTTTGCAAGACTAGTGAAATTCCATTTGAAATGCAACTTGGGACATTTTAATTTTCCCCTTTAAGCCTCTCTGTAGATACATCTTGCAAAAGGAAAAAGCTTTTAGAATTAATATTGATATGACGACGGCAAGAATGTGTTCGCTCCTCAAATATGGTCTTCATTCAAATCTTATTTGGAGAGACGGTGAAAAAGGTAATTCCATAAATGTACTTGAATAGGTGAAGCTGGCCTGCTGCTTGAACCGGTTTGTAGATGGATTAGACTTATTTCTTTTGCGATATTTAAGCTGGATTTTAGCGTAGTGTAGTCCCTGATCATCAAACTAACAAAAATGAATTAAAAAGATGGTGTAGTGTAATGGTGCAGTCCTTATCTATTGATCTAAAGGTCGCAGGTTCGATAATTAGTGGGACTATCCATACCCCTTTATTAGTTATTTAGGACATCTCTTGCATTGAACTTGGTTTTGGACATCCTTGAAACCCAAAAAAATAACAAAAATGGAAAAAAAAATCACAAAAGGGTCTTATGGATTGCTAGCTTTGGAAACCCCGATCATCACGCTTCCAGAAAAAGAAAAAAAGCTTCTTGGAATTGGATTGCTTTCATATGCTATGCATTATGTGGACCAATATGTGCTGCGTTCTTGTAGAGTGCATGTCCACTCGTTTTTTTGGTTTCTTTTCCAAGCATCACAAAATTTCCCTTTTTTTATTAACTATAAAGGAGATTTATACGTCTAATACAATAAAATAAAATAAAATAAAGATAATAATTAAGGACACAAATAGTTTCACTAAGAATATCAAATGTAAAATTTCTTGATTACTAGGCGAAAACGTATACCACTGTGCTATACCCTCTTTTCTTAAGTCCTATCACATGATTTCAAGAAACCCGGGGATTAGGCCATCTTGCTCCTTAGGGGAAAGACAATTCGATTGATGTTTTTAACGTGTACAACTGGTCAGGCCATCTTACACCATACTCCGCCCGTTTCCGAAGATAAAGTCAAA
This sequence comes from Punica granatum, assembly GCF_007655135.1. Classification (NCBI taxonomy): domain Eukaryota; kingdom Viridiplantae; phylum Streptophyta; class Magnoliopsida; order Myrtales; family Lythraceae; genus Punica; species Punica granatum. The sequence goes on from NC_045132.1 coordinate 7,012,384, forward strand.
AGCAGATTATAAAAGCTCGGTCTCGAATTTTTGCTTTTTTTGTTTTTTTATCAGGTTTTCATTTTTCTTGTAGCTTTGGTCCTTTCTTAAGTCCTATCATATGATTTCAAGAACACCGGGATTAGGCCATCTTGCTCCTTAGGGTAAAGAGAATTCCGATTGATGTTTTCAACATGTACAACTGGTCAGGCCATCTTACACCGTACTCCGCCCATTTCCCAAGATGAGTCAAAAGCAGATTACACAAGCTCGGTCTCGATTTTTTGTTTTTCCTTCTTCGAGTGAAGGATCAGGTCTAGAAAGTTTACAACAACATTTGCTTTTCGCGGCCTAGGAATGTTCTAACCTCCAATTAATCTTTGCTAGGTTCCTCGAGCTCTATATGACGAGCAGGGTAAGTCCACTAACAAAGGATGCATTTATATTTCGGAATCAAGCCCTCCAACCGTAGCACAAGCTTACCAAGCACAATTCCGAGAGGACTTCTCATCGTTCCTCCAGTTCCGATCCCAAGAGCTGATCCCTGGCGGTCAAATGGTGCTTATCTTGCTCGGAAGAAGAGGCCCTAACCACATCGACAGGGGCAACTCATTCTTCTGGGAAATACTGTCAAGATCATTCTCCACGTTAATCCTAGAGGTTGGTGATGATTAATATTTTCTTTTTTTGGATAAGTAATTAATTTTTTCTTCTTACCAAAAAAACAGAAATTAATCCAGGGTTTTCGCTTTCACATGACGGTATATTCGTTCATTATTATCTGATGTGATTAGGGGGAGGTGGAGAAGGAGAAGCTAGACTCATACGGGGTGCATTTCTATGCACCTAGCAAGGATGAAATCGAGTCCGAGATAAAAAGGGAGGGATCTTTCGAGCTGACCCAGTTCGAGATGTTCGAGTTAGAGAGGGAAGAAAGCATCAAAGGAGAGAGATACGGATGGGCAGTCGCTACAACGGTCCGGGCAGTACAAGAATCAATGATCAGGCACCACTTTGGGGATGGAATTGATTTGGACAAATTGTTCGGCATTTATGCTAGTATTGTTGATCAAGAAATGGCAAAAGAAGAGATTAGGGCTGTTACCTTTGTTTTGGTTCTTAGGAAGCTGGCGAAAGAATAGAAGGATGTCTATGAAATTAGGAAATTGTGGGGGGGGGGGGGGGGGGGGGGGGGGGGGGGGGGGGGGGGGGGGGGGGGGGGTGTGGTGGGTTGGGGGGGTGGGGGTGGGGGTGGGTGTTGGAAGAGAATTATAATCGATGTTGAAGTTTGCTAGATGAATTGACCAATATTTAATATGAATGATTGAATCAACGTAGGTTAATTCAGGTGGTTCGATACATATTACTCTTAAGTACGGGTTCGATTTAAGTCTTGTAAATAGAGAATATTTACGCATGGAAGAGTTTTATTCTTTAATGAATTGACTTGGTTAAAAATATAGATTAACTGGGCTTGTAAATATCATGTGATATACACTAAAAAAATAATATGATTCATGGAATTGCTGACTTCTAAGACTCTAAAGAGGCACATTGCTTTCAAAGGAGTTTCCAACGATAAGCTAATTGATGAAGCATGATAAGGTTTTTCCTTATTCTTGGGTCTCTTTTTTTTCGGTGTGTATCCTGATATCCGATTGTTTAATGGGCCTCGACTAATCTAGTTTGAGTCAAGGCAAGTATTCTGATATCCGAGAGTCTAACAGTCTCAACTAATTTAGTTTGAGCCAGGATGATCCATTAAGGGATCAAGCTCTCTCAGTATGGATTTCTCCATTTATTAGATTCGAACCCGAAACCTTGATTAAGAGAAAGAAGCGTTGAATCGCTTGAACCAATTCATATTGGTTATTCTTGGATCTCTTCAAACAAAATTCAATTACAACATGTGAATTTCTTTCCATTTTTGGTGTCAATTTGCGTTATTCTTGGGTCTCTTTGAACCAAGTAAATTGACACCAAAAATGAGAAAGAAAGTTACGTGTTGTAATTGATTTTATTTTTTTATTGAAATACGGGGCAGAAGCTTATTCAATAAAAATGACAATTAAGGACAAAGTTGAGGCAAGCAGACTGTCACAACTTCCCCAAACAACAATAGGTTAAGGCCGGGAGAGCAATGATTTAGCTTGTGAAGCCACCATATGAAGAGAAAGATGAGTAATTGGCAAGCCAGTCTATGTACATATTATTGCTTTGTACGTGTTGTATTCCAACCATTCCGTCTTGTTTGAGGAGTCATTTCATATTTATTAGTAGATAGGCGTGTGCGTTGGACACGTAGTACGATTTATTAATGAAATCAGAATTACAATTTATTATATAATTATGCATAATTGTAATTAATAAAGTACATAAATCATAAGGAGATGTTTGACATTATTTTAGTGACCAGTGTAATCTCTTCTTCATCGTGGATTTCATCTAGTTATTTTTTTATGGATATGCCATTGTATATTCCTCACTTCTCTTCTCATGAAAAACTTTATGATAATTATATTTCAAATATAAAATTTTCATAAAAAGTTCATAAAAGACAAAAAAGAATTTCTACTTTTTTCTAGCTAAATATTTGATTTTCTTAATTTGAATATTTTGTGAGGTCAAATAAATTTTGATTTCTGTTGGAAATTATATTTTTTAAAATTTATAATAAAATGAATCTCACTAGGCAGTGGTCATGTATCAAATAACCTGATGGCAAGCCACCTTAGTCCAATAAATTAATTTTCTACAAGAAAAATATGAATCCATGAGCTCTATTTTTGTTTAATCTTTCTATGGAAATTTCATCAACAAATATATTAATGATTTTGGTGAGAACTTTCTAATTTAATCTCAACAAAATTTTCATTGGTAAGTTGTTTGAACAATTTCTTATTTATAAAATATTTTGACATATTATCATATGAAATTTTGGTGAATATTTCGTCGAAAAATCTTGAGCTCATTTTAGATGAAATTTTTCCAAATAGTAATCCTTAGAAATGCTGAAAATTTCTTTACAATAACTATCCATCTATATCACCCATCATAATCACTTTGGGATATACCTTACTTAAGCATGTTAACCTATTTAGACCATAGCAAAATATAAATCTTGAAATCAGTCCTATATCGTAATGAAATGTCCATTTGTTTCCCAGAACAAGCTTTATATAATGAAAGCATGCACATCCTTGCAATTAATGTATTTGAAGATCACCTATTCCCAAACCTAGATTTGTCGAAAACCCATTGACCTTCTGGATATAAAATGGTGCAAATCGAAATAAAAAAAGAAAAGGTTTTCTCTAGCAGAACATATTATTTTGTCCTTCTATCAGTTTAATGAACTCTTCAAAAATGAAAATATGCAGTTGATTAATTATAATTGATTGAATCTACGAAAAAATTTAATAGTTTATCCTCCAAAGATAGCTAAACACCCATTGAATTTTAAATTTTGATTTGACAATTGATAAAAGAGTGTCTCACTAACAAATAAGAATAAGATATAACGGGTCGTTTCTAAATAATGCATGAATGAAGAAAAATTGAGTTAAAAAAGTTCTAAGATGAAAAAGTTCCAAAACGATGGAAATAAAAGCTCATTGAAAATTTTCCCTGAAAACTCATTGAAGTTGTAAAGAATAATATAAAACAAATTTGCTCAAGATATCGGAAAAGTACATCATCAAAAATATTAAAAAATATCAATCTATTTAATCGTTAAGTTCAAAAGGCAGGCATACTTAGATAGATATAATTGCATGTGTACATTTACCATTAATCACATCCCCCACAAATGATCGTCACAATCCTAGGGTATAAGGTTGCTTCCGCTTTTTCACCCATTCAAATATCAATCCTCACTCCCTAAAATGGACCTTTCGTAGGCACCAATTAAGTGCAGCCACATCAGCGTCTATTGGGGGGGAATTAAATTGCTAATGCAGCCACGCTGTTCCCATCAAATTTTGTTCTTCTCTCTCACATTATGACGCAACAGATTAATTGCGATCTGTTGACTCGCGCACGAATACCATAATACAATCTTCTATTACCTGTTGTATCTACGAATACCAGGGAATAGGCTTCAAACTCGAATCAAATCCGAGATTGGGTAAAAGAACACGGTAGCTCCAAAACTTTATTGATAATCCGAATAACTGTCTTCAATACTAGAGTTGTACAAAGCTTAAATAGAATTAAAAAGCCTAAATTGCACGAAAGACATAAACTTTTCCTAGAATTGCAAAAACACTCTAATAACATTAAAATGCCTGTTTGATGTCCTAAACGATGGAATTTGCCTTAAATCTCGTCATTTCAAGGCCGAAATAGGGTCGTCAGAACCTGTTTTTCTCAAGATATCGACTTGCCGCTTCTTCTACCACATCACATAATCTCTCCTTAAGGAAAATGCGATTCTCTTAAATAAAGAGTCCCCCAAATTTGCAAAACGTTGGGAAAAAGTTGCTTAAATTACTTGCCATACGATCGTCCTTATTTGGAAGAAAGATATTTTCTACGTAAATGTTGCAAGACATAGCGAAATTTCACGTTGTATCTTTCAAGAAAAGTGAAAGCAGTTCGATTGTCATTTTGAATGGAATTGGACTATTACCTCAAGAATTGATGGCATTTAACATTATATCGAAATTGGACTATCCCTATGTTTTTCTCTCGATGCTTTGCAAAGCGTTGGGATAAATCGGCCCGGAGGAGCTTTTCTGAAGTCTTTAGAAAGTGTCAGTATAGATTGGTTTTAAGGCGATGTTTTGAAAAGAGTTGTCTTTTGTTTACCCTATTCTGACGTTTTTTTGTGTTTTTTCCAACCTTTTCGAAAGCATCGCTAAAACTGTTTATGCTGATGCTTCAAACGTCAGCCCTTGTCTTTTTCTTTTTAAAAATTCAAAGACTGAGCTAGAAAGTTCTTGCGTAGCGGAAAAATTCAAAAATTTTGGTCAACAAATTGTTATTTTGCTACTGGATGTTGTCAACTATGTTGTCGGGTATGTTTTTAAAGTGCATCAAGAGAATGTCATTTTGCCAGTGCTTATTGTCAAAAGTGTTGTCACTGATATTTGTGGTTCATAATAGGAAGAGCAACCCGCTGTCTCCTTGCAAAAATCTGTTGTTATGGAACACAAGATATTATCGAAGATGATGTTGATTAAATCAATCTTTCAAGATTTAATTTACGACGATCTTCACTAGTTGTCTCAAATTGAGAAGAGAATGGCTTATTGATTGACCTAATTTCATAATGGTTCTTTAACAAAAGACTGACTTATTTATGAAAAATGTTGCAAAGAAACTTTGGATGTGCTCTATTGAGAAAAGTATATGGCTTCAAGCTGTTTGTGGGATCACGTTGCCAACTGTTAGGGTAAAAACTCCGAGAGGCTCGATCAAGAAGATATTATTCTAGGAAAAATCTATATAAGAAGAACTTAATTTATATGCTAGCATATATATGCTAAAACCTATAAGGAAAATCCACACAAAATATTCCCAAAGTTAATACAAAACCAAGTCAACCGCTAGCATTTTAATCATACAAAATAACTATTTAATTCCTTATGGCCTAGATTTCCTTGAAATCGAAAGAAACATTTTCGATAAGTAGGACCACATATTACAAGAGATCAATTGAACAACAGAAAGTGTGTATTATATTCATACCTTGCTTGAAACACATAATTAGGTTTCATGAAAGGGACTAAACATACCTAATTAATTCATTCAACTTAGCATGAGATCAACTACGTAAGAGTCAAGAGTTAGACTAGTAGCTAAGGAGGAGCTCAAATATCCACCCGATCCTGGGTTCGAAACCCTTTGGAACCATCGGAGCGCCTTTGGTGTAATTATCCACTCCGTGCGTCGCCGAGGGCTCACGGAGTCTCAGGGATTAGTCGGGAAAAGCCTAGACATCCCCGGTTAGGAAAAAAAAAGACTCAAGACCAAAAATTACCTTATATTTAGACTGACCGACTAAATTACCTTATAATTAGCCATCTTACTTGTTTATAATTAGCAATTCCCATGACCAAAAATTACACATCAATGCTTACGCAATGTTCTTACGGGTTTCCAAACCTTAATTCTTGATATTAATACCATGCAATATATACATATATGTATGTACATACAAGTAATGTTAATAGGTGGAGGAAGAGAAAATACGATCCACAAAGTTAACATTTGTAAGATTCAATCCCGAAATCTCTTGGCTCTGTATCGTTGATGAATGTTTGCACTAATTACCCTTACAAACAAAGGTATATTTTTATTTTATTAAAGATTATGATAATAACATATCTTCTAATACAAGGGACCTAAATGACTTGATGAATTCTATATATTTGTACAAGAATTTTGGAGCTAGAGCCCCCAAATACTTTACTTATATAAATGACAATAGATATGACAACATGTTGTCATATTTGTTGTTTCGGCCCAGACAACTTTGGACCGATGTTTAAATGTCGGCCCATGTCGATCTCAGGTGATAACACGTTGTCATCAGTTGTCAATGTGTTGTCACCTAAGATCAACGTGAGTCGACATTTTAAATGTCGGCCCAAAGTTGTTTGGGCCAACACTTTACGAAACGTCGGCCAAAGCTATTTAAGTAAATAAATAAATAAAAGGCTGACTAGGAATTTTCCTACTTAGCCTATGAAATTTCAAAACTCGAAAATTCAAAGGTTGGGTTGTATATAAGACAACCCTCCCTTCATCCCTCCTTTTTCTTCTTAATCGCCCCCAAAAAACAGGCAACCCCTTCCATTCTTGTGCCATCCACCATCATCTTCCATCACCCTTTCATTGCCACGACCTTCACTCTACTGCCATCACCATTACAACCTTCCTCCGTCCTCCACTCCTCATCTACCTCCATAATTAATTCCACTATCGTCATTCATCTCCTTTCCTCCTCTATCCTCGTTCTTCTCCATCATCACCTTCATAATAACTCCTCCCGAGACTGTGCCTTAACCATTCATGAAGTTCGAGAGGAAGAAGCTACATGTCACCATCAACACCATCGGACACATTGACCATGGGAAGACCAAAATGATGGTCCCCAGGTCCTCCTTCAAACCCATTCTTGATGTGCTGCTACAATTCCTAAATCTAATCCCCTTGCTACATCTTTTTGTCCTTTCTTGAAGCTTCCACTGCTGCTGGTGGCTCCCCCTCGACCTCTCGAAGTTGTTGCTGCTAGTGGACGCCCCTCCTCGACTTCTCATGCTAGTAGACTTTCTCTTTCAATTTCTTTCATTCCTTCTATCCATTTTCATTTGAACGTGAACTTATGTTAATATATGATTATTTTTTTTATCGATTTAAGAAGTTTATGTTAGATTTCGACAATTGAAAATTATGGTTGCGTATCGAGAACTGCGGTGTGATTCTTTGAACGATTTATGATGTTTTCTTAATTTCTAGGACATGACAATCAATTGTCAAAAATTTGACAACCTGTTGTCAAAAGTGATCTGGGTAAGTTCACCCTTGACAATGGGTTGTCAATTTTCTGACAATTGATCGTCCCTTTTTCTTTAAATTGAAAATGGTATGTGCCGGTGATTTTTATGTCGATCTAGGATTGCTTTTAGCAGACTTTTCTAAGCGTCGATCAAAACATGGCTTTTAGTCAACACATGTTGCATTGGCCTAAGGATGGTTTTGGCCCTACTAAAAAAACATCGGCTTAGGGTTAGGGATTGGTTAAGTCGACACAAAAAGCACAGAGCTGGGGATAGTCTTGGCCCGATGTACAAAGTGCCGGCTTAGGGACTATTTTGACCGATGTAATAAGTGTCGACCTAGACTTGGTTTTCGGCTGACCCTTGAAAAACGTTGGCCTAGGATGGATTTTTGCTGACGCTTTTGGAAAAACGTTGAGAAGCATATGCCAACGGGCAATCCCAACGCTTCTAAAAGCATTGAGAAAAATGTTGGGAGGGCTAAGGCCGACACTTTTTGCGTCGGCAAAGTTGAAAAAAGCGTTAGCCCAGACCTTTTTTTTTATAGTGTAAAGGGCTTTCAATGAGGGGGTACCATTACTTTTTGTTATAAAGTGGAAGGACATGATATGCAGGAGGTAACTTTTCATGAAAAGACAAGTACTAATTTGATATAAGAATTTGATTATGAATTATAAAAGTGGGAAAAGACAATAAAAGGGAATTAAATGGGGTAAAATGGAAAATAACAAATGTGGAGAAATCAAAAGGAACTTCATACTTTTGTAATTAGTGTATATATATGTATACGTATATATTATTGATTAAAAAAATGCATTTAAAAACTAATGATTAGTGCATAAGATATAATTACATGAGAAGATAGATGCTGTTATTTTAAGAAAATTATAATTTAATAGACATATAGAAGGATATAGAAGTCTACTTTTCAAAAGTATTATACTTTTACAGAAGTTATAAATTATAAATTATCATAATTATGATATTATTATACTTGAATAGAGGATTCATTGGTGAAAATATGTATCTGGAATGAGACAATTAGTGTAAATGGCTTAATGCATGCAAAAAGGACGTATAGTTATATTTTAGAAGAATACAATAGAGAGATAGAAGGAGGGATACAAATGCATACTTAAGAATACTTTGGGAAAAGTAAATGAGAAGCAAAGAGTAAGTAAGCAGATGACTAAAAGAACCACATGGTGAAAAGAGTAGATGTAAAACTATGAATATATATATATATATATATATATGCAACGTGTCTTTTAGAATTACTGAGGCACCATGATTTAATTATGATTAAGGAGGCATAATTGGTAGCCGTAAATACTTTAGTGAGTTAGATATATATTGTTGAATTTCTATAGACACTATTTTTTCTTTCAACGGACAATAATACCAAGGTCATTTTATATTTTAAATAGAAAGTAAAAAAAATATTTCTTCATATATTGAATGAGTGAATGGAGTCTAGGAAGATGTCCACGTACATTCAATCAACAAAATATGAATTAAGAAAGCTGTCTACATGCATGGAAGGGTAAAATGAGAATTTTAAAATGAGGAGAAATACAGTGAGCTTAAGAATTTTATATATGTGATAGATTTATTTACTTAATTTTTTACATGGTAGCTTACGTGCCTAGCTATTAGGGATAGAGAGGGGGAGACAAGATAGCATAAAGAGTTATATTGGTGAGGACTGAATTCAAAATCTCTTAGGTGGTGTTTGGTTTCATAGTAGGATTTTAAAATTAGATTTTGATTTTGATTTTGAGTGGTATAAATGGGGTCCACCCTTTGACTTTGTATGAGTTATGTTGTTTTGTTGTGGGAAAAAGTGATAAAAATGGGACCCACTCTTTGACTTTGTATGAGTTATTTTGTTTTGTAGTGGGTAGAATTAAGTTAGAATTGTGATTCTAAAATACAATTGCGAAACCAAACAGGCCTTTAATTTTTGTTCGAGTATTTTCATGCATAAGTCACTACTAAACCCCTTTCACATTAGTCTTGCAAGATGAACTATTGTAAGTAGTTCAATTGTTAGACTGATTCAAGTCTGATATTCTTCTACATAATGTTTTGACTGTATAATTTGTGAATTATATTCGAGGAACTTCTTCCCAGTAGAATTGCCTCATAAGGTGCAGGGAGTTACGTTTCCAAGTCCATTAGTAACTCAGACGGGCCGGGCTACTCTTCCCCTTTATAGGCCGCAAAACCCAGCCCAATGAGCAGAGATTAATGTATTAGAAGTTATAACTTATTGGCTGTCTTGGCCCAACAGTGATCCTAACGTTTGTCGGCAGGATTAGCAGTCACCAAGGTGCATAATGCAACCGCAAATAAGTACGAGGACCATTACTTAACTTATTGAAAGTTATAAATGAGATCAAAGACTTCAACATCTGCCTTGAGCAATTGATCATTATGTATCAGCCTAATTTTTTCTGTGCCAATTTCAGTGTACTTAGGGCCTTATGCTTGTGTTCATTGTAAGTTTGCCCTTTATGTCGTAGATTCATCCTATCACTAACCTGTAACATTGTGATGGAAGCAGTCCGTCACAAATTCACAACTGTCGATCATGATCACTATTGCATGTTTTCTTTAAATTTCACTGAGTTGAAGAAAATACATTAAATACCTTACCTATTTATAAGCTCAGTAAAACATCCAAATTACAAATAACTTCAGAATATCTAAATGAGATATTGTAAAATGCAAATATTAGATAATCTCAGTGATTCATGGGATGTTATTCTCGAATATTTTGACTGTCTAAATTATTGAATAATATCTCTCACGGTGTCATGCGTTCCCGCTTGATCAGACATCACCTCACTCACCTTCAATCATTGAAATGTAGTAAACTGAAGGGGAGCATGTTTTCGTTGAGTTGGGTAGAGTTGGGCAGCATGATATATAGCTACATAATTGCTTGACAATTAGGTTTTGTATTTATGAGAGCGGAAACCTGAAAAAAAAAATTAATATATGTATTGCATGTCATTCAGTTCAATAATTTCATTGCCAGTTCTTTAGTTTTACCAGTCATTTCGATTGTGACATTTTAGCCATATATTCAAAATTTACCACTCGTGGATATTATGCTATGCGGAGAACTTGTGAAATTGTGTCGATTCCATTAATTCATTTAGTTTGCTTTTGATTATTACAGTTAGAAAACACAATAGTTCCATCAGACTTTTTCATTTTTTTTATCATTATATTATGAGGGAAGGCGATGTGATTAGTCGAATCAAAGGCTAGTACCATTGCTACTACGTATAATCTGAGTTCTAATACCATATTGAACTTCTAATGAGCTCATATGGATTTAGGCTCATATTCACTTAAAAATTCAAACTAATAAGTAATAGTATTCAAGTCATATATAAATCAATTGAATTATTTTTAACTTTTTTATGTGGGATTACTCTGAACATCTCTCTAATCTTTATGAAGAGGAGTTGGGTATAAAATAAATATATGCATATATTATGCGTTGGAATAATGTGACACTTTTATATATACATCAGATAATTATAGACTTAGCTCCTATACGACGTTGCAGCACATAAAGTATGTAACTTTAGCATTATAGCCCAGCCTGGTTTTTTCCCCTCAGGCAAAAGGAAAGCCTTTTTCGGACGTACATGCGTGTCGTTATAGAAAATTTGCTCTCGGCCGACTCTCATAGCCTGCCGACCCAAAACTACTTTCCTCAACACTTCCCAACAATCGGTCATAAATTTTTTCCAATAAAAGAAGATCGATCTGAGCCACTAGTCGTGAAAATTTGCCAGCTAACGGCCTTGTTGGATTGGTTCAATTTATCCTGAAATTTGGAAGGCTAAACTAAAGTAGGGAACAAACAAATCGTCACCAATTTAGTTAACATTAACAGTCTATATTTGGAGTAAATCGACCACTATCATATCATTTGGAACCACTCAATGTAACGCGTGAAGTGAAGAATTGACTCATCCACTTTTTTTTCCTGGTCGTGCACAATGGAGACCTTCCAAAGTTATTGGTGACTTAATCTGCATGCAGAAGTACGTAATTCAAGAAGTTAATTCTCTTTTTCCTTTTGCATGGCAAGCATGTAATTTTGAGGAGATGACGATTGTTTAATCTAAAAAGTTAACCATATCATGTACGGTTTGATTTAATTACATAATGACCATGCACTGATACCAGGTAAAATTTTTAAGAAGAGCACAACCGTCTAATATAGATTATTATTGATCTCGTTAAATAGGCATGATTTAGTTATTAGCAACATTGATTCTAATTAAGCCTCGATCTCTCTCTCTACTCTCTTATATCACACTCTGCTTACTGTAGAAGTATAAGTTAAACTAATTAATCTATGTCAGGATGTCTTGCCCTTTGCAGTACAACATGATGAAAAGATCATTATTCATTTGAGCTATGTATGTAAAATTCCTGGAGATATATAATAGAATTCCATGCATGCAAAGTCCACTCTGTCCATGTAATTTGTCGTCCTGTCCCGTGATTTTAGGAAAGGCGATTGAGGACGGGAGAGAGCATGCAGTTATAGTCACATCAGATACTGTCGATCGATTGAGTTCATAAAAACTTTGAAATAGGGTTTTGAATCCTTTCAATATATAATGATATATATATATATTTTTTTTGGCGTGGCTCGACTAATGGTTCATGTCCTTTCCATTAGTCTGGCCATTGGGGGGGCTAGTGTAAAGGGGCCCCTTCATCATCTCATCTTGACCTATTGCATGCCTAACGAACACCTTGTTTCTCTCTAGGGAAACATGCAATTTTATCTTTGTCAGTGCACTCCCAAGCTAGTTCTTGACAACGACAATAAAATGACAAAAGTTTGAACACTGATAGTTTCCAAAAAGAGATGCAATCCCTCTATGCATACGAGTGGAGATTTGTTGCAATCGATAACTAAGGGATATCTCGTAATTCACTGGAAAAAGGAAGGGTCATATATATATGTATATATATTAAGAAAAACAAAAATATTTGATGTAACTTTCATTCTCCCAAAAAAAAAGTTCATAATAATTTCACCAAAAAAATACTCATGACAAAATAATTAATTAATTTTTCCATAAATTTTAATTATTTAATAAAGCATCATTAATTATATCATAAAAAGTCAGAAGATAATTTAATTAATTTAGATCTTTATTAACTGCCAACTTTTTTTATTTTTTGAGAGAATCAAAACAACACACAAGTTATATGAAGAGAAATCGAGCTGAAATCATCCGAAAAAAGGAAAGAAGAAAACAAGAAATCTTCTCAAAATTACCAAATATTCCCACTACACATGTTCTCACAGGCACTCCTAGAGGACCACCGGCCCTTTGTCATCCTTTACAATTTTCCCACATTTTATTTCTTCCCTTTTTCTTCAAATATTTAACATTCTCATTTTTATTCTTTTGGATGAGAGAAAAGGGCAGCAAGTTGGGACTAGAGGCAATTTCTTGTTCTTCCTTTTCTCCAATAGAAAGAGGAAGGAAATTAATATAAGTGAAAAATAATAGAACTAGGGGCCGGGACATAAATTTTTCAATTTTTTGTATTGTATTCAGCTAATAAGGAATGGTTCTCATTTCAAGGAATCGATCCCCATTTCTGTCGATGCCGATATTATATATAGTCTACTCCCATGACAAACTCAATCAAGTACACATTATGGTATCGAGTTCTTATTCTACCTCACATGCTCAATTATTGGCACGAGTTATTACTACAGGTGAAGAAATTGGTTGAGCTAAAACATATAAAATTGTATAAACTAGAAAAAAGAAAAGGAACAGAGAATAATTTAAATTAGATCAGTTTTGCTTCTAAATTCATGTCTTGCTTCTTGCCGATGTAATTTTTTCATCAGCGGCGGCGATATAAATGATGTGCCTTATTTAGAAACTTTTCAATGATTTTTATCACATCATTTGACATGGGAAATCACAAACGATATTGCATTGATTAAGGATGAGTATTAATCAAGTGAGTTTTTTTTCAGTGTATATTACCTAGTATTAAGAAGTCCAAAAGGCTCTGACAAATCCAAGATCGAGTCCTGTCAACTCACTAAAGAATAAATCTCTACAAATCTTGGATTTTCTCCATTCTTAAGACGCAAAACCGACTAATCACATGAGTAATTATTGTGACTATTATTTATTGTAACATTCTTATTGAGTTCCCTTTCCTAATTTACAATATACAATTAATGGCTCTGAAACTTGAACAAATGCACAGATGCACATGCACAGAAATATCCATACTAATATATGCGAGAAGAAAAAGCATTTTGTTTAACACTTTCTCGATATTACACTTGTTGTATATACTTGGATTCACGGATAGGTGCAAGATTCGAACTAAGGCACACAAAGTCCTTTGAAAGTGCAAATAGGAATATATTTTTTTCGAATTAGAGAGCGAATATAGAGAATTTCATCAAAATGTGAGGAACAATATATAAACCTTTTTAGGATGATGTCAATCCCTAAATATCCCTCGCTCCCTCGATCCATCACTATTTGAAATAATTACAACCATTACATTAAGAATATAATAATAAAATGTCAAAAATAACTATCCACTATTTCATTTTTTCAACCATCTCATGCACCTAATTTTCTCAATGCTCACCACTAAAATAGTTAACGTCAATCTTCTTAAATTCTTATTTGTGGGCCAAAATGATTTTTTTGCTCAATTTTTTATCTTCCTTGTTTTTATTATTCTATTATTTTTATTATATTTTGATTAAAAAAAGAGTGCCATTTATTATAGGTATTAGATTGGATATATTTCTTTTTGATACAATTTGAATGTAAAATTAATTAGTCATTATTAAATTTATAGAATTCCATCAATGTGGACTGGTTCAAGTACTTCGGCACTTGTTCCCCTTAAATAAGATATCAGGTTTGAGCCTTGTGAATTGAGGAAATCCATGCTATGAGAACTTCATCCCTTAATAGACCAACTCGACTCAACTGGATTAGTCAGAGTTTATTGGCTTTCTGATACTAAAAAAAATTATGGAATTTATGTGTTAATACTCACTAGATATTAATCAAATATTATTATTTGTCAAACAAACTCCGCCCGTGGTGTGGGGTATATGTATAGTAATAATAATATAAGAGGAAACTCATGATCCTATAGACATAAGAGAGGAGAAAAGAATTTTGAGAAAAGCATAGATGTAAAATGAATACGAAAATTTTAGCATTTTGGTTGAGGAGAAAGTACTGTACTAATTTATGTATTAGGTCAATAGACCTCCCTTGTAATTGAAAAAAAAACCTATATAAATCTAGTCCAACAATATCAAGGTAAATTGAATCAATCATTAGCAGATTTTATGTATAGTTTTCTGTTGGGAAGGGTATGCTCAACCAAACAACAATGCAGCGATTAATCTTCCTCCCCTACTAGTGTAATCGAGATAGAAATTGAACCAATCAAATTAACCAACAAGCAATAAATAAAAAAAAACACCAAGAACTTTACGTGGAAAACCTCGATGTGGGAAAAAAGCACAGGACCAACTTCGATTCAACGATTCACTATCAATTAAGATTACACAATGTTTTTCATCAAGGGTAAACCCTTGGATCACCAAACTTAATTTACACACTCTCTTGGATCACCCAAACATCGAAATTCGTCACCCACAATGGGTGGATTACAAAATCAGCTGAAACGGCACCTACAAAGCTCAAACAGAAATTCTGACCGTTCAGAACTTAGGTCCACATGTTGTGAAGCCGCTGCCAAAATTTCGTCCTGATCAGAGTTTGTTTGACGTCGCGATCGAGGGTTGATCTATAACTGGTCGGACTGGAAATTGCTATGTTTCTTCTCTGTTCCGTGCTGCTTTCTACTGTTTTGAGTTGCTGGTTGGCTGTCCCTTACCGTCTCTGTTGGTGCTGAAAATTAACATTCACAAAAGTGGATCCTTGGACCTATTAAAGCCCAATAAAAACCCAATACAATTTGAGCCTAACTTCCTCTAAATTGGAGGAATACCCAACAAACTTCCCCTCCCGACTATTTGGAGGCTTCGAACATACCGGCTATACTTCGGCAAACATGGAGTTTCTCCTTAGCAAGAGGTTTTGTCATCATATCAGATCCATTCTCGTCGGTGTGTACTTTGTCTAGTTTCACCGACTTAAACTCCAACACATCTCTAATACAATGAAATTTAATATCGATATGCTTCGACCTTGAATGAAAAGTGGGATTCTTGCAAAGATGAATGATGCTTTGACTATCACAATGTAGAACATACATCTCTTGCTTCAAGCTCAATTCCTACAAAAACTTTTGCAACCACAACATCTCCTTGCAACCTTCTTTCACCGCAATGTATTCGGCTTCTGTGGTAGACAAAGTGATGCAATTTTGAAGCCTTGATTGCCATGAGATAGCTCCCCCTACAAAAGTCATCAAGTATCCCGAAGTGGATTTCCGGGAATCAATATCTCCTACCATATACGCATCCGTGTATCCCACTAACTCCGACTTACCCATACCAAAGTGTAAAGACACCTTGGATGTTCCTCTGAGATACCTCAGGATCCACTGCATTCCAATGTTCTTTCCCCGGATTGGAGAGAAAATGGCTAACCACACCAACAGAATGAGCGATATCTGGTCTTGTACAGATCATGGCAGACATCAAACTCCTTACAGTTGATGAGTAAAGGACTTTCTTCATCCTTTCTTTCTCTTTCTCACTTGTAGAACATTGTTTCGAGCTAAGTTTGAAATGACAAGCAAAGTGGTGATGAAACTGGTTTAGCATTACTTATGTTGAACCGATCCGAAATCTTCTCGATATACTTATCTTGAAAGAGCCAAAGTTTTTCACCTGATATGTCACGAGAAATATGCATTTCAAGGACCTGCTTCACCAATCCCAAATCCTTCATGGCAAAGGACTTGCTGAGCTCTTTCTTCAACTATGCAATATTGCTAATATAATGACCAGCATGCAACATATCATTTACATATAATAGTAAAATGATAAAATCACCATCAGATAATTGTTTCACGAACACACAAGGATCTGAAGTGGTCCGTTTGTAGCCATGGCTCAACATGAAGGAGTCAAACTTTTTGTATCACTGTCGAAGTGTTTGCTTAAGTCTATACAAACTCTTCCTCAGCTTGCACACCAAATGCTCATTACCTTTAACTCAGAATCCTTCAGGCTGCTCCATATATATTTCTTCATCCAAGTCATCATGCATGAAAGTTGTTTTAAAATCGAGATGCTCGATCTTCAAATTCAGATTAGCTGCCAATGCGAGAACCACTCAGATAGATGACATCTTGACCATGGACGAGAAGATCTTATCGAAGTCAAATCATTTCTTTTGGTTGAAGCCTTTCACTACTAGCCGAGCTTTATATCGAGGCCATGAGTTCTCTGTCTTCAACTTGTAAACTCATTTGTTCTTCAATGCTCTCTTACCTTGTAGTAGTTTCACTAAGTCATACGTGTGATTCTCAGACAAGGAGTTTATCTCATCATTCATCGTCTTCAACCGGTGCTCCTTGTGTTCATGTGCCATAGCTTCCTCATAGCACTCAGGTTCTCCCCCGTCAGTCGGTCACACATACTCATGAGGCGGATATCTTGTAGAGGGTTGCCTTACTCTAGTAGATCTTTTGGGTAGATTATTTGTAGGCTCTAACTATAACTACGAGCTTGTATCATCATCAATCACATCATCATCTACATGGGGAATCTCACCCCCTATCATGGTTTCTTCATACTCACCAGGTACCTCTTCTACTCGATATTCTACATCAACCGGTATTGGAATAGAGATCTCGTGATGACTGCTTACTCTGGCCTTCTCTAACTTCTGCAAATCCTCGATTGTCCGGTCCTCAAAGAATACAACATCCTTGTTCCTGATGATCTTCCTGCTATCAAGGTCGCAAAACCTATACCCAAACTCTTTATTCGCATAACCCAAGAAGATGCATTGTTTTGCCCTAGCATCAAGTTTCGATCTTTCATCTCGAGGAATGTGAACAAATGCCCTACACCCAAAGACTCTAAGATGCTTGTACGAGACTTCCTTGTTGAGGTACATCTCCATCAAGTGCAACTGACGGTATAAGATTAATAAGATCAACCGCTGTCCTCGCTGCCTCACCCTGGAAAGACTCAGACAATTCGCTTGAGAAAGCATACAACGAATTCTCTCAACAATGGTGTGGTTCATCCTCTCTGCAAGCCCATTCTGTTGTGGTGTCTTCGATACCGTCTTCTCAAGTTTGATCTCGTGAGTCCCGCAATAGTTCTCGAAAGGATCCTGTACTCACTACCATTATCAGTTCTGACACATTTCAGCTTCATGTTCGTTTCTCTTTTCCACTGCTACATAAAAGTTCTTGAAAATCTCAGTCACATGATCTTTAGTTCTCATAAGAAAAGTCTAAACCTTCCTGAAGTGATCATCTATAAAGATCACAAAATAGAGAGCACCACCAAGAAATCTATCCTACATGTAACAAACATCAGTATGCACAAAATCAAGTATATGATGGCATCTAGAGGGACGAATTCTAACAAAAGAAACTCTCATCTGCTTACCAGCTAAACAATGATCACAAGTTCTCAAGTACATACCTTTGACGGGCAAAGACTACTTTCTAGCGAGAACGTAAATACATTTATCGCTGATATGCCCAAGTCTCATGTGCCATAGCTCGATAGGATAATCTTCTGCAACATTAACCTGACTGGAGTTGTGCTTAGCACGCAGCCTATAGAGAGTATCGGTCTTTTGACCCCGTGCCACAATCAATGAACCCTTGGAGAGCTTCTATCTCCCACTGCTAAATTTATTACTGTAGCCTTCATCATCAAGCTAACCCGTCGAGATTAGGTTAAGGCGAATTTCTAGAACATGCCTCAGTTTCTTCAGAAGCAACTTGCAGCCAAGGTCGGTCTGTAGACAAACATCACCAATACCGACAATTTTGCATGACTGTCCATTTCACATTCTCACATAGCCATAGTCTCCGGTCATGTAAAATGAAAAGAAATCCCGATGAGGAGTGACATGAAACGAGGCACCTGTATCTACAACTCAGGTAGAGTCCTGACACGTGAGATTCACATAGATTTCATCACAAACAATGTAGGTCTTTCCATCAGATGTCACTGTTGCAGTGTCGTCTTCCTTCTTACTCTCACAATTGCAATTCTGATTCCTCTTCAGAGCTCTATACTCCCTTTTGTAGTGTCCCGCTTTTCCATAGTGATAGCAAGTGACCCATTTCCTCATCTTTGACTTTGATCTACCCCTCGATTTGTCACGTGAGTTACCATGCTTGGAAGATGAATTTCTGCTTTGGCTTCTCCCCTGTTGTTCAGTATCCAAAGCTTCAGAATGAATGGAAATCCCAGAGTCTTTTCTTCTAGTCTCCTCATTAAATAAACTGTCTATCACCGTAGCTAATGATAACTTCCCATCTGGTGCAGAATTGCTCAATACAACCACAAGTATGTCCCAATTATCTAGTAGAGTCCCTAAAAGTAAACAAGCTTACAACTCATCGGATAGTATTATCTTCAAGTTCGTCAACTGGTTAACAATATCCTGGAAATTACTCACGTGCACAACCATATCACCTCTATCCTGGTAATAAAGATGAACAAGCTTCTTCACAAGAAAGGACTTATTTTGCGGTGTCTTCCTCGCGTAGAGATTCGCTAACTTATCCCACAAAGCTTTTGCATTTGTCTCCTGAGCAACATGATGATAAATACTATTGTTTATCCACTGCCAAATTAAACCAATAGTCTTCCAATTTACGCGTTCCCAAGCCTTGTCATCCTTATATTTTGGTTTCGCCGAATCCCCTTCAATGGGATTGTACAAGTCCCTGCAAAATAGAAGATCCTCCATCTGAGACTTCCATGCATATAGAATAGTTGGTTATATTCAACTTGAACATAGATCCCCGTAGACTCCTCCATCTCGAAAACACTGAAAAACTCAAACTTCTCTGACTCGAGACTTTGATACCACTTGTTGGGAAGGGTGTGCTCAGCTAAACAAAAATGCCGCGATTAATCTTCCTCATCTACTAGTGTAATTGAGATAGGAACCAATCAAATTAACCAACAAGCAATAAAGAAAAAGAAAATCAAGAATTTTACTTGGAAAACCCCGATGTAGGGAGAAATCACGGGACTAATTTCGAATAAACGATCCACTATTAATGAAGATTACACAATGTATTTCATCAAGGGTAAACCCTTGGATCACTAGCTCAAGATATACACTCTCTTGGATCACCCAAACACTGAAATTCGTCACCCACAATGAGTGAATTACAAAATCAGCTGAAAACAACACCTACAGAGCTCAAACAGAAATTCTGACCGTTCAGAACTTAGCTCCACGCGTTTTGAAGCCGTTGCCAAAATTTCGTCCTGATTGGAGTTCGTTTGACATCCCGATCGAGGGTTGATCTATAGCTGGTCGGACTGGAAATTGCTCTGTTTCTTCTCTATTATGTGCTGCTTTCTGCTGTTCTGAGCTGCTGGTTGGCTGCTCCCTTGCCGCCTCTGTTTGTGTTGAAAATTGACCCTCACAAAGGTAGAGCCCATTAAAACCCGATAAAATCCGAATATAATTTGAGTCCAATTCCCTTCAAATTTAAGGAATATCTAACATTTTCTTCACTACCGATTATTTAAAAAAAAAAAAAGGGAGTAACTGACACCCACTAATCCAATTGTCTCCAACGTGGTAATCAGGCAACTATATTGACTCAGTTCACTGCCAATATCGTGGATTGAGTTCATGTAATTGAGTGAATGAAATTACTGCACGATCAGACGCTTGCACTTTATCTCTCCAAAAAACACACGTAATATCTATACAAATATATAAAGTTAGAGATGAGCTTTCCGTCTCACTGTCATCTTCCCGAAATAACTTTAATACATATGTTTCAATTTTTACAAGCCACTAGATTAAAACAATATTGTAAATTCAGCAATACTGGTCTTGGGGTGAATACCATCGAAATCTGTTTACTTTTTAGTATGACATATCGGGTTGAATTGATCTCCAAAGTTCTTTTCAGAAATAAGTTGTCCATCGATATCAACATTCTTTAGTGATGAACAGAAATGTCTTCTCACAAAAGATATGATCCTTGTCATCATTGCCAATAATATAATATCACATCACTTACTATTTGAAGTAATGTAAATATTCTCATTGATCATAATCATCATTATAGTATTAAAAAGGATTTAGCGTAGTGGCATACACGCTCACCTAATAATCAAAAGATTTTAGTTTCGATAATCAGATGAGACTACTAGTACCCTTTATTAGATATTTAGGATTTTTATTTCATTGTATAAAGTCAAAAATGACCAAGGGTGTGGGTGGCAGTTGCCTTTTAAAATGTTGACGTTATACGAAAAATCATAAAAAAAAAAAAATTTCTATCATGTGAAATTACTTATATGTTTCCCATAACTCGGCAAAATTACATTCCTTTAGGACTCGTCCCCTTGACCAAATTCCTATGTCCGTATAAGGCCTTGGGCCTCCAGGGTAACTGGAAAAAAAAAATCACCATTATAATACAACTATTGATATTGTTCACGAATTTGAAAGCAAATCATTTATTGAATAATACGACGAGGCACAAGCCCGATCACACGTCAAAATGGACTTTCTTATAAAGCGAGGAATTTCTAATGACGGTTCAACTTGTTCTCAGCTTGGCCAATTAAATACATAGCTTTACCGAGGATCACTACAGGTGAGATGTTTGGAAAATAATGTAATATAAATGGCTCAATATATATATATTTTTTTCGATCTACACCACCACCTGATATTCAGAATTTTACGATCCCTGATTAATTCAAATTCAAGCAGGATTGGCCTGCTAAAGGATAAAAATCTTTTAATTATGAATTTTCTTCATTCACTTTTACATTATTCGAATTTGAAATCTTAATTAATGGAACTAGGCATCGAGTTACCTAAATCAGGGCACAACATTGATGGCTCATTAAAAATTTACACCACGATATATGGAGTTCAATGAAGAAATTTCCTAATAAATTAAAGTGGTTTGTTAGGATATATACGTATCCTTTAAAACCATAAAGATGATCAATTAATATGGTGTGGTGTCTCTTGTGATCGATCGTGAACTAATCGGGCGGCCGTGGTGGGAATAATCATTACAACTCCATTATAGAAGGAGTAAAGAGGAGGAAGAAATTGGCCCAAAAGCTTTAAACAAATCAAAAGTTGGGGGAAAAAATTGGAAGATCACTTAAGAATCTCTCTCAATTTAATATAAAGGATATAAAGTGGCTTTTTTTCTGATTTAATGACTACAGTTAAAGAGAAAAAAGTAAAAGTAGACACATATTAATTAAGGGTGAAATTATTATCCCATGATTCCTCCGATTTGGCTTGTCCTAAATTGGTGGGATATTCACTAGAAAATTCACAATTGGAGACAAAAAGCATTTCATTTCATTTTCAATTGTGCTAATTTTTTTGAGAAGTGGGGGGAACCGACTACGATTAATGCCATCATTTCATCATAATTATTATGACTTTAGCATCTGAACCTTCTATCATGATGATGATTCTTTGGGAGAACAAGATTGGATCGTACCCTTGTCTTGTGGCTTTGAGCCACGTGAAGTTGTTGATTTTTAAGCAACGTAATAAGCTTTCGCGTGATTTCAAATCAAATGTTTTATTGGAGCTCCCACGCGATATCAACGTTGCGATTTTCCTATAACTTTTCAGGGGAGAATGTCTGTGACTCATAGTCCGAGGGATATATTCGTATAACCATGGTTGTTAGAATCGCGATTCGAATCGTAGAATCTTATGATTCTACGATTCAAGGGGTAGTTACCGATTCCGATTTCATGGCATGAATCGGGAAGGTAGAATCGTGACTGAATCACGATTCGAATCGCAAAATCATAGAATCAGACCGATTCTACGATTCTAGTTTCAACCCAAAGTCATATGCCCCCTCCTCCCCCCCTTCATCTCTCACATTGTGCAACAGTATTGCTCATTGGTTCTCTTATTTTATGAAAAGTTTGAAACTTCTCTCCTGACTGTAAGTGATAGGGACTTGGAAAGTTTCTGGAACTATTTCAAATTGAGTTCCGACCAATTCTTGATTGTCGTATGGTTTGAGATGAGTTAGGCTGAAATTTTTCGACTTTGTTAGGTGCAAAGATGATTCCAAGAAGGAATAGACCAAGAAGAAGTTAGAGAGAAAAAACAACTTCACCTATAGGATTCGTGACCATGGTATTATATCAATTTTCATTTGAGGTTTATCACCGAAAAAATATAATAATTTTCATTTGATATTGTTATAGTAGGAGCGCTCTCTTGTGAAGACTAAGCACCATTTGATTTTGACGAACGAAATAAGAAGCAACAAGATTTATTATTTGATGTTTACTTCTACTATTTCTAACATGAGATTTGATGTGTGTGTATATATATATATATATTGTTTTTTTAATTATAGGTAGAATCTTACGATTCACGATTCGATTCTACGATTCACGATTCCACGACCCTAGACCGATTCTAGGTAGAATCGCGATTCTGACAACCTTGCGTATAACCATATGGTCCTATTATGCACAAGCCTATGTTAATTGGAGAAATTGGTTGTGTTCAATGACTGACAGTTAAGAAATACGGAATCATTGTCGCAAAAGTTTAGCAAATATGGCCAAAACGGAAAAGATGACTATTTATGATTAGGAGTGAATGATTAAAAAACAACAACCGAGTTCTTGTACATACATAGTGTAAGGACCACGAAATTCGGATACAAATCACGAGTAATTCACGTGTGTTTTGTCAATGAGGGGCGGTGCCCGATTTTCCTCTCCGATACTCAAGTTAGTATGAGCGGTGAATACTGCGAAAAACAGTGAGTTATTAATCAACTTTAGAAATATGTAAAGTGCATGTATTTATAGAGGGTTTAGAGATGGATTACGTTATCACTATGACGAGATATTCGATATA
Organism: Punica granatum; assembly: GCF_007655135.1. Taxonomy (NCBI): domain Eukaryota; kingdom Viridiplantae; phylum Streptophyta; class Magnoliopsida; order Myrtales; family Lythraceae; genus Punica; species Punica granatum. The sequence goes on from NC_045132.1 coordinate 7,035,998, forward strand.
TTTTTATATCTCGTACCTCAATATATTAGGAAGTGTATCCCATAGTTTTGAAAAATTATATCATAACTCATACTGACAGGTCCTCACGAGTGGAACTCGCTAGGAGGGCAGGACATGTCTCTTGAATGACTGGATTGGGTCACGTTGGGTCTCGCCCAGGTCGCTGAGCTGCATCGGGTCGAAGCCCGAAATCCTATCCCCAACGCACACAAATATATATATATATATATATATATATCCTACATCTAAGAGTATAGTATCACTCTTTTTCCTTTGGGCGCTAACGAGAGTTAAGATATTAGCAGGAAAATGGGCAAATGAGAAATAGAACAGTATTAAAATCTATTGACGAGAATCAAATCCAAAATTCTTTTTGTTATAGGTCAAGGGCGAGTAAGATGCACCCCAACCCTATCCCTCATAATATTCTCACTCATTGACATAGTAAAACTAGGATAATAACTATGAGGTCGCCGGTTCTAATCCTTGCACACTTTCTTTGTTTTTTTTTTTTGGTGAAAGCACACTTATCTTTGAGTGAGGCTATTCACGCGCGTTTGCATATGGGCTTACTAATTGGATATCCATGCTTTGTGGGATGTTCACGGGTTAAAGGGAAAACAAACTCTCTCGATATAAGAAAAAGAATAGGGATAACAAGCAATAATAGGTGTGAAAATTAATCACTTAATTAAAACAAAGTTAATAAGAAAGAAGATGGAGCACGAACAGTATATGTGTATATATATATATATATATATATATTTCGGCATGAATTCTATTGTTGGGAAATTCAATTGGGTCCCGACTAATCTAGTTAAATCAGATCAGCCTACTAGAGGGTAAGCTCTCCCGGCATAGATTTTATGCATTCACAAGAACTCGAATTCGAGACCTTGTTTAAGCGATATAAGTGTCAAACCGCTTGAACCAAATCACGTTGGTCAACAATATATATATTGATGCATAGTTTACCTGCAATCCTAGTGAATTTCTGACTAGGGGGTTTCGAATTGCTAATCATTGATTAGTATCTTGACTATCGTGTGGGGAGAATTGGAAGGTAAACTAGTTTGTCACACTAATTGAAGGGCGAAGCCGACGTATCAAATATAGATATATAGATGAAAAGAATTCAGGTCGTGTTGGGCCAAGATCAGAACTCAAATAGCATCCCATTCCGAAATTTCGGTTTTTGTTCATCTCATTTTTTTCTCTTTCTGCACAGCTGATTATATCATGCAATGTAGATATTGAATTTTATTAATTATATAAAACGATGTCGATGTATGATGCAAGTGACAACTTATGTTCAGTATTAACACATTTTCATATGGTGCAAGGGTCCAAAATTCTCTCCACGAAGCACCTTGAAGTCAAGACCAAATCAATGACAAGGAAAAAAATAAAAATTAGTCTGAGCCAATAAGTAAAGAGTATCGTGATATCACCCGCAAAAATAAATATTTATCATGTAAAATAACTTTTTTTAAGGGAAAAAAAAAGGAAAGTGATAAGGGACAGTGTCCAAAACCGTCGTGCTGTTCATTAACATCAAGGTTTGTCTCTCACTAGGTTAAAAAACTGTACATTGATAGAACCATCACCATGCTACCCATTAATTTCTTCCATATGACCCAAGAAAAGAAAAAAGAGAAAAATGAAATGAAATGACACTTCCGATTTGGAAATTTAGAAGACTTCTTTTTTTTTTCTCTAATAATTCTAAATCGTGAACAGTTATTCAAAGACCTTTCGCCGTCTCATAATCGGTGGCTATGAAGAACAATCGCCACCGACTCCTCCCGCCGGAACTTCAACTCCTTCGCAATGAAGCCTTCGATCTTCCTCTGGAACTCCTCGCTGCTCAGTTCGTCCTCCGGCTCGATAATCTCCTGCAATTCCCCGCCGGAGATTGGCCCCAGTCGGCACTTCTCTGTCTCCGACCGCCGTAGTGCCTTGGCCCCCTCCTCCCCCGGCCACTTCCTTCTCTTGGAAAACTTCCCCGACCGCGTCCTCCTGAAATACGCTTTCGGATGCTCCATTTCTTCCGAGTCATAGTCGGAGTTTGCGAAATCACTCTCGTGCTCTACACACGCCGCCGGAGCGAGAGCGTTGGCTTCGCTGACGATCACCTCCTTGTCCTGGTACACCACCTCCTCCTCCCCGTCGTCGTCCAATGTGAGTCGCGACCGCGGCCCGTTCTCGTTCAGTTTGACGATCTCGTCGTAGAACCCGTCAACCGCGGCGTTCGAGTTATGAGCGAATAACCGGCCGGACTTGGCCACCACGGCGATGATGATGGCGTTGCTGAGTACGAAAACGACCACCGGCCTCGAAGCGAAGGTCAAGGCTGACCGGAAGTAATGGAAGGAAATGCGTAGGGCGAGAGGCAGCCGAGCGTATATCCAGAGGATAAGGAGCAGAGCGAGGAAGAGTTCGAGGGCGCGGAATACGTTTGCGACGATCCTCCAGTGGTTGAGCCTGATCGGCGTGGCGGCCGGTTTCTCGGTCGGGGAGGTGTCGAAGCCCGGGGTGGTTTCCATGGCGGATGGTGGAACGGACGAGGGAAAATTTTGAAAGGAAATCTTTGATATGGTTTTCGGATTTGGAGTGTGGCCTTTGGAGTGTTAAAGAACTGAAGGGAGGACTGAACTGCCTGCGCGCAGAGATCTTTGCCTTTTATGGGCGCATCGAAAAACATTAATTAATCAATTATTGAATTTTTTTAACTTTTCTTCTTTATTATTATTATTTTTTTGTGGTGAACGTGGAGCCGAAGAACAAATTTTTATTTTTTTTAAAGAAAAGAACACAAGACCACATGTACAGTGTTATTTGTCTGGACATACGTGCCGTGCCAAATTGGGGCATTAGATGCGTGAAACCCGAATACCCCTTGATACATGCTCAAAAACTTATTGACCTGTCTCAACAGTCCCATGTACTTTATCGGGGTCCGTCTCGGGACCCTGATTATGGTAATAAATTTTATTGAGGATATATCTCCACTATAATTTTCAATACTATTTTTTTTTCAGTTACAAGGGAGGCTCATGAACTTAGTACATTGAAATAGAAATCATAAATATTTAATAAATGGGCACAGATAGTCTCATTGGGTATCAAATTTGAGATTTCTTTGTTACCAAACGAGAGGTGCACCACTCTGCTATTCCTTATCTGATAATTTTCAATACTATTTATCAATATTCTATAGATCTCTCGATATATTCTGTTAATATCGCCATAGAATATTTTGTTGTATATTTGGCAAGTAAATATATCTATTATTAACAACTAAATATTTCGGACTATGATATTAAGGTGGAAACACCCCTTCCATCTCCCCACATTCTATATAAACCCGTTAGGTTCGACTAGACTCACAAATTCAGTTCTCTCTACTTTTTCTCTTTGGGTGTGTTTATTAGCATTGTTGTTGTAATTTCGGTAGAAAAGCTTAGCAAAGAAACAGTGACAAGGGAGGGAGAGGAAAAGCAAAAGAGTTACATGTCCTCTATCAGATGCCCCGCCTATTTGACTCCTTAATCGATCCCCAAGCATGCGCACTTCATGGATTGCACCAAACTTTGATAGGAAAATTTAGATTGAATGCTAAAAGTAAATCATTCATAAATAAATAAATAAGGAAGTAAATAAAGATTCATCATAATCTGAAATAGGGAATGCTTAACTTTTTATACAAATGACCCTTAACTTTGCTTTAGATGAATTTTATCCCACTTTACTTTACGCTGCGATCGGTTCAGTTTATTATTGTTTTTTCGTTGTTGAAGTTGTTGGGGTAGCATAAAAGGAGCTCAAAGGAAAGGGGAAGTTCACTCGGAAAGTTAAGAGAATCTTTTTTATATACAAGAAGTTTTTCTCAATAAGCATCACTTAGTACACGAAAGTCTAATAGGTTCTGACTAAGGTTCGAGTCAGGTCGAGCTGCTAAGGAGTCAAGTTCTCTCAGTCGTGGATTTTCTCAATCCACAATACTTGTATATGAGATATTAGCTAAGAGAAATATGTATCGAATCATCTAACTCATTCCATATTTTTAAAAATAATTTATTATATAAAAAACTTTTTTCACGTATTATGATATCAGAAAGTCCAATAATAATTCAATTCAAGTCGGGTTAACCATTAAAGAATAAAAACCTCTTTAATTAGGTGTGGTTACTGCTCTGGAAAATTAGAAAATGTTTAAATAGGTGCCTATTCTTTGAACACGTGGTGGTGCTGCCAGGCTACTTTAATCAAGTTTTTAAATAGTTGTTATTACTCCGGAAAATTAGAAATTGTGGACATTAATTAGGGTGGATATTTAATGTAGAAATAATGTTTTTGTCGCTTATCAGGGGGATGGATAAAGGTCATTAATGTTTTCCATCTCTTCATATCTACATGTTTTTAATTTGGCTCAATTGCTATGACAAACCCTCTTTTCGTCTGGCTAGATCTTTCCACGTTAATATTTTGGGCCTGCATGCCTTCATTTTGTAAACGGCCGTCTTCCTCATCATTGGTATATCATACTTATGTATATGGAAACCTTTCATTTATCCAACCAGCTAAAGTAAACTACGTGCTTCACTAATTTCTAAATGAGCCTTGCTAAATGCTCGTCTTACTTCACACTAGAATCCATCTACCTACCTATTCACAATGGTATAGATTGTAATTACGTATATCAATATCCTAAAAAATTCTATGATATATATTTGAGTATTAATTGGGACTATTACTAACTGAAATTGAAATTATTGTGAAAAATGATACAAGTCATCGTTATTCGTACTACTCACCAAAAATATATATATATAAAGAAGAAAAGAAAAAAAAGTCATCGCCATTATATGCATGAATTATTAGAAGATATATACTATTAGTAAAAAATTCGAATACTCATCTCAATTATTAGCTGAGAATGAATCATGCGTAGGTATCGTTTCAGCCCTATTCAATTAAGTAGTTTGCCAATTATAAAATATTTTGTGGTAATTCTCGTTTACATATAACTTAACAACCCACACGCTTTCCAACAAATTTTTGTAGAATATAAATAGACGAGGTTAGAGCGCCTCCACGCCTTCTTCAATTTCTCTCAAAAGACAGTCTTACCTTAATCTTCAAACTTTTCACATGTATATATGATTTAGCCATATAGATATTGCATTTAATTAGCATTAAGTAAATATACATTGCGGTCTTGAGAGACTTATAATTACATGAACTAGTCGAAGGTCACGTACCCTGTGCTAGTTAGAGTTCGGCAACAGGGAGGCATATTGTCTTGCTCAATAAAATTTATACAAGACCAAAATGACCTAGCCATCTATACCAAACCTATAATATGGAAATTATATCTGATCAAGCCTATTCCTAACAAGCCACCCACAGCTACAGGGCAAAATTTCTTCCTCCCGGGATTTTCAAGCAAGAATTGAACACGAGGCAAGAAAGTGAAAAGAGCAAAAACTCTCTTGCTATCTTGAAATCTGGATAAATATTAATGTTATTGCTTCATAATGTTTGATAATTAACTATATTTAAACAAAAAATTCTCTGGACTTGAACTTATACAATTTAATCTTGAATCTTTCTTCCTTCAGGTAGACATTCTAATATCCGAAAATCCAATGGATGCTGACTAATTTAGTTTGAGCTGAGTCGACTTACTAAAAAGGTAAAACTCTCATAACATAGATTTTCTTTATTTACAATACTCAAACACAAAACCTTGTTTAAGAATAACAATCTAGTTCAATCTTTTAGATTAATTCGACGTGCTCCGAATAGATTAAAATTTAAAATGCGAAGAAATAAATTATGTATATAGTTTATGAACCCAAGTAAATTAATGTTGACAAACGCTGGGATTAGAATAATATAAAGTTCTCCTCTGAAAGGACTTCTCAATTGCTATGTATGACTAGTGAATATTGTATCGTGTCAATTGTCATTTATCAATATGGCCAAAACAATTGTCATTTATCAATCGATACTGATCACGTGAGACCACCCTAGAAGTAAAATCCTACGAGGTCAAGAATTAGCGAAATCCCGTTTAGCATAATAATACTGTTGATTCTGCCCCATTTTTCCACACAAAAGAAAAATGTTGATGATTGTTATATCAGCAATCCTTATATATTTTATTTCTCTTAATAGAATGGGAAAATTTTTTTTCCTTTTGATATAAAAGTGGAAAAACAAAAGTATATACGCATTTATTGAAATTAAAATCAAGAAGTCTTTCAAATTGAATCCTCAAGTATTTTTCATATCATTTAGGTACTTTCATTAGAAGGTGATTGTCGGTGTCGTATTTCTGCCCAAGTTCAGATCTCTTTAGAGTTAGAATTGTATGTAAGGTTTACTTGTGAATTCCCTAGGTTAAGCGTGAATAGTCTGCCTTTAATTCGCCAGGAGAAGTGAATTAATTGAAATGTACGCGAACTGCCCCGAACATCACTGGTCGCAAATTAAAAAAAAAATTGAAATCGACACATCTCGAGTTTCGACGAGATTATGCTAATAATAATGCACTAAATTAATCTCAATCTCTGTCATGCGTGTGTTATGTTTGTACATGGAATGGAGAGAGACCATGTCCGTACAATGTGGAGTTCGCAGCCTGTGCTTTCACGTGGGGGTCCGAGGGTCAGTGGCAGCGTACGACATTAAAAGGACAAAACAAAGCCACGGTCCTGTCCGGCCCCTTGCCCTCCCATTGACGAATTCTTCTTGTTCTTCTCTCTTCTTTCTTCAAATAATATTATTCCCACGAGTGGGAGTGTTTTGTTTTGTTTTCTTCTTCTAATAAATAATTTTAAAAATATATATTTCTTTATTTATTGATTGATTTATTATATTTTGTTCAAATTTTAATATTATTTAGATTTTATGTCGGGAAACGCAGCAGTTTTCTTTTGTTGCAGAGAAATGATTGTCAGACACGCGATTGTCGGTCAAAATTTTCAGAGCCAAATCTTTTTTAAAGCTCCTCCAATTAAACTATCACAAGGCGTTAGGTGCCAAAATTAATGAAGGAGAAAAGCAAACCCGCTGTGATGAATTAAAATTTGAAGTCCTGATTGTGGTTTGATTATTCAAATTTTATGGACTAGACCTTCTCTTATATAGTATGATGATGACTACGTTGATATGTGATTACGGAGTCAACTTATTTGTACTATTGAGTGCATGCTATAGACCTCCAATTGGGTCCGTTTCCAAAGTAAAATAAGGGTCTAATCTTGTTGAATGTATCACTTCTATTCTATTGCCATGTAAAATTTTCAAGTTAACATAATTTTCTGCTATACAAAAGAGATGAAATAAGTTTAACAATGCTTAGCGCAAACCCAGTCATGAGGCTCGAAGCCCTGGGCATGGCTCAGGGCCCATGAGCTCCGGCGAACCAAGGCACTGTTAGTCTTCTTTCCTTTTTTTTTTATAAATAAATTTAGCTTTTTTAATAAAAACATTACTTAATATTTATTTTTAATAAATGATATTTATTTTTCCCATCAATTTTTAATATTTGTTGGACATTTCATTCTTTCTATGAGGCTTATTTTTGTATTTTTATCATAAACCTCTATATCCATTTTCTAAAATCAACTTTAGGTATCGTGATTGATATATCAAATATTATATCCAACCAAATGAATAAAGCTTATGTGTAATTGTAATTCTACTAAATACTAATTCATATTACCTACTCATTCTATTCATGACTTATTACATTGCATTGAACCGAATGTATAGTGATTTGCTCTAATAGTTTCCAAACGATCTTATTTTTCTATTAATTCATCTCGGTTATATACATAAGTCAAATATATTTGAGTCACTCTTTATTTTTATATTTTTAATGGAATTTAATTATTTATCCGAATTATTCTGTTGCGTATAATTCAACGCCCAAATGTATATACATGCATCAAGTTATGCGAAATTGTAATTTAGGCTCCATAAAAATTGAACTTATAATGTGGCGCCGCAGCACTCACCACGCCAAGTATACCTAAAACATGAATTCTCAGCGTCTTTGTTAATCGACCATTCGGTAACTGAAAAATCAAACTTAATCACAACAAATTAATTTCTTTATTAAAATGTAAAAGAGGTTGTCAGCACCTAATTTCGGTCCATCGGCTCCGAGAGGGGCAAAATTGTCATTTCCCAATTTATCACATTTTCTTTAAAAAAAATTATTTTTAATTAAATTAAATATGTTTAAAAAAAAAGCAAAGAAAAGAGTCGGGTAGGGCCAGGCAGGCCGGGCAGCGTTAACCGGCTGCCCGTGACCCGCCGGCCCTAATCTAATTTAAAAAAAAAAAAAAAAAGAGATTCGGGCAGGCCGGGCAGGGGCCGGGCAACGCTCGCCGGCTGCCCGCAATCCCCGGCCGGCCCAGAACCCCAATATCGCGATTTCCGCGATTTTCGGCCAAATCGGTCGAAATCTCAACGGAAAGGTGATGGAATTGCAATTAAATGGAACAGAAATGCGATTCGGCATGAAAACAACAGAACCCAGTGAAAGAAATCGCAAAATTCCTCTCGGATTGGGAGAATTTTGCAAATCGGAGCTCGATTGGAACCGCGCCGGAAAACCGTGAAATCTCCGCAATCCCGACCGTTCCAGCCACCGGTGAAGCCCAAATCGGAACCGGCGTCCCTCAGGCGGCACTTAGAACACTCACCCGCTCCCCTTCGCGCCGTCGTTGCGTCGCCCAACGGTTGGAACCGCCGCTCTCAGCCTCTCGGCGCCGCCCGCGTTACCATCCGACGAATCCGCCATTAACGGGCTTCGGCCCATTGCGTTTCCATCGCAGGTCCAGCCCAGCCAACCCAGCCCGTCAGCAGCGGCCCATTCCCCTTTCTTTGCAGGCTCGGCCCATTCAGGCCCAACGCTCTCCAGTCCAGCCCAGCTTCTCTTCCGGGCGGTTTCTCCTTCGGGCGGGCGCTCCGATCCGATCCGATCCGACCCGATTGTCCGGCGATTTTTTTTTTATTTTTTTATTTATAGAGAAGCCCCTCAACTTTCCGGATTAGGTAAATCCTCGACTTAGTGGCATGATTAGGACTCATTTCCTGAATATTATTGCTTGCTTGATGGATATAATGTGAATTGAGTGTTCTTGGGTCGCGTGGGTGATCGGATTTGTCCCGAACTCGATTTTACGAACTTTCCATTTTGTTACATTTCTGTCCAGAGGACTCATTTTATTTTTCTTTCAGATCTGCCCCGAACCCTAAAATTTATTTTCAACCAAGTCCCGGTCATTTTACTATTTCCCAATCAGTCCTTGGATTTTTCAGAATTTCTCAAGCGTCCCAAAATACTTTCCAGGTTGTTTCAGTTTAGTCCCTGGGCCATTTTTCACCCTTTTCAGATCTGCCCCAAACCCTAAAATTTATTTTCAATCAAGTCCCAGTCATTTTACTATTTCCCAATCAGTCCTGGAATTCCCAGAATTTTTCAAGCATCCCAAAGAACTTTCCGAGTTGTTTCAGTTTAGTCCTGGGGCCATTTTTTTATTTTTCAGATCAGTCCCGATTTTCAAATTCATTTCAAATAAGCCCTAGGACACTTTCAGTAATTTTTTACACACTCCCATTTTTTTGAATTTTTAAATCAGTCCCCAATCTTTTAGAATTTTCAGACCAGTCCCCAATTTTCTTAGAATTTTCAAATCAGTCCCTGCTCTTTTAAAATCGTTCAATTCAGCCCCCTGGACATTTTCTAAAATATCCGGCCCTTTTCTACTTAGATCACCCACCGACAATGCATGTGCCCCATTTAAATATTTCATTTTTGTAATTATGTGACTATGTCGGAAATTAGAGTTTATCGGGCGGTCAATTAATGACTATCTCGACGGCTCGAAAGCCGTAGACTAAAGCATTCGGCAAATTTCTAACTAACCTAAAATTCTACATACGGGATAATCGGGACGTTAAATTTGGCTAAATTAAATCACTTGACACTTTTAAATGAATTGCACGAACCGATTTAATAACCTGTAACCGTATCGACAGTTCAAGAACTGTTAATCATGCCTTTTTCAAAATTCACAATTTCAAAAGTACCGAGATACGTACAACGTAATTTTGATTTTCATGCACACACATATATACCGATTTAAGGGCATGATTACCGGTTCTTGTCCTGCCGTCACTCTAGTGTAGGTTTGTGTTTATAACGGGTTAAAACATGGGAAAACGGATTAACCTCAAACTCGGCTTAATCGAACATGGTCAAATAGTTAAATAGAGGGTTAGGTTTTGGGTTTTTTAGGTAAAAAAACACTCTTAATTGGTAAAAGCCATATTGTCGCGATACAGAGTAATCTAAAAACAACCCACACATTCGAGACTTGACTATGGATATCACGTCTGTCGGGCCCGTTAAAATGATGCCGGATGCTATATACCCTATCCATCATCCATTTTGTTTGTTTTAAGGTAGGATTTGTATGCCAATATACCCCGGTTAATAATCAGTTAATTCACGTAAATTCGGCGATAACAAAATCCCATTGATTGTTTAGTTGAGCATGCTTGTTACATTTTTTGCATTTGACTGTTATGCGGATCGAGCCCGATCCTTTAGAACTCGATTCACACTGGGTCCAACGCCCATAATCGTCGATCACGGGGTCCAATACCCCCATACACCGAGTGCGCATTTAATTTAATTTTCGGTCTTTTCCAAACTATACGGTGAGCATGAGTGAAATCATGGCCAAATGCGAACCGACCGGGATTTAGTCATTATAACTTGTCTTTATTTGAGAGAACAATGTAAGGTTTTATATTATACATATATTCATGTAAAATCCCGGTCGGAGAGTAGATGGTCAGAGTGTTTCTTCGAATTTACGGTGTCAAAACGCGTAAGATGAGCGAAACTTAATCATGAGGTAAATAAATAAAATGGCAAGTCTAGCAAGTTAGAGTACCGAAAGGGCGTATGGGATATAGGCCCACACGTAATAGAACCCCCGAATTCGGAATTTCCGGTTCCGTACAGACCATTGTCTTAGCATCTTAGGTGTACCCCGTACCCCTAGACCCGGGTAACTTGTCGGCCCTCGACCTTCGGGTCGTAAAATGGCAAGTGGCGACTCCTTCTCACGTGCGTCCGTCGCGCGTCCCCGGGAAGGTGGACACTCCCAAGCCGCGTTGCATAGGCGGGCGCATGCGTGCCCTGACGAGACGAAATTCGGGTGCGCACAGCTTGGCGACTCCACTGGGGACACTTAGAGGGTTCGGGCTCGTTCTCGCTTGCTTTGTTTGCTTGTTTATTTATCGCTTTTCGCAATTTTTCACTTATCTACTTTATGCACTTTTATTTTTTCGCACACGCATTGCATATCATACTAGCTTCTAGGTACCTATGGGTCGCGTCCCACGACCGATTTTAGGAAACACAGGTTAGATAGGGGTTCCGAGTAAGGGTACGTCGCACGGTTGGACCGTCGATTAGGCCCCCAAAGATCCCCGCTCGATTTCGAGGAATTGACACCCTTGAGTCGGGAGCCCCCATCCTTACGTAGTACGGTCCCTGTAGTGCCAAAAGCATGCATTCTGCAGGAGCTCCACGCCATCCTCCAACCCGACTTCAACAACAGTCCTTGAGTCGGCCTGCGCGCCAATTTGAATATTTTTTCCTTCTGTTCTTGAGAGAGATGTGCGATGTATAATATTCATTAAGCCGTGGGCATTTTTATTTCATGCATACATGCATCATCCAATTTCAAAATTAAGGTGTCATTTGTATTGACTAGTTTTAAATCGATCTTCCTTTCATCTTGGTAAGGGATGTCACGCTCGATCTCCTGCCCGCGCCTCGACAGAGTCACACCACCGCTCGAGGAGATTACTCGTATATGGGGAGCATTACGCCCAGTCGACCGCCGTTACATCTCTGTGTTCATAGGGGATATCCCTTTGCTGGCTACTCGGCAAGTTGATTGGAATTTCCTCGAAGCCGCCATCGCATTCTGGAATCCAAGTCGTGCCGTTTTCGACATACAAGGTACCGAACTCACGCCAACCATTGAGGAGTACCGGACACTCATCGGTCGAACCGCAGTTGTCCACGGCATCGTAGAGCCCAACTTCCACACCACCCGACCAACCCTAGTCTCACGCCTACTCGGGGTTCCCACGACTCGTTTGAATGCTGAACTCGCATACTCCGGCAGCACGGAGATTGCAATCGAGAAACTCCTATTTTTTATTGAGTCACGAGCGCATAGGATCTAGGGGGATTTTCTTCGAAAGGATTTATGTCATGCTGTTCTATTGCTAATCTTTGGAACCCTCTTATTCCCTCGCTCGCATAGTCTCATCGATGCTGCCTTGGCCAGTGTTGTCCTCCAAGTGGTCGGAGGGCGTGGTTATGAGGTAGCCCTCGTGGCTGAGACCATCCGGTCCCTCGACCGCGTCTTGAGAACATGCGACCGAAGGATAAGAGGATCCCCTATACTTTTACAAATTTGGCTTCAGAGTCACGCAAACCCTCTGCGTCTGTTGCGCTCGATTATGTATTTTAATGGTCCGGAATCAATTATTTCTCGATTGCTACCCCTCCTGCGTGTGGATGAACGCAAGGTCTCTGAGTGAATCAAAATTTTTCGTGAAATAGCACCTAGGGGCTTCAAGTGGCGTGCCGCGTGGATGCCACCCGGACCCATGGCCCTTAGGTGTCCTGATTTTTATGGAGTCCCACTCATGAGTCATGCGGGGTCTACCACTTATTTTCCGGCGCGAGTAGTGAGGCAGCTCGGTGGCTTATAGACGATCCCTGAGGACACGGCGCGAACTAGATTTGAACATACTTGGCGGGAGGATCAGACACCCGCAGATTGCCAAAGTAATGTCGAACAGGTCCTGGATGCGTGGCGAACTGTGATCACCGAGCGTCCATACTTCCCCGAGCATCCGACCCTTGATGAGCGGGATTTCCAGGCTACAGAAGAATACATCATTCGCTTCTACCGATGGGGTCCAGCAGCACACGAGGATCTCGTCAACTCTCCGCGAGTCGAAGATGGCAGGTCACCCGGCGCAACTCCCACTCCAAATATGGCCATCCAAACCGAGCTCACTCATCTCAGAGCTGAAAGAGATCATCTTCGTTGAGAAGTCGCAGAGAAGGACGAGCAGCTTGTTGATCAGCGCCAACTACAGAGAGAGCTCGCCCAGACCCGTGCCGAGCTACAGAGGCGCGATCAGGAATTGGCACGAGTAAACGCCGCTTTGGAGAGGTCTAGGAAAAGGGCCCGCGGGGGTCTATATACACCCTAGGATAGACGCCCCCGCTAGACCCTCGAACTAGGGCTTTCCATGGCGATGGTTACTTGGTTCCTGGGCGCGGTGGAAAATCGATTTAGGACTATTTCTTTTAAAAATTTGCATTGTATTTTAGATCGTTCGGAGTCAATACAAATGGCAGCATTAGTTTTCAAAATTCATGCATTTCATGCATTTCCTCTTTTATTCAATACTTTATTCATTTTGAAGAGAATCTTTACTCACACACTTATGGAATCCAGGTGTTAACAACTGGCGGCACCTCATCGATATCCCACTCGTTTCCAGCAAAGAATGGCAGAAGAAAATCAATTAGCTGTCTTTGAGGAAGATAAGCCTATCACCCCAATTCATTCTCAAGCACCGACTATGCATGCGCCACCACCACACGTGTCTCCTGCAGGTGTGCCACCAGCACATCGGGGAGCTTCCCCGACTCATCTTCCGCCACCTGTATCTTCCGGCCCACACCCGGCGTATTTAGGAGGGCAGCCATCTTCCGCAACTGACGATCGTGCACGTATTGCAGTACTTGAGAGCACGGTCAATCAACTGGCTGCCACCATGGCCACCAATATGGCCGAGCTCATGGCCCTACTCAAAAGCCCAAATCGCGCTTCTTCGAGCTTCACCCCACCTCCTGGGTACGGGCCAGCGGTCGATCCAAGCCCATGGGCCCAGCCGACCTTGATCCCCGATAATGGAGATACGTCTGCCCCAACGATAGTGAACGCACCGGCGGCCCATCCGGTTAACAATCTTCCAGTACCACCTACTTCAGCGACGATGTTAGAACCACCTACGCTCATACCTCCACCGATCTCCACATCAGTCCCGGTTCCGGTCTCTGCGTCGGTCCCAGCTCCGACTTCCGCTGTCCCACCGCCGATCATATTCCTGCCTACAACTGCCCAGGCTCCTGCTCACACTACTGAACCTCCCCCGTACTAAGCTCCACAACCCCATATCGGCCTTTCTTACCAAGCTCCACCTCCCATAAATATAGCCTACACTGAACCGGACACGCCGAACCACGCGGCCCTTAGAGCTCCACCCACAAATTTTCTCCCGGAAACGGGGACTGAACAGGAACAGAGATTGAAGAAGTTGGAAGAGAATATCCGAGCCCTACAATCAGGCGGCTCCCGCCTCGATGCCAGCGACGGCGATTGGAGTCTTTTCCCAAGCATGCAGCTACCCCCAAAGATTAAGGTGCCTGAATTCCAGAGGTACCACGGCACGACCGACCCTCGTTACCATCTCCGGCACTACAGGGGAAAAATGTTGCAATACTGGGACTACGAAGAGTTTGTCATCCATACGTTCCAGGATAGTTTGGCAGGAGCGGCTCTGGATTGGTACATGTCACTGAAAGCTGCGGATATCCCCACGTGGGCAGATCTCTCAAGCAAATTCATCGACCAGTACAGGTACTGTGCGGAGACGCCCCCGACTCTGCTGGAGCTCAGCACGATGGAGATGACCGATGACCAGGGCTTCGAGGCTTATGCAGTGAAGTGGCGGGCTAGAGCGGCGAAACATGTCCCTCCGATCAGTGAGGCACAGCAGATCCAATTATTCCACTCCACTCTTAAAGGGGCCTACTACTTGCACTTGTTGGCCCACACGTCTTCATTCTCCAACCTTATCGACGCAGGAAAGAAGCTCGACATTGGCATTAAGCTCGGCAAGATAGAAGGTCCGGCCGAGAAAAAGGAAGGAAAGTCCTCGAAGAGGGCCGCCACTGGGACAGCGGGAAACAGAAGAGGGAAAGACACGTCCATCAATGCTGTCAACTCAGGGCACCAGGCTCCCCAGCAATATTCCATAAGCTACACGTCCGCACCACCGGCCACTCAAGCGTATGCCCCACCTTCGGTGCATTATCAACAACAACCCCCAACACAGCAAGCTTACTATTCCGCTCCGCCGGCTTCCTTTCCGTCGTCGGTCCCGCAGCAATACGCCCATAATTATGCCCCTGCTCCTCCTCCGATCCAACAAAGTAGGCCCCCGGCTTCGAGAACTCCTCAGCCGGCGCAACGGGCTCCGACTCCGCAGGACCAACAGGGCATCGCAACACAAACGCGGCGTAAACAGTTCACACCTCTGCCGGCTCCGCTCTCCCACATATACCGGCAACTCCTCGCGGGTAACAAGATCCGATCGATAGCACCTAACCCTGATTTCGACCCAACCATCCAAGATCAGAGTCGGCGCTGCGAGTACCATCAGGGCGCACCCGGTCACACCACTGATAATTATTGGAAGCTACGGGAGAGGATCCAACAGATGATTGATGATAAGCAGCTCACGTTCAACGCCGTCAAACCCCCGAACGTGCAATCAAATCCTCTTCCCGATCACGGGTCGAGCTCGGGACCCAGCATTAACATGATCGGTGTTTGCGCTATAGGGGAGTATGGGACCGGACAAGAGGCATCGACCCCGTTTGTGATCAATATGTTCCTATAGAAGCTAGTGTAGGGTACGCAGGACTTGATGCCACGCCCGCCCCATTCGTGATAGAAGTCCCCGCACGAGAGCCATATCAAGACAACAAGGTCCCGTGGACCTACGAAGGAAGTGTTGGGAACCTCGAGAGTCAATTTAGCGTCATGGGCGTGACGCGCTCGGGTCGAGTCTATGAAAATCCGAAGGTCGCAAACAAAGGGAAAGCCCTGGCAATGCCCGAAGTCACCCCGGAAGCCTCGTTCATTCCCCAGAAGAAGGTGACTGAAGAAGAAGCTGAGGCCTTCATGAAGATAATTAAGGCGAGCGAGTATAAGGTGGTAGAGCAAATGGCCAAGTCTCCGGCCCATATTTCACTACTCGCCCTCCTCTTGGGTTCAGAGCCACATCGTGAAGCGCTTCTGAAGGTCCTGACAGCAGCGCAGATCCCCAGAGAGACGGCTCCGGAACGGATTGAGGAGACTATCAGTTCGATGTTCTCCAACAACATTTCATTCTCAGATGATGAACTTCACTCAGAAGGCTGGGCACACTCGCGGGCACTACACATTGTCTGCAAGTGTAATAACTTTATCATCGGTCGGGTCATGATCGACAATGGCTCGGCACTCAATGTTTGCCCAGTTTCTACGCTGAAGCAGATGAACGTGGACTTTAACCGCATCCGTCCGAGCAAGACTGCGGTTCGAGCCTTCGACGGCTCTCGGAGGGAAGTAAATGGAGAGATCGACCTGGTGATCGAGGTGGGTCCCTGCTCATTCGTTGTTACGTTCCAAGTCCTAGACATCCCGAATGCTTTCAGCTTGTTGCTCGGGAGACCGTGGATCCATGCGGCTGGCGCCGTTCCTTCGTCCCTACACCAAAGGATTAAATTCATCGCAGAAGATCAACTTATCACGGTCAAGGGTGAAGAGGATTACGCCATTTACAAGGAGACAGCTGTTCCCTACATCAGTATCGGGGACGATCAAAACCTCCCCTTCCATTCATTTGAAACCATCTTCGTCATTCGAGACTACGGAGAGATCGGTCCAACCTGCGCTGACCGCATGGTGGGGAAGATTTTGCTGCGCCACAATTACATCCCGGGTTCCGGGCTTGGAGCACATGGGCAAGGGATCAACCGCCCCATCGAGGTTGAAGATTACAAGAACAGGAAAGGACTTGGTTTTCGCCCTTCCTGTCACGAGATTATTGAGGCCCGCAGGGGCAAGCACCTTCACCGTCTCGCTGCACGCTATGGGAAGATCAACAAGGGCATCCCGGTTCAGCCGCTCTCCTACTTTTTTCCTAGGCCTCCACACATCGTCGGAGGTACACTTGACGGTCTCTCCTCGGATTCAGACAGCGAGCCTGTTGACCTGCCAAACATATGCGCCGTCACCGAGGAGACAACTCCAGAGGCTTACATCCGCCTCGCGCAGGAAAATGAGGAACTCAACAACTGGACCTCAGTCCCGCGTTACTCGGCTGTAATCGCCGATGTGTAAGGCCATCTATGTTTTGATATTCCCCGCGTGTCGGCATAGCCATAAGCCACACGACGGAAGATGGATTCTTGTTATGGCATTACGCCCTCATCATTAATAAAATCCCTACATGCATTTTTCAGAATTCTCTTATCTTCTTTCTTTCTCTCTCACTTATTCGCAGCACTTCAAATTTTCTAAGACAATTTATTTAAATCGCCAGGCTCCACTCGAATTTGAGTCTTCGACGCGTCGATTCGAACTCATCCGAGGAACTCCTTGAAGAGTCCCGACCCATATACTTCGGGGAAGGACTCGACGAGGATGGTCGAGTGCCCGAGATAGAAGAGAGTTTGCGCCGCCTTGAGAACCGCCAACTCACTTCCGTAGAGCCGACAGAGGAGATCAATGTGGGTACCGAAGAAGAACCTCGCATCCTAAAGATCGGGACGGGTCTCGACCCTACACAACGAGCCAGGATGATAGAATTTTTAACCGACTACCAAGAGGTCTTTGCTTGGTCCTACGCCGACATGCCGGGCTTAGATCCGTCGATAGTCAAGCACTTCCTACCACTTGATACAGAGAGGTTTCCACCCAAGCGACAGCACTTACGGCGGCAACGTGCCGGCCTTCTCCTCCGCATCAAAGAGGAGATTATCAAACGGATCAACGCAGGGTTCCTGGAAGTTTGCAATTATTCTGAGTGGGTAGCGAATATCGTGCCCGTGGAGAAGAAGGATGGAAGAGTTAGAGTCTGCGTCGACTACCGAGATCTCAACAAAGCCAGCCCCAAAGATAACTTCCCCCTACCTCACATTGACGTCTTAGTCGACAACACAGCACGCCACACGTTGTTTTCCTTCATGGATGGCTTCTCCGGGTATAACCAGATTCGGATGGCCGAAGAGGACAAGATCAAGACGACGTTCATCACAATGTGGGGCACTTTCTGTTACCGAGTCATGCCCTTCGGCCTAAAAAACACCTGGGCAACATATCAAAGGGCGATGGTCACGCTATTCCACGACATGATGCACAAAGAAATCGAGGTCTACGTTGACGACATGATTGCCAAATCCAAAGAAGGAGAGGACCACCTGGTTAATTTAAAACGCCTTTTTGACCGCCTCAAGAGGTACAAGCTCAGACTCAACCCGACGAAGTGCACATTCGGCGCTAAGTCAGGGAAACTGTTAGGATTTGTGGTCAGTGAGCGAGGCATTGAGGTTGACCCGGACAAGGTGAAGGCAATCAGGGAGCTACGTCCGCCATCGACGGCCCGCGAAGTACGAGGTTTCTTGGGACGGCTGAATTACATTGCAAGATTTATTGCAAACCTGACAGACAAATGTCAACCACTCTTTTGTCTGCTTAGTAAAAATGCGGCAATTGAGTGGGACGGGGAATGTCAGAAGGCCTTCGATACTATCAAGGCATACTTGGCTCAGCCACCAGTGCTAGTTCCGCCGACACCAGATCGTCCGCTGATCCTTTACTTGACAGTACGCCGACAATCCCTAGGATGCATGTTAGGGCAGGAAGACGAGTCCACGCGCACAGAACACGCCATTTATTATTTGAGCAAGAAGTTTACCGAAGGGGAGTCTAACTACACGGAGATTGAGAAGATATGTTGCGCGCTAGTGTGGGTTATGCAGAGACTTCGACAATACACGCTCTACCACACTATCCGCTTATTGTCAAAAGCGGATCCCCTGAAGTACTTGCTCGATAGTCCATCTTCCATGAAGAACATTTCAAAGTGGCGATGTCAGCTGGCAGAGTACGACATTGAATATGTGCCCCGGGGCAGGCAATTGCAGATCACTTAGCGGAGTTCCCAATCGAAGACGATACGCCAATCAACTCTAATTTTCCGGATGAAGGGATCCTCCAAGTAGATAGTGAGGAGAACAAATTCGCATGGAAGATGTATTTCGACGGCGCAGTGAATTCCACCGGTTCTGGTATCGGCGCAGTGCTGATATCCCTCGACGGACGTTATTATCCGATTGCAGCAAAAGTCGATTTTCCTTGCACCAACAACGTGGCCGAATACGAGGCATGCATCCTTGGCCTGCAGGCGGCGATCGACTTCAAGGTGAAGGAATTGGAAGTGTTCGGAGATTCTATGCTTACAATCTTCCAGACTCTGGGGCAATGGAAGACGAAGGACGAAAAGCTAGTGCCATATCACGAGTATCTTGAGGAGTTAGCGGAGAACTTCGAGAAAATCTCATTCACATACACACCTCGCATCAAGAACCAATTTGCAGATGCACTCGCGACGCTCGCATCCATGGTGAGCATCACGAAAGAAAACCTCATTGAACCACTCGAGATCGAGATCGCCAAAGGCCCTGCTCACTGCGACGCAATCGAAGCGACTGATGAGCAGCCTTGGTACGAAGACATTAAGCATTTCTTGCAAACTGGTCAATATCCTACATTCGCTAACCGTCGTGATCGAAAAACACTTCGGCGACTCGCAGCACATTATTTCCTGAGTGGAGAAACACTCTATCGCCGTTCTTTCGACGCCACACTACTCCGGTGTGTCGACGAAGTCGAGGCACAACGTCTCATGGGAGAAATACACAAGGGGAGCTGCGGACCCCACATGAGCGGGCTTATGCTTGCCAAGAAACTCATGCGTTTGGGTTACTTTTGGTCCACCATGGAAGCCGATTGCGTCAAACACGTCAAGCACTGCCACTTGTGCCAGGTATACGCCGACCAGATCAAAGCACCGCCTAACGAGTTGCGCCCGATGGCAGCCCCATGGCCCTTTTCAATGTGGGGTATCGACGTGATCGGTCCTATCAACCCCAAAGCATCCAACGGACACCAATTCATTTTGGTGGCGATAGACTATTTTACCAAGTGGATCGAGGCCGTAACGCTTGCTGCAGTCACTGCAAATGCTGTGGCACGTTTTCTCAAGCGTGACATCATCGCCTGATACGGAATCCCCGAGACGATCATCACCGACAATGCCAAGAACCTGAACAACAGGGTCATTGACGAGCTTTGTGAGCGATTCAAAGTGCATCACCGCAACTCCACTCCATACCGTCCCTAAATGAACGGTGCAGTGGAGGCTGCAAACAAAAATATCAAGAAGATCATCGAGAAAATGACGGTCACTTACAAAGATTGGCACGAGATGCTTCCTTTCGCGCTCTTGGCATACCGAACATCTATCCGCTCTTCAACAGGGGCAACCCCGTATTCTTTGGTCTACGGCATGGAGGCCGTCCTCCCAATCGAAGTGGAGATTCCTTCTATGAGGGTCCTCGCCGAGACCGAACTTGAAGAAGCAGAATGGGCGAAGCAACGTTGTGAACAGCTCAATCTCATCGATGAGAAACGGCTAACAGCACTATGTCACGGCCAATGCTACCAACAGAGAATGGCCCGAGCGTTCAATGCGAGAGTCCGCCACCGCGAGTTCAAACCCGGTGACCTCGTCCTGCGGAAAGTCCTACATATTACACCCGATTCTCGGGACAAGTTCGCATACAAGTACAATGGGCCTTTTGTCGTCAAGGAAGTCTTCTCCGGAGGGGCAATTATCTTAAACGACATGGACAGGATCGAAAATGCGCTCCCAATCAACGTCGATGCCCTTAAGAAGTACTATCCCTGATTGGGTGCTTCGTCGTTCTACAGCCGTTACATGTCCCTGCAACTACAACTCACACTTCCAACACTTGTCTTCTTTCGTATTCTTCAGGCTTCGCGCCCGTTTTACTTCAGCGCATTTTCTGTTATAAGCATTTATGCCATCTCCATCCAATCCTTCCATATAAGGACATCTCTGAGAGAAAAAGAATAATTTTCCCGCTAGGTTGAAAACCTCCCCGAGGCGACCTAGGCAAAAATTAGGGAATGAGGGGCACGACTTAAAATCCCGCAAAGGGGAGCCGTGGCAAAAGGAGAGCATGAATTATATCCTTGCTAGGCTGAAAACCCACAAAAGGCGGTCTAGGCAAAAGTTAAAGGAACCGAGAGGTGCGATCAGACCCTATCTTGGGCAATCGTAGCAAAAGGAGAGCATTCATGAGAGAAAAGTCAAAATAAAATACCCCGTCAGGTCGTCGCGCGTTTTGCGGCCTGGGCAAAAATTAGGGGAAATTGTCGGTTCAACCACGAAAGAACTGCGACACCTCGTGTGGAGCTATGACAAGTAGTGGTTTAGCGGTTTTCAATGCAAGCAAACTCTCTTCGACTTTACGGGTTCAAGACATGCCTCGAAATGAGTTCGAATCGTCGTATCCTTGATTTGAAGGATTCCTAAAGATCCTTCCTTTTACCTTCATGCAAAAACTCTGCGGGTCATGCCCGTCTTGCAAAGGCCATTCCTTCAAGTCAAATACATGTCATACTCGGGGACGCGGTCACCCCTCAAACGGCCACTGAATCTAAATTCCCGGAATATCATTACATAGATTTCTTTACATATCGCAATTTCAGCAAGTTTTGCCCGACTGACGACGATCGTTGGTTATCGTTTTCCTGCATACAGGTCTGAGTGTACAGATCCCGGGAGGCGTCCCCCCGAGCGGGCGTATGTCTGTCTCGTTCGACAGGTCGCAGTCCCTATTCGGGTGAAGGACCCAAAAAGGAGCACACGTTAACTTCGCCAAACAAACCCATGGGCGCACGACCAGCGACAGGGCACAGTTATCACTGCATTATTTCAGCACAATACCGGCTTAACACCGAACAGATAGCCCTACGCTACCCCATAACAGTGATTCTTACTCTCGCATTCACCGATCTTTGGACTTCATGTCCTTATTTACTGTTTTCCGGACTTCGTGTCCGCATCTACTGCATTCTGGACTTCGCGTCCATCTTTACCGCTTTTCGGACTTCGCGTCTAGGACTTCGTGTCCATCTTTACTGCTTTTCGAACTTCGCGTCCAGGACTTCGTGTCCATCTTAACTGCTTTTCGGACTTCGCGTCCAGGACTTCGTGTCTGTCTTTACTGCTTTTCGGACTTCGCGTCCAGGACTTCGTGTCCACATTTATTGCTTTTCGGACTTCGCGTCCAGGACTTCGTGTCCACATTTGTTGCTTTTCGAACTTCGCGTCCAGGACTTCGTGTCCATCTTTATCGCTTTTCGGACTTCGCGTCCAGGACTTCGTGTCCATCTTTACTACTTTTCGGACTTCGCATCCAGGACTTCGTGTCCACATTTACTGCTTTTCGGACTTCGCGTCCAGGACTTCGTGTCCATCTTTACCGCTTTTCGGACTTCGTGTCCATCTTTACCGCTTTCCGGACTTCGTGTCCGCATTCATTGCATTTTGGACTTCGCGTCCGCATCTATTGCATTTTGGACTTCGTGTCTACATTCATTGCATTCCGGACTTCGTATCCGAGTCTACTGCATTCCGGACTTCGTGTCCTCATTCACTGCTTTCCGGACTTCATGTTCGCATTCACTGCGTTTTGGACTTCGCGTCCGCATCTATTGCATTTTGGACTTCGTGTCCGCATTCATTGCATTCCAGATTTCGTGTCCACATTCATTGCATTTCGGATCTTGTGTCCGCATTTACTACTTTTTGGACTTCGTGTCTCACTTAATGTCTTTCAAGTATGCGTCCACAGTTACTAATTTATGGTTTTTTACTATTTTTGCAACAGACCCACATATTAGCAAAAACGAGGAGAATTTCTAAACGGTTGCCAGGACCAAACGAGGTGCTTCTAATAGTCTTTGGCTGCATCCTCTATCCGAGCACGCAACCAAAGAGGGGCAAGCTGTCAGCACCTAATTTCGGTCCATCGGCTCCGAGGGGGGCAAAATTGTCATTTCCCAATTTATCACATTTTCTTAAAAAAAAAATAAAAATTATTTTTAATTAAATTAAATATGTTTAAAAAAAAAAGAAAAAAAAGAGTCGGGCAGGGCCGGACAGGCCGGGCAGCGTTGACCGGCTGCCCGTGACCCGCCGGCCCTAATCTAATTTAAAAAAAAAAAAAAAAAGAGATTCGGGCAGGGGTCGGGCAGCGCTCGCCGGCTGCCCGCAATCCCCGGCCGGCCCAAAACCCCAATATCGCGATTTCCGCGATTTTCGGCCAAATCGGTCGAAATCTCAACGGAAAGGTGATGGAATTGCAATTAAATGGAACAGAAATGCGATTCGGCATGAAAACAACAGAACCCAGTGAAAGAAATCGCGAAATTCCTCTCAGATTGGGAGAATTTTGCAAATCGGAGCTCGATTGGAACCGCGCCGGAAAACCGTGAAATCTCCGCAATCCCGACCGTTCCAGCCACCGGTGAAGCCCAAATCGGAACCGACGTCCCTCAGGCGGCGCTCAGAACACTCACCCGCTCCCCTTCGCGCCGTCGTTGCATCGCCCAACGGCCGGAACCGCCGCTCTCAGCCTCTCGGCGCCGCCCGCGTTATCGTCCGACGAATCCGCCATTAACGGGCTTCGGCCCATTGCGTTTCCATCGCAGGTCCAGCCCAGCCCGTCAGCAGCGGCCCATTCCCCTTTCTTTGCAGGCTCGGCCCATTCAGGCCCAACGCTCTCCAGTCCAGCCCAGCTTCTCTTCCCGGCGGTTTCTCCTTCAGGCGGGCGCTCCGATCCGATCCGATCCGATCCGACCCGATTGTCCGGCGATTTTTTTTTTATTTTTTTATTTTTTTATTTACAGAGAAGCCCCTCAACTTTCCGGATTAGGTAAATCCTCGACTTAGTGGCATGATTAGGACTCATTTCCTGAATATTATTGCTTGCTTGATGGATATAATGTGAATTGAGTGTTCTTGGGTCGCGTGGGTGATCGGATTTGTCCCGAACTCGATTTTACGAACTTTCCATTTTGTTACATTTCTGTCCAGAGGACTCATTTTATTTTTTTTTCAGATCTGCCCCGAACCCTAAAATTTATTTTCAACCAAGTCCCGGTCATTTTACTATTTCCCAATCAGTCCTTGGATTTTTCAGAATTTCTCAAGCGTCTCAAAAGACTTTCCAGGTTGTTTCAGTTTAGTCCCTGGGCCATTTTTCACCCTTTTCAGATCTGCCCCGAACCCTAAAATTTATTTTCAATCAAGTCCCAGTCATTTTACTATTTCTCAATCAGTCCTGGAATTCCCAGAATTTTTCAAGCATCCCAAAGAACTTTCCGAGTTGTTTCAGTTTAGTCCTGGGGCCATTTTTTTATTTTTCAGATCAGTCCTGATTTTCAAATTCATTTCAAATAAGCCCTAGGACACTTTCAGTAATTTTTTACACACTCCCCATTTTTTAGAATTCTCAAATCAGTCCCCAATCTTTTAGAATTTTCAGATCAGTCCCCAATTTTCTTAGAATTTTCAAATCAGTCCCTGCTCTTTTAAAATTGTTCAATTCAGCCCCCTGGACATTTTCTAAAATATCCGGCCCTTTTCTACTTAGATCACCCACCGACAATGCATGTGCCCCATTTAAATATTTCATTTTTGTAATTATGGGACTATGTCGGAAATTAGAGTTTATTGGGCGGTCAATTAATGACTATCTCGACGGCTCGAAAGCCGTAGACTAAAGCATTCGGCAAATTTCTAACTAACCTAAAATTCTACATACGGGATAATCGGGACGTTAAATTTGGCTAAATTAAATCACTTGACACTTTTAAATGAATTGCACGAACCGATTTAATAACCTGTAACCGCATCGACAGTTCAAGAACTGTTAATCATGCCTTTTTCAAAATTCACAATTTCAAAAGCACCGAGATACGTACAACGTAATCTTGATTTTCATGCACACACATATTTACCGATTTAAGGGCATGATTACCGGTTCTTGTCCTGCCGTCACTCTAGTGTAGGTTTGTGTTTAGAACGGGTTAAAACATGGGAAAACGGATTAACCTCAAACTCGGCTTAATCGAACATGGTCAAATAGTCAAATAGAGGGTTAGGTTTTGGGTTTTTTAGGTAAAAAAACACTCTTAATTGGTAAAAGCCATATTGTCGCGATACAGAGTAATCTAAAAACAACCCACACATTCGAGACTTGACTGTGGATATCACGTCTGTCGGGCCCGTTAAAATGATGCCGGATGCTATATACCCTATCCATCATCTCTTTTGTTTGTTTTAAGGTATGATTTGTATGCCAATATACCCTGGTTAATAATCAGTTAATTCACGTAAATTCGGCGATAACAAAATCCCATTGATTGTTTAGTTGAGCATGCTTGTTACATTTTTTGCATTTGACTGTTATGCGGATCGAGCCCGATCCTTTAGGACTCGATTCACATTGGGTCCAACGCCCATAACCGTAGATCACGGGGTCCAATACCCCCATACACCGAGTGCACATTTAATTTAATTTTCGGTCTTTTCCAAACTATACGGTGAGAATGAGTGAAATCATGGCCAAATGCGAACCGACCGGGATTTAGTCATTATAACTTGTCTTTTTTTGAGAGAACAATGTAAGGTTTTATATTATACATATATTCATGTAAAATCCCGGTCGGAGAGTAGATGGTCAGAGTGTTTCTTCGAATTTACGGTGTCAAAACGCGTAAGATGAGCGAAACTTAATCATGCGGTAAATAAATAAAATGGCAAGCCTATCAAGTTAGAGTACCGAAAGGGCGTGTGGGATATAGGCCCACACGTAATAGAACCCCCGAATTCGGAATTTCCGGTTCCGTACAGACCATTGCCTTAGCATTTTAGGTGTACCCCATACCCCTAGACCCGGGTAACTTGCCTGCCCTCGACCTTCGGGTCATAAAATGGCAAGTGGCGACTCTTTCTCACGTGCGTCCGTCGCGCGTCCTCGGGAAGGTGGACACTCCCAAGCCGCGTTGTATAGGCGCGCGCATGCGTGCCCTGACGAGACGAAATTCGGGTGCGCACAGAGGTGTAGAGTGAATTTAAAAATCTTGTACAATTTACATGGTGATAGTAATAGTCCATGTATTTAATTAAAAAAAAAACTTGCACAATGATAGAAATTTGACTCAAACTAATCATAGAGGTTTCCTTCTTCAAAAAAGGTAAAATTAAAAAAAAAAAGATTAATTTTCACTATCAATAATAGCCTCGCAACGCTCGGGTAAAGTGATCAGGTATACCGAGAATGTTATAACAAAAATGTAATAGCCTACAGAAATTCGAGGGGGAAAAAAAGAAAGGTGTCCCGTGATTTCTGCATTCCATTGCCTTGCTTTTATTCCTTGTCCCATTCCAGGTGTACACTTTCTTTATATTGCACTCTGAGACCCCCATAACTTATGTTATCTCAACAGCAGGACGGGAGAAAAGTAACACATATAATAGGTAAATTAGTTTATTGCATTAGCATTTTTGAGCGGATCGTTCAATTAAATTAGTCTAGGTACAGGTCAGTGTGCATTACGCGAGAGCATGAATTTCTCGATTGATTATTCAATTTATTGAAAAAATATACTTTCTAAGAAATATTGATTGTTATTCACTAATTGAAAAAGTTCTTTTTTATTTTTCATTAACATTTTCTTTGTGATTTTCAAGTAAAACATTGAAATTATAAGATTTTAATAATCGGAAAAATGAGAGAATTTACAAAGTTGGGATTTAATCAAATGGAGCACGCTATTCAATTTGAATGTATGGAATTGATGATTACTTATATAATTTTCATTTTAATTATAAATAATATATCCTCTCATAATGCGAATAAATATATGGAAACTTGCAGAGAATCCCTACATTAACATGGGCTAATATTTCACATGGCTCGCGAAAGTCTAAGAGAAAAGCAATTGATATC
Source organism: Punica granatum (assembly GCF_007655135.1). Lineage (NCBI taxonomy): Eukaryota > Viridiplantae > Streptophyta > Magnoliopsida > Myrtales > Lythraceae > Punica > Punica granatum. Next base: position 7,063,074 of record NC_045132.1, read on the forward strand.
CTTGTTGAAGAATCGGATTTAATACGTGTAATGAATGGGAAGTTCCTTCCAGTTTATACACTGCTCCTGAGAAATTATCATTTACATTTTTCACGGTTTTTATAGGAGGTTGCCATGTGATTTATGGTCTCATGATACTAGAGTACGACCCACTAGATAGTATGATGATGATGATGATGATGATGATGATGATGATGATAACTTGACGAAGACAAACTCGAGATCGATGACGATCGACATGATTCACGGAGGGCGATTTTGATTCAAAAGCGCCATGAGACATCTTTTACCCTTTGGGGTGAGCATGGTGGGGACTTTGTTGCCTGGAAAGACCATATAGAATACATGGAAAGGTTGCCAAGATACTTATCCATGACTCATATGCGTCTCATCTCATTCTTAAATGCTTTCATGTCTTGCTTTTGGAGGATTGACTAATGTGGCCTCACTAAGCTCCACCTAAGGATATGAAACTGACCTTTCATTTTTCTCAGAAATCGTTTCCCCTTCTGTGCGTCCTCCGACAAAATCTAGTCATTTTCTCGGAATTTCAAGAATAATTTTTTTCTTTTACGATGAAGGCTTGTGGCCGAATAAGAAATAGGAGAGGTACAAGAATTAAGTTCCCTCTTAGTGTTGAGAATCAAATGCAAAACCTCTTGTGCTACGTTTGCTTCAATATAATTGAATAAGTCATGAATGAAATGAGTACATAATATGAGTTAGTATGTAATATAAATATAATTAGTCATAAACTTATTTGTTTGGTTTTATATAATAGTAAATAGGGCAAATTATGCCATATATCATATGATTTTACCGTTTTTTCAAATATATCATATGCTTTTAAAATTATCAAAAATATCTCATAGCTTACATTTTTTTTCCAAATCTATCCCGCCGTTATATCTTCCGTCAACATTTAACCGTCTTGTCACTATGGCCCTTTACCCTGGATAGATTTGAGAAAAAACATTAAAACCATAAGATAGATTTGAGAAAAAAATTAAAATCATGGGATATATTTGGAGCCTACTTACGTTTCATTAACGGAAAATATAACGCCGAGATAGATTTGGAAAAAAAATGTAAATCATGGGATATTTTTGATAATTTTAAAAGAATAAGATAGATTTGAAAAAAATATGAAACCATCGGATATATGTGGTAAAAACCCTATAGAAATTATAGTTCCTAAAGTTGGCTTGAGAAAACGGAGATAGACCTTTGGGATAAAAATATAAAAATAACTCTCTTATACGAAGAAGGAAATGTCCAACAATTATTAAAAATTGGTGGCAAAAAAAATTAAAAATTCGTTTATTAAAAAATAAATGTTAAATAATATTTTGAAAAAGCTAAAATTGAGGGGGGGGGGGTGGTCTTCTTCCTCTGAGCTTCGGCGAACTTGAGGCCCCAAGCTACGGCCATGGCTTCAAGGTCCATGGCATGAGCTGCTCGGAGGGCTCAAACCATCCACGAGCTCCCTGGCTCACTGAGGTTAGATCTGGCCTCACTAGGGCCCGGACATGATCTCGATAGCTTGAGAACAGTTGGGACGGTGCCTTGGTTCTGTCGTAGGTTGAAGTTCGGCGACGGCAACGGCGAAGGAGCAACTAAAAGGTGGCGGAGGGTGCAGCCAGGGAAGTGGCACTTTTTGAAAATTCGATGAGTGAGTGGGGGCAAATTAGTTATTTGAGAGTCTACTACACATCAGTAATGCTTATTATATAGAGGAGATAATGATTGGGTCCCGTGGCTGAATTTTCAATCACAAGCCAAATACAAAACACTTATTCATATTGTACAAGAGTTTATGTACAAACTGTTTTTGTACAAAACGCTAAACTCTTGTACATAAGAGTTTTGGTTTTATACTCGGCCCGTGACTGAAAAATTCAGCCAAATGACCTAAGAATTTCTCTACATAGGGGATAGTAGAGAAGGAGTATTCATCCTTTATTACAAATCATAAGTCCCATCCGTAATAACATTTACAATTACGAATCAAAACAAATACCATAATGGGAATTACATATGTGATAGATCTGTAATGGAATACCCATTACACCCAACTAAAAATATCCTTAGTCGAGCAAATATTGTATAAGTATTACTCATTAACTTGGATGTGTAACAACCAATAAAAATACTTAAAAGTGAGAAAATGGCCCCACAATAGGCCCATATATTTCGACTTACAAGTATTTTGATTGGTTCTTACTCATTCGAAATAGATGAGTAATGTCCATTGAATATTTTTTTCTCCTTAGTCTGAAATTGAGGGCGTTACATTGCCATGCTATAAAAATTAGAACATGTTTTGAAATGATTTTGAAAATTAAGTTGTCCTTTATTGGTAAGAGATTTTTAACTCATGAGAAAGCATGGCATAGTATTTTGAAATTAGAAAGGACTCTACTGTGGTGTCACTCGCCTATTGGCCCAAACCAAGAGGAGATTTAGGATTCGATTCTCAAATGCATGGATGAAAGGACTCATTACCCCCTAACTTCCTTTTTTTTTTTTTGCTTAGAAGGATAATTCATTCAAACTAAATAGCATATACTCAATGTGCCTATTTTCATCTCCTCTTCCTTTACAAAGACATCAGACGAGATAGAAGAGATGATGATAGTCCATTCAACTTATAAAAGGCAGCCCAATGTGCAAGATTATGGGCAATAAAGTTTTCAGCCCTAGGTATATACAGGGCGATCCACGATTAGAAAAAAAATAAGATCAACAAATATATTAGCAAAGATAGACTTCGAGCCTAAGGAAGGTTGGCTAAACGCAGAGTTTAGGCAGTCTAGGACATCCTTAGCATCCCAAAAAGAAGCAATTAGCTGATGTTCATACCTTGAGCACACTGGACAACATTGTGTGCAGCCTCTGCTTCCCCAAGAGTTGGGACCGTGGAGTATGAGGAGAATGCCCAAGAAAAAATGATGTTGATCCTATTGTCTAAGCAGATAATTGTGGGGTTGAGCGATTATTGCAAATTGCCGCATTGAAAAACAAGGATAATTGTTTAGAGTTGATATTTCGTGGCAGGATTTGGCTTGTTGTCTGGTGAAGCCAAGCCTCTTCATGTTCCACGAGCAGCTTGTAGATTGTTGTTATTGTTTGTCTAAGATTGTAGAATTGTGGCTGAAACCTCAACTTACTGTTAGAGGTAAATTGTATTGAAATATATAGAGCCTGTACATGATATGTTTTAGAAAAGAAATAAATACAATTAAATACAGCATCTATACAAGGAATTCTATTATTTGAAATTATCATTATTATTTCCTCTATTACTCCCCCACAAGCTTAACGGGGACTCTGCCACGTGAAGCTTGGACCGCAGAATAGAAAAGCGTGCAGAAGATAGGCCCTTGGTAAGACCATCAGCAAGCTTATCATCAGAACCAATAAATTGAATATGAAGCTGGCCTCGCATGAATCGCTTTCGAACAAAGTGATAGTCTATCTCTATATGTTTTGTTCGGGCATGGAAGACAGGATTCGTCGTCAGGTAAATGGCGGATATATTGTCACACCAAAGGGTCGGAGTCTGGTGCTGTGAAAAACCCAACTCCTGAAGCAGCGACTAAAGCCAAATTATCTCTGCAGTGGCATTAGCTAGGCTTTTATATTCAGACTCGGTGCTGGAGCGAGCCACCGTGCGCTGTTTCTTCGAGCTCCAAGAAATCGGATTATACCCAAGGAAGATAATGAAGCCGCTAACAGACCGCCGATCATCGGGATTCCCAGCCCAGTCAGCATCAGAGTAACCATGAAGTGCCAAAAAAGAGCCTGGTCGAAAATGAAGTCCATAAGTGATAGTACCTTTGAGATACTGTCGAATTCTCTTTACTACAAGCCAGTGAGTCTCAGAGGGATTATGCATGAACTGTCAGACCTGATTAACAGCATAAGCAATGTCTGGTCTAGTGAGTGACAAATATTGTAGACTGCCAACCACACTTCGGTAGAGTGAAGGATCTTCAAATGGGTGACCATCGTGAAGAGAAAGTAGGGAGCCAGCAGAAATTGGTGAACTAATGGGCTTGCACTCGAGCATGGATGTCTGGATAAGAATATCATGAATATACTTGGACTGAGTAAGGTAGAGTCTTGTAGAGTCTGACCTCTGGCTTCCATGCCTAAAAAGAAGTGGAGTGGACCAAGATCTTTCATAGAATATTCTTTGTGCAGATCTGCTAAGACAGACTGAAAAGGAGCTCTCGGGGTCCCGGTTAAGATGATGTCATCAACGTAAACCAAGAGGAATATAACATAAGTAGAATGACGGATGATGAAGAGAGAAGAATCAGCCTTCGAGTCACAAAATCCAAGTTTAAACGGGAAGTTGCTCAGACGTTGAAACCATGCACGCGGAGCTTGCTTAAAGCCATAAAGAGAACGTCGGAGACGACATACATGATGAGGCCGAGAGGGATCAGTAAACCCCAAAGGTTACGTCATATAGACTTCTTCAGAGAGGTGCCCATGAAGAAAAGCATTCTTCACATCAAGTTGTCGAACAGGCCACTGCAAGGAGACAACAATGGAAAGAATAGTGCGAATAGTAATAGGTTTGATTACCGGACTGAAAGTCTCCTCGTAATCGACACCTTCTCTTTGATTAAAACCCTTAGCCACAAAGCGTGCTTTGTAGCGGTCGGTCGTTTCATCTGCCTTCTGTTTGATCCGATACACCCACTTGCAGCCAACAACAATCTGAGTAGAGGACGGTGGAACTAAATTCCAGGTGTTATTCTGAAGCAAAGCCTGATACTCTTCTTTCATGGCAGCTCGCCATTGAGAATGCTTAATTCATGAGCAAAGGAACGCGATTCCTGCAGAGTAGTTAAGACAGAAAAGGCTGTAGGATGTCAAGAGATAACAAAGCGTGGAGGTGGAAAAGATCCATCTTTAGCCCTTATCACTATTCTGTGGGTGTTCTGAGTTGGAGGCGGAACAAGAGGAGCACGTTCAGTCTCATCTGGTTCAGTAGTAGCCAAAGCATCCTCAGCAGAGTCAACAGGACCTGTGGACTAAGTAATGACCTCAAGTGCAGCATCTGTCAGGGTGGTGGATGTGGATGGGAGGCTATGCAAGACATTAGGTGGGACGGGAATATGTGTAGTCTCAGAAGATGCAGGAAAAGAATTATTGATGTGGGAGGAGAATGTACCAGTAGCAGTTGCAGAGCTCGAGGATAGCCGACCAAGTTCCACTGAGATAGGCGCACCAGTTCTGAACGGGAAGGAGTGCTCATCAAAGACAACCTGAGGAGATATGAAGATACGACCAGTGGCAGGATTGAGACACCGATATCCCTGATATTGTGAGGGATAGTCAAGGAAGACACGGGGTTGAGAGCGAGGTTCCAATTTGTAATGATTATAAGGGCGCAAATAAGGAAAACAAAGACATCCAAATACCCGTAAATGATCAAAATGAGGTGGGTGACCAAACAAAAGTTCATTGGGAGATTGGAACTGTAAGGATTTGGTAGGCAATCGATTGATCAGATAGACAGCTGTTTCAAAGACATAATCCTAGTATTTGGAAAGAAGAGAAGAATGAAAAAGAAGAGAAAGGCCCATATCTACTATGTGACAGTGTTTACGTTCAACTAAGCCATTCTGTTGAGGCATATGAGGACATGAAATACGATGAAAAATTCCATTGTTTTGCAACTCTGCCTGAAAAGCAGTGGATAGGAATTCTTTGGCACCATCCGACTGAAAATATTTGATTTTATGTCCATAAAGATTTTCTACTTGAAGGCGAAAAGCACGAAAGATTTGTATGACTTCAGATCGAGATTTCATGATATAGAACCAGGAAAATTTACTATAATCATCAAGAAAGTGAATATAGTAGATATTTTCAGTATGAGATGTAATTGGTGCTGGTCCCCAGATGTCTGTGTGAACAAGTTCAAACAAGGAATTGCTCTTATGCAGAGTAGGAGGAAAAGAACAATTTATTAACTTTCCTTGTTGACATGTAGAACAAATTAATCCAACATGATCATTATTTAATTTTAAGGAAGAACCTAAAGCTCGACGAACAATTGGAAAAGACGAGTGACTAAGACGCTGATGCCATAAATTACTTGAGGTAGAAGCAGAAAGAAAAACTTGAGGATGACCGGTGGGCCTGTCTCTTGAGTGGAAACAATAGAGTCCATCCTTAACTGGACCTCGCAAAAGCTCATGGTTGGTTCATTGATCCTTAACAATGAAACAATCAGGATGAAGTTCAAAAAAACAAGTATTATCTCGAGCAAATTTAGAGATAGATATGAGGTTTTTGGAAATATTATGGGCATATAAAATATGGTTTAAGTGCAGAGGACGAGAGGAGTGTTTGATAGTGGAGGAGCCAGAGGCAAGTACGGGAAGAGATTTACCATCCCCAACATAGATGTGATCGGAATGTGGTGTCTCATCATGAATGTTTAGGTTGGCAAGGTCAGAGGTGACATGATGTGTAGCACCCGAGTCCATGTACCAGTCGAGGTCATGAATTCCCTGAGAGGAAGCTTCAGCAAGATTAGTCTGAACATTAGAAAAATAACTGAATTGACAAAATGGGGCAATGTGGCCAGGTTTGTTGCAATTCTGACACAGAACTGATGAAGAGGCCGGGCTGTAAGGTGAAGTCAAATTGGACTGGGCTCGGAATGGGCCGGGCCGAGAGGGCCCGAAAGATTGAAAGGCCGTGGGCTGAGAGAAAGAGCCGGACTGAGAGTGTCGCGGATCTCGGGTCGAGTGGGTCGAGTTGAATTGCTGACCCGAACGGCTCAGCCTGCCCGGACCTCCTGCGAAGAAATTAGGGTTAGAGTTTGTCATTCTCGTTCCAGAGTTCTGAAGATCAGAACTCCCTCTTAAGCCGCCATGTTCATTCCAGTAACCAGCAGGAAAGGCTCCACCGCGTCCGATGGAAAGTCCGGTGTTGTGGCCGCCGAATCTGCTGCCACTGTTCCAGTTTCCTCTCCCGACGCCTTTCCCTCTGCTCTTGCTGCGACTTTAGTCACCATTCCTCCCTTGGCTATCGACGTAATTTGCTTCGACGAGAAGCGGTCCAAGGATGCCAGAGAGAGGAGCTGAGGCCGACTACTCACTTATGCCGGCATAAGTGCTGCGTTCGTCAGGCCCCATGAGGAGGGAAGTGAGTTCATTGAGACTCATTGTTATCATCGTGTCTGATTTTGCTAGGATAAAGGGCTCCCATTCTGGTCCTAGGCCGGTGTAGATACGTCGATTTATTTCTGCTGGGGTCTTGGGTTTTCTGATTTGAGCGAAATTAAGAGCTTTCCCCTTGACTTCATTGATGAATCGCAATATTGACAATGATCCCTTACGGAGGTCACGCCATTGCTGTTCCAAGAGGTCCTCTTGTGCGGCTGTTTGGCTGAGGAAAGCAGTCGCCAGGGAGTGCCAAGCTTTGTGAGACGTCTTGGCAAAAAGGATGGTGACATTAATGTCTTCAGTCACTGCAAGCATAATACAGGTTAGTGCAAATCTATCTCTGGATACCCACTGTTGGTACTCTGGATTTTGTGAGACACTGCCATCTGGCCCTGTGATAGTTTTGCTAGGTTCTGATATTCGTCCCTCAGCATAGGAAAAGAGACCATAGGTCTCAAGTAAGGGACTCATAATGCCCTTCCATAACATATAATTCTGACCATTCAATTTGACTTGAACAGTAGGAATAGATGAAGGAAGATGGAGAATTGAAGTAGAGTCGGCCATTGGAGAAAAAGGGGAGAAGAAATTCGAGAATAGGAAGAGAAGGGAGATAGTTTGGCCTGATCGATATGAACTCTCTAGATTACTCGATCATTGGCTCTGATACCATCTAAGATTGTAGAATTGTGGCTGAAACCTCAACTTACTGTTAGAAGTAAATTGTATTGAAATATATAGAGCATGTACATGATATGTTTTAGGAAAGAAATAAATACAATTAAATACAGCATCTATACAAGGAATTCTATGATTTGAAATTATCATTATTATTTCCTCTATTAGTTTGCATAGGACTGAGATCAACATGATCAACTGCAGGTTGTGTTGAAGGTGGACTATTTTGACCAATTCGCATGTTATTTATAAGCATCCACAGGTAGTCCATGTAAACCAAAGCCTGAAGCTGAAATGTATGCTAAATATCCCTGGGAGTATTCAAGGAATCAACAAGACCTATGAAGAGTTTAATCCATTCCAATATCTTAACATGTTCAAGGCCTATAAATCGTACAGGTATAGGTAGTAAAGCCTAGACAATTATGGAGAAGGGGCAGTGGAGGAAGATATGGTCAATCTCTTCCAGGGATGCCTTACAGAAAGGACAAAGACTATCCACAATATTGAAATGAAAAGCCAAAACAACCTTTGTTGGCAAGCAATTCCAGCCAAGTTTCCATAAGATAAGCTTATGACGATCATGTCTTTCTAGTCTCCAAAGGGCTCTTCATTCTCGTTGGTTCAAAGCTCATGTGGGGAATCTGTGTGACTGGTCAAGAACATAGGCAAAAGATGTAGAGGAGGTGTCATTGCTGCTACCTTACCATGAGAGTTCATTGAATGGAGATGTGTGGCAGGGAGAAATGGAGTTGAACTGTTGAACTGTTTCTATAGAGAAAAGAGAGTGGAGAAAGGGAATATCCCATATTCTAGTTCCTAGTAGAAACAGTTCTAAGACCCAGTTAAGGTGGTGGGCTGGTAATTCATGTAAGGGTTAGGGGATAAGGGAGGAGAGGATAGGAATCCAAGGGTTTGACCATATATTAATAGCATGGCCACTGTTGACTCTATAACAACAGCCCTTAGAAATGAGGTGTGGCAAATTCCTATCCAAAAGTAGGAAGAGTGAGAGTTTGGATTGTGGGAGGAGAGGGGCGTGTGTTTGAGGTATTTGGCTTTCAACAGAGAGATATGAGGCTTAGCCTAGAGAGTGTGGATTGCCCAAGACTGTTTTGCAATAAGGGCTCTTTTGTGATCGTATATTTGGCGAAAACCCAACCCACCATGGTCTTTTGGTGCACAAAGTGAAACCTAAGCCTTAAGATGAATTTTGGATTTTCTAGAGGAATTGAAGCCCCACCAGAAGAATGCAAACGTCAAGTCCAATTTAGAATGAGTGGTTTTAGGGAGGAGGAAGGTACTCATAGTGTAAGTGGGTATGGAAGCAGCAATAGATCTTATGAGCACTCCACGGGATGCTTGGAACAAGGTTTTGGCTTTCTACACCTCTATTTTTTTCGAAACTCTATCAATGAGGGGGTGAAAGGCAGATGTCTTTGCCTTTTGGATGTGTAAAGGAAGGCCAAGGTATTTGGAGTCTGGTGAGCATTGTCTAATCTTGAAAAGCCGAGAGAGGTGGTTCCTTAGGGATAAAGGAACATTTTTACCGAAGAACATGGCTAATTTTTCAAAGTTGATTTTCTATCCCGACCAAGATTGGTAAGTATGAAGAATGTTAAAGAAGTTTTACAAGTTGGATTCAGTGGCTTTTACAAAAAGGAAGAGGTTGTCGGCAAAAAGGAGATGAGTGAAGGTCAGACAACCTTTGCCAATTGTTATTCCTTGAATGTTGCTTGAATTTTCCTCACGAATAAGGAGTCAAGACAAGGCCTCAGTGGCCAAAAGGAAGAGGAAGGGGGAAAGTGGATCGCCCTGTCGAATGCAACATAAAGGTTTGAAAAAACCGAAAAACTTCCATTGATGAGGACAGAGAATGATATTGTGCTGATACATTGTGAAATCTATTGCATCCATGTGTCATCAAAACTAAGATCATGAAAAATTTCGAAAAGAATGGGCCATTCATGTCTATTAAAAGCCTTTTCCATGTCTATTTTGATAGCAACAAAATGATCATCGCCTTGATAATGGTTGCAGAAGTGCATTATTTCATGAGCGATGATAGAGTTTTCCGAAATATTTTTTTCCGAGACAAAAGCAGATGGATATGGTGAAATGAGCTACAGTAGAAAGGTTTTGAAGTGTGTGAAAGGATCTTTGAAATAATTTTACGAAAAACATTGCAAATGCTTATGGAACGGAAGCTGTGCACTGTAACAGTATTATCGCCTTTGGGAATTAATGCAATATGTGTATGATTATGGTGCTTTAATAAATATTTACCTCCAAAAAAGCTCCACATTGTTGAGGTTGTATTCTTGCCAATGATCTTCCAGTGTCTGTGATAGAAAATAGCTAGGAAGCCATCTGGGCTCGATGACCTGAGAGCTCTAAGGGAGACGATGGCTTTTTGGATTTCAAGGTCAGTGAAGATTATGGCTAGAGAAGTGGAGTCTTTAGGGGACAGGGCAGTAGGGAATAGGTCATATAGAAGGATCAATTGTATTCTAAATAATTTGATGTAAAGAGAGTGGAGAAGTGATTGATGAATGTGTCAGCAATCGTAGGGATGTCAGAGGTCCAAGAGTGATCAGAGGTCTTTAAGAACTCTATAGCATTATGTCAACCCTGGATAATAGTGGAAAAGGTGGAAAAACTTTGTGTTCAGGTTTGTCATAGTCAACCGAGTAGTTCGAAACTTTTATCACCAGAGAAGTTCTTCCCTTTTGAGACATTCTTGAAGTTGTAGCTCTAGAGTAGCAGCTTTTGAAAGATTAAGAGCGGTCAGAGCTGCATTTTGTACCTCATCTAGCTCCTTCATGAGCCTCTCCATCTGAGTTTTGAAGTGCCCAAAAGATACTCGGTTCTACTTCCTTGTTGAGTAACAAGGGAGAATGATCAGAGGAAACTGTTGGTAGATGAACTACGGATGCTTTTGGGATTAGGAGACGCCAATCCGTATTATATAAACCTCGATCCGACTGTTCTCTGCTATGATTGGTTCCTTCCCTTTTATTGAACCTAGTGTTTTTATTCCAGAGTAGTCTAAGTCCACCATAGCATTGGAGTTTATGAAGAAGCTGAGGCCATGACTTGTAGAGGGATCAGATTGCCGTCTTCCTAATTTTTCGTAAAGAGACGCAATACTATTCCAATCACCAATGCCTAACTAAGGACCAGCAAAAGAGTCCACTGTCCTTTGAAGATCATCTCAAAATTGTCTTTTATCAGCATAGTAAGGAGGTTCGTAGCACAGAGAGAGGATCCAAGGTGCAGTCTGAGATTAAGAGTATACAATGACATTTATGATGTTCTTTGAGATAAGAATCGTCTCAATGTCGAGTCCTATTTTTGTACAGAAACATAGACTGCCTACCCTATGGAGGGTAGGGAAAGACACAGTTTGCATATCAAAGTCCAGTCATGAATTCTTTCACCAATGCAGCTTTTATCTTTGTTCCTATAAGAAAAAAATAGTCAGGAGAGTGCTTTTTCACTAGGGTCCTTAAGGAATGTTTTCTCACGGGGCGACTCAACCACCGACAGTTCCAGCTGAGGATTAATATTGGGGGGGTGGGGGCATGCTTGTGCTCGCCTCCTTAGCCTTTGAATTGCTCGGAAAACTTGCAACCTTGGCCCTTAATTTTGCTAGGCGCTTCAGGCTCGTGAACCTCGTGTAGGTGAATAAATTACTAATAGTTGGACTAGAGAGTTAGGTAGGGTCGAGGTAGTCAGTGTTTGGGGTAGTGAGAGGGGGCTGGTTGGAATGGGGATAAAGGATATTAGTTGATGGAAGGAGGACAAGGGAGGTGGGTGAGGTGAAAAGTGTGGGATGAGGGATTGATTGAGAGCATTGAAGTAGATGGTGTAATGTGTGTAAAGGATTATTGAGGTGGAAGAGTGGATGTTGGAATGAGAGGGGGAATGGACAGGTGAGCATGTGCTGGAATTGGGAGGCCCGTGGATATTAGAGTGGAAATTTGGTTTATGTCAAGAAAAGTTGGGTTAGAAGGCGATCCAGGAGTAGTAATGGGTTGCAGGCACAGCTTTTTTGGCTGTAAATATTGTTGGACTAGATGCTTCTTTCTTTTTAGAGAACATTTAGAGGTATCGTTGGAGGCGGTGGTGGAAAGGGGCTTAGGAGTTTGTGGTTTGGTTAGACGAACCAGGGAGGTTCCTAAGGTGATGTGAAAGGGGTAGGATTTAAAAGGGGCAGTTGTACTAGGAGGAGTGAAAGGTGGCTATGACAGTGAGTAATTGTGGGTTTGGGACATGGGAGTTAGTTTGGGCCACTGGGTAAACAAGTGGGGTGCAAGGTTAATGTGCTAAGAGAGGAAGAGTGGGATCTTGTTTTGCACTTGCCACCTCTAAAGTCGATTGCTCTTCCGCTGCCATCTGACCCTCCACCACTTCATTACTGAGATTTAACAAAGCGAAACCAAAATTACTTCCCTCTGCAACCATATGGGAACCTAGAGATTGTCGCCCATACTTTCGCTTCGGGAGAATGACACTTGTGGTCCTATATATTTGCCAATTTTTGACATCGAGTCCTAAATGTTTCATTTTGGAAAAACAAGTCCTAAAAGGTTTGGAAAAGTGATACTTTTGGTCCTAAATCTAACTGACCGTTACCGCCATGCCACGTGGCCATTAAATGCTGACGTGGCGCTTCGTGATTGGTCACAAGTTGGTTCAGGTCCGGATGTCGAGGTAAATCGGGTCGGGTTCGGATCCGGATGTCTCCTTCTTCGCCCGACTCCCTCCTTATGTCCGAAACCCTAGCACGGCTCCTCTCCTCCACGCAACCCAGCGCCGCCCCTGTAAACCACTGATCACGGGCACCGTAGCACCTCGAGCAACCCCGCCTGAGCCTCCTCCCTGTCGGATCTGGGTTTATGCAATTGGCAGTTTCAGATTTTGCCGACCTTGTTCTAGAGATGAAGGAAGGGCACAGTACTGTTGTGAAGTTGTGTGATTTGCTGTTTCAGGTGTATGCGGATAACAAAATGTTTGACGAGGCTGTCGGGGTTTACGACTTCATGGAGAGTCGCGGGTTCGAGATAGATGAGAGGTCCTGTATGGTTTGCTTGTTAGCTCTGAAGAGGTTTGGCACCCTCGAGGACTGTTTGGCATTATTCGAACGGTTGCAAATTGATTGTTACCCTAAGATTGCAGATCGATTATTACCCTAAGATTCCAGAAAACCCTAAGATTACAGATCAAAACGCTAAGTTTGCAGATCGATTGTTACCATAAGATTCCAGAAAACCCTAAGATTACAGATCAAAACGCTAAGTTTGCAGATCGATTGTTCTTTTTCTGTTTGATATGGCCATGAGTTCTCGATTATTGGTCAAGCATCCATAGAAAGGTTGGCGAAAGAAATGGTTTCTGGAAACCATGAACATCAAGCTCCGCTTGATCAGAACACCCTTGCCGGGCCTTTTCCCGAGCTCACACTGCCGAACTCCACAACACAGCACGGCACAGAGAGGAGGAGAGAACAGAGGGAGGGAGAACAGAGGGTTTTGGTCATGGGGGAGGGAGTCGGGCGAAGAAGGAGACGTCCGGATCTGAACCTGACCCGATTCACCCCGACATCCGGACCCGAACCAACTCGTGACCAATCACGAAGCGCCACGTCAGCATTTAACGGCCACGTGGCATGGCGGTAACGGTCAGTTAGATTTAGGACTAAAAGTGTCACTTTTTCAAACCTTTTAGGACTTGTTTTTCCAAACCGAAACATTTAGGACTCGATGTCAAAAATTAGCAAACATATAGGACCATAAGTGTCATTATTCACTTTCGCTTCTGCTTAACCTCCAAACTGACAATCTTTTAGGGGCACGAATACTTTGAATGCCCAAGCTGTGTACAGTTGTAGCAAAAGTCAGACAATCGTTCATATCTGAACTGCACCCAAAGATTACCTGGCTTCTCTAAAAAAAAAATCACTTTTGAGTGATTCAGTGACCTGATGTTGCACAAGAATATGCATAGGGCTTTTATTCGGAGAGCCTTCATCTATTGCCAAGTCAATATCCAAGATCGCATGGAACATAGCTCCAATAGCTTGAGCATTTTGCTTCGTGACGTGATCTAGTGGAAGACCATGAATTTGGACCCAGAGCTGAGTACAGGAGAAGTCGATTTCTGAAGCAATAACGTTGGGTAACCAAGGTTTGAGAACTATATGATCGCCCCAGACAGACCACAATGCACATGCAATGACTTTTCTTCTATTTGCAGCTGAGGCAAATTCGAAGAGGAAGAGATTTTGGCCTATCAAAGTGGCTTGAACTTCATGTTGAAGGTCCCACGAGGAGATAATCTTCTGCTTCACCAGCTTCTTACTGAGATCCGCACCTGAGATAATCTTGCCATAGAGTGCTAATTTTGAGAGGGAAGAGGTTTTAGTGGGGTCAGGTGAGAGGCATAGAGTGGTGTGTTTGCAGGAGAGTGTTTTGGTTTGGTCCATGATGTCCTCAATGGCAGTGGATGGTTCAGTTGGTTCCACGGTGGGAGAGTGTTTTGGGATTGGTAGGATGTGGTTAAAGGGCGTAGTAAATGGCAGAGCATGAGAGGGCGGAGGTGAAAAGGGGATGGTTAGCGGGCAGGATAGTGAGGATAGTGATGAAGATGGAGAGTGTATTGATGGTGCCGGGCATTCATGGGGATTGGTATACTGTTGGGAAGAAAAAGGAACAGGGGATTATAGGTACCGGAAGAACCAGAAGGTTAAACCTGCAACAGAGAGCACATGACGAAACAAACAAATTGTATTGTCTTGTTTGGTCCGTTGCCCCCCCTAACCTCCTAAAACCCTCTCTTTTTACTTAGAAATATCTTTGCTATTTAAGTAGATTACGGTTTTGCCCCCAGTAAATAGTATATGAACCAAGATCACTTGTATAATTTACCGCCTAATTGCTTCTCTTATGTGAAGAGATCGAAATAGAAATGCAAATCTCAATCGCCCTCGCTTTTCGCTATACGGTTAGTATAAATGTGGTAAGAATTAACAATAGTCTAACATATTATGATTCCATTATTGATATCATGGTAGAACTAAATGATCTGACTTAGACAGGAAATACACATATCATATTCATATAGAACTCTTCATCCTTGTTTCGATGAGCTTCATATTTTGGTTTTTATGATTCAGAATATTGTAAAATATGATTGATTGCAAGCACTATGAGATGAATAAGTACGAAATATTTACTGGTAAATACTTCTAACTAATCTAAATTTATAAAGGATATCTATCAATGACATCTAACCTCATCAATTAATTAGTATAGAAGTGAAATATTACACACAGAAATCTTTGCCTCCGCTGGCTGAAAATCCTAATTTCGTCCCTGCTCCTCAGTGGGGCTGAGCCGTAGGCTCCAACCCGTACACTAGTCACGAGATGGCCCTGCTTATAAATATGTTGTATCACATTTCATGGTTTATTTTGACTTAAGAATAGAGGCTGTGCTTGGTCCACCGGTGTGGGGATTCGAGTTCATAGGAATGCAGCACAAAACCTGAATTTCCAGAATCTGCCTGCGTATCTGTTTCGGAAAAAGAGCATTCAGGACGTAGGCCACACTGCAGATCAATCATTGAAATTGCACCTCCCCCAAACACATCATGAAGCCTTGCGCCGCGCGGCAATCTCCTGCTGGTAGTTATGTGTGTTGGGCAGAAGCTCTACTGACTGTCCAACTGCGGCAGTCCTCTATTTGTCATAAGCCTGAGCTTCTGGCAGCAGTTTGTTGAACTTTTCCCGGACATCACGAGTCTGCTGCTAAACCATATAAAATGACATTTGACGCTTCAGATCAGGAAGCATACAAGAGAGATCACTAATCTCAAATTATCGGACAAGCCAATCATATGTATGAAATGCTTACCTCAGTTACAACCAGCTTTTAACTCGAAAAAGGCATAGAATTCCGATACATCATATTTCCGACATAATCTCTGATATCTACTTCTATTTCTTCCACCTTCCCTCCACAGGCTTATCCTTCTGGTAAAGATCTTGTGTTAACAATCCAGCATCTATTTAAGAAAGTAAAAGACAGCTAAATGACATAGCCATGGCTATTCAGTGTTTCATAATTGCAGCAATCTGTTTGTGTTAAATATTAAAAGGTTCATCTCATTTTGAAACGTGACAAATTAATTGCAAAGCTTAACACTAGAAGGTAGGGAGCAATGGCTCAAGTATCAAGAGCTTCAGTCCATTGTAAACGGGACAAATCAATTGCCAAGCTTTAGTTTGCAAGGTAGACAGAGGTAAAGCTTTCCTTGCCTTATCGAAGATATCTTGGCTTATCCATGAACGGACAAGTAGGGAAATTTCATAAAACAATTGACTTGCGGTTGTACAGTTTCAAGATTTAACAGCAGGGAAGCATGACTGACTTAAGCTTATGATGCACGGTTACCTGCACCTTCCTGTGCCAAATAGTATTTGAAGAAGGTAGTCGCTTCTCTGGAAGCGACTTCCTCTGTTAAGCACAAAACTTCTCTAGTTTTGCTGACCCATAATTTCCAATGGACGTGGCTTCAATCCTACAAAGAACAGAACCCTAACAATTTAATAAAATAAACAATCAAGCTGAGATCACATTACCACAGAACCAAAAATGCACAGGAGCCCCAAAGTAGGTCCGCTCCATCTTTCAGAAACCACTTGTCAATAGGCAACAAATATCTTCCCCAAATCCAATGAAAAATAGCAGACAATATAAAGGATGAGAACATACTGAATCTTTCATCTGAAATAAATGCTCGACTACGATCTTTCTTTTAAGAATTGCATGACTTTGCCCCTGGATCTGATGACAATAGTTGCTTATTGACCTCATTCGCCAAAACCGAGCAATTCTCTGTATCTGATCCTTAAAAACATACCACAAACACCAGAGAGAAGTGATCATGAAATCCATGTGGATGATCACAGTGCATTAAACAAGGGAATTGGGGTCTGAACATGAAATGCTCCAGTCACTCCATCAACCACTAGACTAACTAGCACGAGTTTCTCCCTTCAATCTTCAAGAACATCTAAAATAAGGTCTGTATCATCAAATTCATTTTCTCCCAATCCCAACATATCGAGAGCATAATAAATCTCTTCACTCTGTAAATGTGTCCGGTCACCAGCAACAAATGTAAACACGCAATCCTTCATCTTAATCAAAGACCAACCGGGCTCCTTCATTACTCCTTTGGCCCTCATCAGCTTCCTCACGTGAGCTGCATCCCTCCACCTCCCCTGGGCAGAGTACATATTAGCCAAGGTGATGTGGGTTCCAGCGCAATTTGGGTCCATCTCCAAAATTTGCTCTGCTGCCCGCCTCCCTCGGTCGACATCCCCATGGGCTCTGCATGCCCTCAACAGTGTCGACCACACAACATCGTCCCTATGGAATGGCATGTTCTCAATCATGCTCTCTGCTTCACTCAGTCGCCCTGCTCGGCAGAGGAGATCAATCATGCAACCATAATGTTCCTTCGTTGGATGAATCCGGTAACACTCAGTCATTGCCTTGAAATAACAAAACGCAAGATCAACAAGGCCCGCATGACTGCAGGCTGTCAGAACCCCAATATAGGTCACTGCATCGGGCCTCAGACCCACATCATGAAGCCTCTCGAACAAATTTATCGCTTCAAAGCTCAACCCATGTTCAGCATACCCATTAATCATGGCTGTCCATGAGATAATATCATTCATCATCGAAACATTGAAAATCTTCGACGCTTCTGTTATACTCCCGCACTTCGCATACATATTGATCAGACCGCTCTGTATCATTGCTCTGTTTTCTATTCCAATTTGCAGAACATGGGCATGAATTTGCTTCCCTTGCTCGAGAATTGCCATATTACCACAAACACTCAGAACACTTGCCAGGGCAAATTCAGTCGGTTTTGGACCTTCCTTCCGCATCCGCAATAGAAGCTCAAAGGCTTCCTCACCAATACCTGCCTGTGAATAGCTTGCAATAATCGTGCTCCAGGAGACCACATCCCTCAAGTGCATCTCCTGAAATATGGCCAAAGTCGAATCTAACTCACCGCACTTTGAGTACATTGTCATGGTGGAGTTTGCCACCGATAATGAACCCAAAACACCTTTCTTCATTACATGGGCATGCAACTGCTCACCCCATTTAATCCTTGCCAGCCCTGCACAGCCCGATATGACCGCTGCAAAGGTGTATTCGTTGGCATCCACACCAGACTCCCGCATCCGCAAGAATGCTCTGACGGCTTCATCCTCCTGTCCCATCTGAACGTATGAAGTGATTATAGTCGTCCATGAGACCACGTCTTTTGTCTCGATCCTCTCGAACAATCTAAGCCCGTAATCTAACTTCCCACACTTGTTGTAAAGAGTGGCAAGAGTGTTGGACACATACGAGGTGGAGTCGAATCCTCTCTTGACCACAAGACTGTGAATCTCTCTCCCCACATTCAAGTTACCCGAATCAGCACAAGCCTTTAGAGCGATCGCAAAAGTGTAAGAATCACACTGTTGTTTCGAAGCCCACATATCAGAGAAGTAATCCAATCCTTCCCTACACCGGCCTGAACGAACGAGTCCTGTTATGATGGCAGTCCAAGAGACAACATTTCTAAGCAGCATCTCATCAAAAACCCGACAACCTAACAGGACCCGACCCGTTTTCATGTACATGTCTAGGAGGGCACTGCCTACGAATACAGAGTACACAAATCCTGTTTTCGCAGAGTACCCATGCAACGAGTCTCCGAAGTCTGCATTCATATCGAGCCCACAAGCTTTTAGGGCAAGGCTGAGTACAAAAGGATCCATCCTAAGATTCGGCTCGACCCACACTCTCAGGAACAACGACAAGGCTTCGACCACACGCGAAGAGTTCACATAACCAGAAATGATGGTAGTCCATGAGATTTCATCCCTCTGAGCCATTCCGTCGAACAAGTCACGTGCATCGTTCAGGCGATCGGTCCTTATCAGCTCTTTGAGCCGGGAGTTGGATTCTACGAGAGAAACGGGGAAATGGGATTTGACCGGAAGCAGTTCAGGGTCACTCCCGAACCGACAGAGATCTCCATACTCAGACCGAGCAATGGCGCAGGTGGATGAGAAGAGTCTCCTGATGTGTGGCCGTGCTGATAAAATCATGTTTAGAGAAAATCAACCTATTCCCATCTGTGCCTTCAGACTTCAGTGATTGATCGATTCAGAATGATTGATCGATTCCTCTCAACTGTAGAATGTTTCGCGCTACTTAATCGACAACGGCACTGATGAAAGATCCAACTTTGCTACCTAAAAGACACAGATTGTCTAAAGCAATTGTTTGTTTATGACATCTATATGCCTCTAACATGGGATGAAAGATTGATTGTAAGTGAATATATGCTATTTGCCGTCCCCAGATTCTAAAGAAATGGATATCACTCGCATGTATAATGACCCAAAAATTTCCAAGATAATGCCTGGGATTAAAAAAAAAAAAAACGGCTGGACAAAGCTCCTATAAAAAAAATTTGAATGACGAAGAATCACGAGAATGAATCGAATGCGACCAATGAATTTCAACCTGAAAAGCATTTATGGCCCCTCTCCTTCGTGCATATCAAGTACTTACTACTTTTTTTTTTTTGGCTAACCTGAGTTGTACGGACATCGCCCGACTAATCACCGGGACTCCATGAACCTCCGACGGTGCATGGAGCGAGTAATTATGCCAAAGGCGCTCCGGTGGCCCCAAGGAGATTCGAATCCGGGTCTCGGTGCAAATTTGGGTGCACATTAACCACTAGGCCGAATCCCTTGAGATTAAGTACTTACTACTTGAATATACAGACGAGTCTATCTATCCAAAAACTCTAACTTCTAAAGACGGCTACAGTGAGTTCGAAACGTTACACCCCGTTTGGTTTTGCAATCAAGTTTTTAAAATTTTACTCTAACTTTTAACTCTACCCACTATACAATAAAAATTAATAATACAATTATTATTTTTCCCTTTTTCTTCAATTTTTTAAACCATTTAATTCAATTTTTAATATTAAATTCTTTCAACTATCCATTACTTTTTTCACAATTCAACAATACAATCATTACTTTTTTACACTTTTTCTCATAATTTAATAACGCAATCATTATAACTCAATTAAAATTAAAACTCAACTCTCCTGAACTCTAAAACCAATGCAGATTACGAGCGTTGGCTTACTCAGGAAAGATAATCTTTTTTTTTCCTTGTCTGTAGGCCCATGGGCCATCTCTCTAGCCCAGTTCACGCTCACTGTCTTTATACTCTCCCAAATTAAACAAGTCCAGAGTCCAGACGGGACCCTAGATCATCTTTTTTTTCATATGCATCACGTGATATTTAAAAGTTCAATAGTCCTCAATAAATTTAGATTCAGGTCGAATCGGCCCGCCAAAAGGTAGAACTTTCCCAATGGTGGGTTTTCTCCTTTCAGAGGACTTGAACCGAGAATACACTGCAATTTAATGTCCGTTGCTGCCACCCTACCTAACAATTTTCATGCATAATTGAGTGTTCAAGCATCTCTCCCTCGCACGAGGGTTTTACCTAGTGTTTACGACTTTGACTAGTATATCGACTCTGGTGATACCCATCACATCACATCAAACTTATCTAACCTCAGCATGATGATCACCGTGGCCCTGAACAACTTTTGATTCGCGATGGTACACCCGTAAAAGTTTGCCCGTCATTTTGAACTGGAGTTCTCTAAATCAAATCTTCATGTCTTTGTGTAAAATACCCACTTGGGCCTACACGAACTTGAGCCCATCTGCAACCTAAAAGCTTAAACTGGGATAAATCCCACATCGGAAAAGAAAAGGAAAATTCATGGGTTAATATATGGCTTGGGTACCACCACTTATTAGCTTGAGCTTTTAACTGGATATAGACCCGATCCTGTATAAGCCCAATGGAAATTTAATAGTTTCAAACAACTGAAACAGCTTTATTTCTATAGACGCGCATGGCATGCAGCACTTGTCAGCATCAACAACGATGAATTTAATGGCGATCACCTAAGTCTAAGCCCCAAATCGTCAAATTCTTGTCAGCGGAGCCGGTCACAATCAGATCTCCATCATAAGATATATATCCATACAAAAGATAGGAAGCTTATGACCATACAGAAAACGTAAGTCTGAGTGAGTCCATGAAGAAAACTGTGGAAATGCTTGGCATTGTCAGAAACGCTAACTCATAAGGTAAAAACAATTTCACGGTCGACAACATTTTGTTGCAAACAGTGACTACCATGAACAACTTTGAACTAACGGGAAATGACTTCAATTATCTGTGGACTAAATGTTCAAGGCTTTACTTTGCAATCCAACATGGACAAGGAAATAATGTACAGAGTGACATTCTGACCGTCACAGTGCAGTCTAACAGTGCAACAGCAAGTTCTTGAGCAACCGGGCTTCCAGCAATCGCCAAAACATCATCATTCATCTTCGTTCTATGCACATTCGATACAGGTAGATGTGTTACCATTTTTTATTACAGTTTTGGAATCTAAAATCAAGAAGATAATTAAATCATACTCTTTTTAAATTTGAACTATTAATGTAGGCCATACCAAATATAAATTCTCATTTATTAGAATGCAGACCATAGAGATTACATGAGAAGAGCACAAAAAGGTTCAATCATCCAAAAAGATAGGTCACTATATTCCCAGAACTTGATGTCGCGATCCACACTTCCAGTCACAATACGATTTTCGTTTAGAATGGCCATGACAGAATGAACAGAACCACCATGAGCTTCCATGATTTCAATGCAAGCACCGCTTCTACTATCAATCATATCAATGGAGCCTTCAGTTCCAACAAGAGCGTACTTGTTTTGAGGAAGAATCAAACCGCACAACCCATACCCAGAATCAATGGCTCGTAAGCAGGAACCAGTGATAGGATTCCAAATTTTTACAGCAATGTGACTAGTAGCCATCAAAGGCTGTTACCGAACCAAGTGTATCAGATCCGTGTTGTTGAAGCTCAATAACAAGCGTATTACTGGGTACCTTTTGTCTCAATAGAGTAAAATTCTAACAAAGTATCTTTTCAAAGACAATGCCTACGTCGCTTGTGAAATTTTGGGGACAATGGGACAAACACGAAATGGAGCAGATCCTCTTGCTCACTCGAATGGCCTGAATGAGGAGCTTAAAAACTCACCAGCAGTGACTACATGGATATTTTCTACTTCGATAACTTGCACTGCATCTCCATT
The DNA here is from genome assembly GCF_007655135.1 of Punica granatum. Lineage (NCBI taxonomy): Eukaryota > Viridiplantae > Streptophyta > Magnoliopsida > Myrtales > Lythraceae > Punica > Punica granatum. The sequence goes on from NC_045132.1 coordinate 7,085,251, forward strand.
TGCAGGTGCACCTGCGGTAAGTTTTGCCGATTTCTTCTCTCTTTTCCAGATAACCTTTCGTTTAGCTTTGCGCTTTGCACTAGCTTCATTCATCTAATACACCAAACACCTCCACATTCTGAGATATTCGTCTTTCGAGGAACCGACAAGTTTCTCACCATAATCCAAGAAGACAAGGCCTGTCACCTGAATCAATGAAGCAGGCAAACATTGTTTAAGTCAAGACTGACAGGGAGAACAAACAGATAAGAAAATTCATAGTATGTAGAAATCGCCATATAAAGAACAAAACCAGCAAGAACAACTGACCTGACCGCGATGGCCGTGCAATCCATAAAGGCCAGTCTCCGCTACCACATCCCATAGAATAATATCGCAGCGTTTGCTTCCTGAAGCAAGCAAAGGCCCAAGAGAAGAGACATTGCCTCCATGTCTATTCAATGTTGTCTCACACGAACCTTTATCAGAATCCCATTATATTCATTCGTTATGAACATCCACCTGTAATCTGAAATTCAAAGTGCACCTCCGGTGACGTTGTAATCGGACCAAGTGTAGAAGATAGCATATGAGAAAGGAGGAAGAAACAGTTGGCAGATATCATCTCCGTTTGCTCTCAGTTTTCTATTGTCCCCTTCCCCAAGCACAATACTTCGCAACTTAAGATCTTAAGTTGTAAAAACTATTGAGCAACGGAAAACAAAAACTATTTATCGAATCTGCAATCACTTAATTGTCAAGCAAGAGCGTACGCCACTGCACTACACCCTCTTTCATTCATTTCCATGTGTTTATTCAGTCGTTCTAAAAGTTAATCCGCGAATTCCAAAATCAACATTGATTCATTTCCATGTGTTTATTCAGTTGTCCTGAAAGTTAATCACCGAATTCCAAAATTAACATCAAATGGAACAGAACTATTAAAAAGGTTCCAGATAATCACCTCCATGAAAGGATCAAGAGTATCTGTTTAAAGATTATTTTACATCATAAACTTATGTTCGTGGTCTAATAGACCGCTCAATAAGGTAAGGTAATTTCGCCAGGGTTTTTCAAGGCAGCCACGATAAGGATGGAACTGAGACGGATTCTTTCTTTGGTGCACAACTGACTAACAAGAACATCCAACGCGGACTGATTGATAAGGTTTGGTGCCTCTCATTTAAGTAGAATCGTGGATTTGACTCATTTGAATAGTGAAAATCCATGAGTGAGAGCTTCATCCCCTACTGACCGGTCTGAGTCTAACCCGAATTAGTCGGAACCCATTGTTATTGCACACTACACAAAAAGAAAAAAAGAAAAGTGTTTCTAGACAAGACAAGTGCTTCATTAATAAGGTCAAGACACAGTGAATCTGAATACTAATAATAACCCAAGAGAGTTGTATCAACCCAGCCATAGAAAGCACAAAATGAAGCGTTTCAGCAAGAACGGTTAATTCTACATTTGCTGTCCAGGAAAACCATGAGGAGGCGGGGGCATAGGGGGCCTGTTCATCTGCATGCCAGGAGTGAAGCTAGCTCCGCCACTGACCGGCAGCGGAGGGGCAACTGGTGGTGGGCCGCCAGGAGGCATGGCCCTTGGACCGTTGGCCATGGGAGGTGGTGGCGGCGGCATCGATCCCATTGGAGGTGGGGCAGGTCTTTGAGGGGCTCCTGGCGGCAGCCCTTGTGGTGGAGGTGGAGGTGGCGGTGGAGCTTGCGATGGTGGCCGAGGCGGAGCACCTGGAGCCGGGGCTCCATTAGCTGCAGGTGGAGGCTGAGGTTTGTTTGCTTCCGGTGGTTTTAGCTTAAAATACAACTGCAACTGCAATTCACGCAACGCCAAGTAAAGATATTAGTTGTGAAGAACGTAGGTGAAAAGACCAAGAACAAATTAACCGTGTAAACACTAACCGTGTACATTTTCGAGTCTGGATCCCAATGTGAGAAGAACTTTGGGGTTGATTTATCGATCTCTGTGCTTGGAACCTGCCATATCACATATTACCAGTCAATATGAAAGCAGAAGCAAAGCCTGAACAGAACAAGCCAAACCAAAATCGAATAATAATTGGCATTACCTTGAAAGCAATAATCTCATAGGGTTCAGCAGCTAAAAGAAGATACTGGTACCTCTTATCGAACGGCTGGATTCTCTGTAATTGCAAGAGAAACATTAATCATATTCTCTATAAGAGGAGCAAAAGTAAAATGACTTTCACAATTGATGACCAGCCTACCTGCTCATAAGAAGACATAAATCGGTGTCTTGGCTTCGTAAGATCTTCTATTTCAGGGTACTCAATCTGCAACAGAAATGTATCATGATCATGAGTATTACATCAGTCTACAGTTCACATTACAACTTGTAGTTGGTGGATGGCTCCAAAAATATATTATTGCAAAAATGGTGAAATGGAAGGACATGAAGCACCTGAAAGAGGAGGGCCCTTTGCTTCGTCTCCGGATCGAATTGTTTTGTCACTCTGTACCCGGGCCGACCAATTTTGACTGCAGTAGAATAGAAAGTTCCCATTAATTATGATTTCAACAGCCCATAACGAACATCACAATTCACCATAAAGGCTATAGACCTTAATGCACCTTCAAAACAATAGCCACCATAATCCCAGTCAAAATGTCTAGGTCTAGTTCTATTTCATGTAAAGGACTGACAACCTGAGTAAAACACATTGTCACATTCTTTATGTCTTATCTAAGGACAGCAGTTACGATCATATTTTGTATCGCCAAATCATAACCTTCACTTGATTCACATCAATTTCATTCTAACAGTAAGGCAGTTTCAGTTTATTCCCAAAGTGTGCCAATCTCGCCAATTACACAATTCTCCTATTTGCTTCGTGTCAGTTCATGTGCTCGGGTTTCTTTCAGCTTTTTTCATTATCTTATCTTCCTCTGCATATGTTCTAGAATCACGAGGTTGTCCCGAATCTTGCCAGCAAAAATCTTATCTTTTATCCTTTCCAAAGTAATGCTCAACAGGCATGAACCCCCACCAAAAATCCCAATTCAAACCAGCTCATATCAAGCTTGTTCTTACTGAAATTTCACAAAGTTTCATCATCCCCGAAACTTCCCCAGCGAGTATAGCATATCATCAACTGGAAATAGGAGGACGAGAGAGAGAGAGAGAGAGAGAGAGAGAGAGAGGGAGGGGACGTGCCTGTCTTGCGGATATTGACCTTCCGCTTGTTGGGCTGCGGCTGAGCAGGGGCATCTTTGGCCTCACGCGCGGCCCTCTTGGCCAAATTGGTCTGGTGCCTCTTCCCCTGTGTATGCGCCAAGTAGTTGCCCTCGTTGTTGTGCAAAGTCAGGCAAAGCTTGCACTCATAGCTAACACAAACACGGACAGCCGAACAATCAATCAATTACTCCAATTCTACACCGAAATCAGAAACTCAATTGATAGATAGAGAGAGGGGATGTGTACCTGCCGAGGTGATTGCGCATGAAGTAGGGATCCTTGGCGAGATCGATGGTCTCGAGGGCGAGCCTGCGGAGGCGCTCCCGGCGGTCGATGGCCTCATTCTGGGCGGAGGCGGCGCCGCCGGTACCTGGCTTCGAGCCCCACTCACGATCCATACTTCTCTCACTCTCTCACAAGTCTCGACTCCTCAAGTCGGTCTTCAGAGTTCTGAGCCTTGAAACCACGAATCAACCGACGATTGAATGCAGACGCAGGGCTGAAGGAGAGGGAGGAGAGGGGAAAGGATTGATTTGGGCCTGATATTATGGGCCTGGGCCCGGCCCGGGCCCGATTCCGGCCCAAACCTTCGGCTAGGAGATCTACCTTAAAGCCCCAAGACCAGAAATTATTGTGTGCGTGTGCACATGGGGGGAGGGAGGAGGGGCTTGAAGGAATTGATACTCGAAACAGAGGATGCTCCACGGTCAACATGCTTGGTCTCATCAGCTAATTGACTTTGGTCTATCAAACTGCATTTTCGACAAAACCTCGTGGTTTCGTTCCGGTTTTATAAAGCTGCAGCATGACCTGGTAGTACTTGAGCTCAGCAATTGTGACTTACGGAGATGATCGATGTGTCCTCCGAGGGGAGCTTGCCGTTGAGCTTTTGCGAGCTGGAACTTGAATTTTTGGACCTCTAAGGTAATGGGTTTGGTCCTAGCATACCTACCTGTCTCAATGCTTTAGCACTAACACACGTGCACATGGAAAGAAACATCCTCAGGGGACCATTACCACAATTTCTTTAAGGGAGAAAAATAGTAATAGGCCTAAAAGTTTGTGATTTTTTGAGTTTGAATCCTATGAGTTTGACTTCACAAAAATCAGTCCTAAAATATTTAGAAAAGTGATATATTTGGTTCATTCCATAACCGATCGTTAACGATCTCTGACGTGGACATACTGTTAAAAGAATCCCAATTGACCGTTACTCGGTACATGTGGACCAATTATCGCGCGCCACGTCAATAATTCTTAAAAAAATAAAAAGAACCATATATAAAAAATAGAAAAATGTAAAAAGATTTGAAAATAAATAAAATTTAAAAATATATTAGCATTACTTATAAAATATGAAAAAATACAAAAAAAATCAGAAAATGGAAAATCATTTGAGATTTTAATAAACTAAGAAAAATATTTAAAAATTAAAATACAAAAAATCAGAAAATGAAAAAATAATTTGACATTTTTATAAAATAAGAAAAATAATCAAAAATGAAAAAATAATTTGACATTTTTTAGAAGAAAAGAAAAAAAATCGAGGCTTGGATGTAGAGGGAAGGATGGGACAGGGGAGTCCTTCCAGCTTCCCCTCCCTTCTGGCGAGGTCGACGGGACTCTAGTACCTCCTATGACCTCGCTGGGAGGGAGGGGAGGCTTGAAGGGCTCCTCCGATCTAGACCTCCCCCATCCTTATTTCTCGAGCCCTAGTCGACCTCGCTAGGATGGAGAAGACTTCGGAAGGGCTCCCATGTCTGGCCTTTCCCCCTCATCCCAGCCCCATCGGGATTGGGTCCTCCTTTTTTAATTTATTTTCCTATTTTTCATATTATTTTTTATTTTTATTTTATCCGTTTTTTATTTTACTTTTGTACATTTTTTCCATTCTTATTTGATCTTTATTTCAATTTAGTTAATTTTGTCATGTTTTTCTTATTTTATAAAAAAATATCAAATTAATTTTTTTATTTTTTGATTTCTTTGTATTTGCTTTTTTCATTTTTATAAAATATTCAAATTATTCTTCTATATTTTTGAATTATTTCAAACTTTTTCGTATTTTATAAAAATAACAAAATATTTTTTAATTTTATTTATTTTCAAGTATTTTTTAATTTTTAATTTTTTATTATTTTATAAAAAAATGTCAATTTATTTTTTCATTTTTCTGATTTTCCTTGTGTTTTGTTTTTAAAATATTTCTCTTATTTTATAAAAATTTCAAATTATCTTTCCCTTTTTTTATATTTTTCCTATTTTATAAAAATGCCAAAATATTTTTAAATTTTATTTATTTTCAAATCTTTTTACTTTTCTATTATTTATTTTTTATATTTTACTATTTTTTATTAGATTTATTATGGTTTTGTTATTTTTTTTCCTTTGCGCACAATGGTTAGTTCACGTGTATCAACCAACGACTAGCAGAGATTCTTTTAATGGTTGGTCGGTTATGAAATGGGCCAAATTTATCACTTTTCTAAGCATTTTAGGATTGGTTCTTACAAGGTCAAACTTATAGGACTCAAACTTAAAAAATCGTAAACTTTTAGGACCATTTCTATCTTTCTCCCATTTCTTTAAAATGCTTCCTCAATTGTGATGTTGAATCTTCGCAACAATGGCATGATCAGGTGGGATTCCTTTTGAGGTTGGTTCTATCATTCTCACAATTACTTTTCTTGAGATATGCCTCGTATTCAACGGTAATAAGATTGGACGAAAAATGAGGGGACGAGATCTCAAATTCTGCTGAGATTACATTTCGTATTTTGTAAGGATTTCGTTTTAAATATTGGAAATTACCTCTAGGGAATACTAGAAATAATTTTACAATATTTTTAGAATATTTTAAAGGGAAAATATCCTATAATAATGGTAGGATATCTTTGCGACATTGGGATCGATAGTTTCACGAAGGAAAAATTCAAAAATTTTCCTAATCGTGAAGCCAATCCCAAGAGCTATTAGAAGAATAGAACAGATAAAGCATACTTAATTGCAATCTTATTGCGATGTGTTGATCCCCGTTCGTTAACTTAACGCTCCATATGTCACGCCTCTACGGGTATCTACACTGATTGAGTCGATTGGTCTTCGAGATTGACGGTTCTAGTGGCCAAATATGAAGAAAACACCGATACGATATCTAAAATTTTTGGAACTATTGGTTTTCCATATATACACACACACACACATATCTATATATATGCATATATATCGACACATGAAGCTCACCCATGCAAGGTGGCCATGCATGTTGGGCTATAGGTGACTATGCATGGGAAGGCCTCATGGTCTCCCAGTGATCGGCCATGGAGGTCAAGTGGTACCCATTTCGAGCATCAATCCCCAGCTCCTCATCATCTGATCCTTTCACATGCCCCATGACATTAATTAAACACTTTCATTCATTACATGATTAGCATTTATTAACTTAACCTATTGCATTAAATAAAGAATGCACTACCATAGTTACCCATAATTTTTCAAATTGCCACCACGTTTGCCCCTCAAACATTTTTGCCACCAATCGGCCATAAACGTTTGTAATTTGTCTAACAATCTTGCCCTTTCGTTAACTATCCTAACAAAAACATGACATGGCATCACACGTGCAGATAACGGCGTTAAGGAAGCTAATTTTTTATCTTCAAAAACACAACAACATCAAATGACAGCGTTCGAGTATGTCCTAAAACTCTCATACGACACCATCTCTTCCTCCCCCTTTCCCTTTCCCTCCTAACTGAAACAGTAATTTCGATTAAAAACCCTAACCAGGCAAAATCTCCCAAATTTTCCTTTCACAAGTACGAAGACGGAGAAATTGGAGATCTCAATGAGTTCAGACTCTTAATCGCACTCACGGTGGCCCAATACAGGTGGTGCGGATGATCTTTTTGTCGCAAGTGAGACCCATTACCCATTGAGCACAAGTTATAGCCATAGTTCCAGCTTAATTGGAGCCCCATCAATCTTTTGCAATTGCGGGGCAAGAGCTGTGAAGATGACTTCTAAGACTAAAGCAAACCCTAGAAGAGCATTTTATAGATTTCCATTTTGGAAGCATGAAATGAGGAAGTGTGACTACTTTCAATGGGAAGATCAACTGGAAAACCTCATCGATGATTTTTAAGGAGTAGGGGTTGATTGGTCGTCTAAGTAGGAGGAATAACTCCATTGAGAAACAGCTGCATAAACTTAGGATTTTTTGTTACATTTTGGGAATGTTGTTTGTGTTTATCATTTTGCTAGTGTACCTGCTAGTACAAGTGAAGTGTGGCTGTGTTTAGTAGTAATTGTTAACTTAGAAAGAGTTGGTGTTATTAGAAAGAGTTGGTGTTACTGTTGAGGTTGGCAAAGCTGTTTAGGATTGTTTATGATGGTTGGAAGTTGCTGTGCATTTTGATGTTATTGTTTGAAGCAACTCATATGATGTTCAAAACAAATTCACTTGCCGGATACTTGGTAGACGGCTGTCGGGCCATGTTAGACCTTATGAGTCGCTCTGCTAGAGTAGTCTCTACGATTGGTGGCTAATCGTGGTCATTGTCATCTGGCTCGCCTATACCTTTTGATCATCTTGAACTTCTCATTCATCCTGCTCGAGGGTTGATCTAGGAAGAACTATATTTGTATTGATATTCTCATCCTTGTGCTGGGGCACTGACTCCCGTGACTTATCGATATCCTTTATAGTCTGGTCCTCCACAAACACAACATCGTGACTTTTAATGAGCTCTTTCTCAACAGGATCATAGAACCTGTATCCGAACTCATCCTGGCCATAACCGACGAAGACACACTGCTTCGTCTTCACGTTGAGCTTGGACCTCTCATCTTAGGGAATGTGCACTAACGTCTTACATCCAAAGACTTGCAAGTGATCATAAGAAACATCCTTGCCCATCTAAACTCTATTTGGTACATCAAAATCCAAAGGAACACATGGCGAAAGATTCAATACGTGTGCAGCAGCACTCAAGGCTTCATACTAAAAGGGCTTTGAGAGTTTTGTTTGTGATAGCAAACATCTCACTCGCTTAACCAATGTCCTGTTCATCCTCTAAGCTAGCCCATTCAACTGAAGTGTCTTTGGCAGTATCTTCTGATGTTGAATACCTTGCTACTTGTAATATTCATCAAAGGGCCTTATATATTCACCTCCATTATCTGTGTGAATGCACTTCAGCTTCCTCTAGATCTCTTTCTCAACTGCAAGCTGGAATTGCCTGAACACGTCCAAGACTTGATCTGATAGGGTTGAGCCGGACTTCGAGCATGAGGAAAAGTTGCATATTTCTACCGGACCGGTCACCAGAGCACATGCCAAGAAATTGGAGCAAGCCTTGTAGAACTTATGGACGCATATTCGGGAAGAGGTACACAGTTCGAGAGACGAACAAGTCGACTCGGGGCTGATTTTGGTCATCAAAAGTGCTGGACCTCATCAATACACATCGGGGAATTAAAGGATGACCACAACTACCTCAAATCTGGTTGGAATGCCTTCTAGAAGATGGCCACCAACATTTGGCCGAATTTTCAACCAAACATTAATGACCACTCTTGTTGGTTGACTTATTCAATCTTTTTCTCTTTTCCTATGCTAGGAACTTGTGCTTTCCTTAGTTGTCTTCAAATTACAAGAGCATTATAAGATCTTCCTTAAGTTATTTTTTTCAGAACTTTCTGCCATTTTCTAACTTGTGTGAGAGATATTCTCCAAATTGTTCTTGTTGAACTTATGCTTCAAGGGTTGCAAGTCCATTATTTGTAGTTCTTAAGTTTCGTATAATATTGGTTTCTAGCTCTACATAGCTACGGGGTCAATATTCCACCCTTCTAAATCTTTATCTAGGATGATCCGGGATTTGATTCCATATTATTGTTGCTGGGTTCCACGACGGGTTTTACGGGGTTCGCATCATTTGGTATCAGAGCTTAGGCTCCAAATCGAGGTTTCATCTATCCTTGTTCTTTCCTTGTTCATCATTCTGGAATTTTTAGAACTATCTTCCATTTCTATCCTTTCCATTTAGTCTTGTCTAATTTGTTCATAGCTATCTAAAAAAAAAGAAAAAAGAAAACGATCTGAAGTGGGCAAAGAATTTATTGAACAATTTGTTGTCTTTGTGTTGTAATTAATCTGTGGTGAATTAGATTGATTGATTGTTTCACTGATTACACTGGCCTTAAGCTGATCTGTCATAGTTGCTCTCATTTTGTTTTTTCTCTGATCGTATTTGTGTCCATTCCATCTTTGATTCGTCCGGGCTCATTCATTTCACATACGTCTTGTCCATTCATATCTCTTTGCTTCTTTACTACTTGGAACTGATATTATAAGTGGCTTGAGCGAACAAGTAATTTCCTCAAGGACTTGTAATTAGATTGCTTAGTTCCTCTAGAACTTTGTGGAGAAATCTACAAGAGGAAAAAGGCAAGAGCGGGTGAGATCATCAGAGGGTAAAAGACATTGTATCCAGTGAAATACGAGAGTTTGTGTGACATCGATTTAAGAGTAAACACGTGAGGGAGTGATTGTGAGGTCCTTTTATTCTAACATTTCTTTACAGATTTCAACATGTCACAAGAAAATAGCGGGGGACTTGAACAAAGCAGTGGAGGGCCTGATCAGAGCACAATCATTCGGGCTATGCAACAATAATTTGAGCGAATGAACATGGTGCTCAATACGATCAATGATCGGTTGGAGAGGCACGATGAGCAGATTGACCAGTTGCGACAAATTCCCAATTAGCAACCGAGGAGGAACAATAACCGACAGTCGGCACCTACTATTGATCCATTTGATGACCACGAGGAGGGATCCTATGATGATAAGGATGATGTGTCTTCCATTGCTACAATGAGAAGAGGTCGAGGAGCAAGGGCTGAAAGGCCATGACGCAGACGTGGGAGGCGCCAAGAAAGAGACATCATTGATCGTAATATGGGGTCCATCAAGCTAATCATTCCTTCGTTCCAAGGCAAGAACGATCCCGATGTTTACATCGAATGGGAAAAGAAGGTTGAGCTGGTTTTCGATTGTCACAACTACTCCGAGGAAAAGAAGGTGAAGTTTGCAACTGTGGCATTCATCAACTATGCCATAGTTTGGTGGGATCAATTGACGGTCAGTAGACGCCAAAATGGGGAGCGACCTATTGACAATTGGGAGGACATGAAAGCTGTCATGCGGAAGAGGTTTGTCCCATCCCATTACTACCGGGATTTATACTTGAAGCTGCAGAATCTTAAGTAAGGGTCTAAGACCGTGGAGGAGTACCACAAGGAGATGAAGATTGCCATAATTCGCGCCAATGTTGATGAGGACCGAGAGGCAACCATGGCTTGGTTCATTGGTGGACTCAATTGGGAGATTGCCAATATTGTGGAGCTGCACCATTATGTAGAGCTTAAAGAATTGGTATACATGGCTATGAAGGTTGAGAGGCAGCTCAAGAAGGGGGGACGATCGTCATCCAGATTCGAATCCTCTAATTCGAATTCGAAGTGAACTTCCAAGTTTGAAGGGGCTGGACCTAAATGGGCTGGTTTGAAGTAAGAGGAGAAGGCCAAGGGAGACAAGTCCTCAGCCAAGCCATCATCTGATTCTAAGGAGAAGGGTAACTCTTCTTCCCAACCTCAAAGAAACCGTGATATAAAGTACTTTCATTGTTTGGGTTCTGGTCATTATGCTTCTCAATGCCCGAACAAAAGAGCCATGATTATGTTAGATAATGGGGAGATTGAAAGTGCAGATGAGCATGTGAGGACACGGACTCTATACCATCACTTGAAGATGCAGATGATGTGGAGCATGCTGTATCGAGTTAAACTCTTATTGTTTTGAGAGCTTTACATGTACAGGCCAAAGAAGATGGTGATGAGCTACAAAGAGATAACATTTTCTACACTCGATGCCACGTGAAGGATCGAGTATGTGGACTGATTATTGATGAAGGATGTGTGTGGATTGTCGAGCTGTGAATAAGATAACGGTAAAGTATCGCTATCATATTCCTCGATTGAATGATATGCTTGATGAATCGCATGGTTCCACTATATTTTCTAAGATTGATTTGAAGAGTAGGTACCATCAAATTCGCATGAAAGAAGGAGACGAGTGAAAAATAGCATTTAAAACCAAGAGTGGATTGTATGAGTGGTTAGTGATGCCATTTAGATTGACTAATGCACCAAGCACGTTTATGCGCCTTATGGATCATGTCTTGCGTGCTTACATTGAAAAATTTGTTGTTGTTTACTTTGATTATATTCTGATTTATAGCAAGACTGAACATGATCATATAGATCATTTGAGGTGTGTTCTTGAGGTGCTGAGGTAGGAGAAGTTGTATGCTAACCTTAAGAAGTGTGAATTTTTCTTGGAAAGTGTTGTTTTTCTTGGTTTTGTTGTAAGTTCCAAGGGTATGGAAGTGGATGAAAAGAAGGTGAAAGCAATCCGGGAATGGCCTACACCCACTACCATTGCTGAGGTCCGAAATTTCCATGGCCTTGCTAGATTTTATCGAAAATTTGTGCGCAATTTTAGCACAATAGTTGCTCCTTTGACCGAGATCATCAAGAATGAAGTTAGCTTTAGATGAGGCAAGGAGCAAGAGAAGGCATTCAATACCTTGAAAGAAAAGCTAAGTTTAGTTCCTTTACTGATTTTACCAGACTTTTCTAAACCTTTTGAAATCGAATGCGATACTTCCGGTATTGGTATAGGTGTCGTCTTTATGCAAGAGAAGAGGCCTATTGCTTACTTCAGTGAGAAGTTTAACGGGGCTGCGTTGAACTACTCTACATATGACAATGAGCTCTATGCTTTGGTGAGGACTTTGGAGACATGGCAGCATTACTTGTGGTTCAAGGAGTTGATCATTCACACCGACCATGAGTCCTTGAAGCATTTAAAGGGTCAAAACAAGCTGAATCGAAGGCACACACGTTGGATCGAGTTCATCGAGATGTTTCCCTATGTGATTCAATACAAGAAATGTAAGGAAAATGTAGTGGCCGATGCCTTATCCCGCAAGTATACTCTTATCTCAACTCTTGATGCTAAGCTTTTGGGATTTGAATATATCAAAGAGTTATACTTGCATGATTATGATTTTAAGGAAGTCTTTTCTAAATGTGAAAAATGGGCATTTGACAAGTTTTATAGGCATGAGGGGTATTTGTTTCGTGAGAACAAGCTATGTATTCCACAAAGTTCCATGCAAGAGTTGCTTGTTGGGGAAGCCCATAGGGGAGGTTTAATGGGGCATTTTGGTATGGCTAAGACCTTAGATGTTTTGAGAGAGCATTTCTTTTGGCCACATATGAAGCGAGATGTTGAAAGGATCTGTCTTAGGTGTGTCACGTGTAAGAAAGCTAAGTCTAAGATTCAACCTCATGGACTTTACATGCCTTTGCCTGTTCCTAGTCATCCATGGACCGATGTATCAATGGATTTTGTTTTGGGTTTGCCTAGCACTAAGAATGGTAAGGATTCTATCTTTGTAGTAGTGAATCGTTTTTCAAAGATGACTCATTTTATTCATTGTAAAAAAGACGGATGATGCTACTCATGTGGCGGATATTTTCTTTAGGGAAGTAGTGCGTTTGCATAGCATTCCTAGAACCATTGTAAGTGATCGTGATGTTAAGTTCTTAAGTCACATTTGGCATGTTTTGTGGGGTAAATTGGGAACAAAGCTATTGTTTTCTACCACTTGCCACCCATAAACTGATGGGCAAACAGAGGTTGTGAATCGAACCTTAGGAACTTTGCTGCGAGCTGTTATTAAAACGAACTTGAAAAGTTGTGAAGATTGCATTCCATTCATTGAGTTTGCATATAATCGGGCCATGCATTCTTCTACTAAGTTTTCTCCCTTTGAGGTTGTTTATGGCTTTAATCCACTAACCACATTTGATTTAACTCCATTGCCTATTGGTGAGATTGTTAGCCTTGATGAAAAGCGTAAGGCAAAATGGTGAAGAAGATCCATAAAGAGGCAAGGAACCACATCTTGCACAAGAACGAGCAAGTTGCCACTCGAGCCAATAAGTGAAGAAAGCATGTCACTTTCGAACCAGGAGATTGGGTTTGGGTTCATTTCAGGAAGGAAAGGTTTTCAAGACAAAGGAAATCAAAGCTGAATCTACGAGAAGATGGACCATTCCAAGTCTTAGAAAAGATTAATGATAATGCATACAAGCTCGATTTGCCGGGTGAGTATCAAGTGAGTTCTACATTTGATGTTTCTGATCTTTCTCCCTTTGATATGGGCGCAGATTCGAGGACGAATCCTTTTGAAGAAGGGGGGAATAATGGGGTTGAGCCGGACTCCGAGCATGCGGCCAAGTTGCATATTTCTACCGGACTGGTCACCATAGCACATGCCAAGAAATTGGAGCAAGCCTTGCAGAACTTATGAACGCATATTCGGGAAGAAGTACGCAGTTAGAGAGACGAACAAGTCGACTCGGGGTTGATTTTGGTTATCAAAAGTGCTGGACCTCATCAGTACACATCGGGGCATTAAAGGATTATCACAACTACCTCAAATCTGGTTGGAATGCCTTCTAAAAGGTGGCCACCAACATTTGGCCGAATTTTCAACCAAACATTAATGACCACTCTTGTTGGTTGACTTATTCAATCTTTTTCTCTTTTCCTATGCTAGGAACTTGTGCTTTCATTAGTTGTCTTTAGATTACAAGAGCATTATAAGCTCTTCTTTAGGTTATTTTTTTCAGAACTTTCTGCCATTTTCTAACTTGTGTGAGAGATATTCTCCAAATTGTTCTTGTTGAATTTATGCTTCAAGGGTTGCAAGTCGATTACTTGTAGTTCGTAAGCTTCGTATAATATTGGTTTCTAATTCTACATAGCTACGGGTCAATATTCCACCATTCGAAATCTCTATCTTGGACGATTCGGGATTTGATTACATATTATTGTTGCTGGGTTTCGCGATAATTTGGAATCAAGCAACAATAATATGTTATCAAATCCCGGATCGTCCAAGATAGAGATTTCGAAGGGTGTAATATTGACCCCGTAGCTATATAGAGCTAGAAACCAATATTATATGAAGCTTAAGAACTACAAGTAATCGACTTGCAACCCTTGAAGCATAAGTTCAACAAGAACAATTTGGAAAGTTCTGAAAAAAATAACCTAAGGAAAGCTTATAATGCTCTTGTAATCTGAAAACAACTAAAGAAAGTACAAGTTCCTAGCATAGGAAAAGCGAAAAACATTGAATAAGTCAACCAACAAGAGTGATCATTAATGTTTGGTTGAAAATTCGGTCAAATGTTGGTAGCCATCTTCTAGAAGGCATTCCAACCAGATTTGAAGTAGTTGTGATAATCCTTTAATGTCCCGATGTGTACTGATGAGGTCCAGCACTTTTGATGACCAAAATCAGCCCCAAGTCGACTTGTTCGTCTCTCGAACTGCGTGCCTCTTCTCGAATATGCGTCCATAAGTTCTGCAAGGCTTGCTCCAATTTCTTGGCACATGCTATGGTGACCGGTCCGGTAGAAATATACAACTTGTCCTCATGCTCGGAGTTCGGCTCAACTTACGCTTCAAGTTGTAAACCCATAGCTTTCGAGAGTGGTCATCAATGAAGGTGACGAAGTAAAGAGAGCCACCAAATGATCGAGTCTTCATAGGACCTCATACATCTGAATGCACCAAGTCAAGTACATTCTGCTTCCTGGAAGGAGGATGTGCCTTAAAGGATACTCTGTTTTGCTTCCCTGCCAAGCAATGAGAACACTTCTACAAAGGCACAGTCTTCAAACCAGACAAAACATTCTTCTTAGCCAACGTAGCCATACCCTTCTCTCTCATATGGCCAAGACTCTGCTTGCTAGTAGAGATCAAATTGAGACGAATATCTGGAACATGCTTCACACCTTTGAGAATCAGTCTGGATCCATTATGAGTCTCCAAATGGATATTCTGATCCCGACTACCTTCGCCACGCTGTCATTACCCACCCTAACAACCCCGAAATCACCTGCCGTTATAAGTTGCAAAGAAATCCTTCTGGGCTGTGGTATCAGTAGAAGCGAACGTGTCGATAACCCAACTCGTCTCATGGCAAGCTAGGTTAACAGTCTCACTGTCATAGACGAGGAGAAAATCTTCAACAGTAGTGGCAACTCGTTCTTCATCACTATTGTCATCATTCTTCTTCTCATCGTTCTTGTTCTTGTTCTTGTTCTTGTTTTTCTCCCTCTTGAGTTGTCTGCAAATTTTCTTGGTATGCCCTTTCTTCCCGCGGTGATAACACCCGATGTTTGCAAACTTGCTTGTTGACTTACTCCTGCTGCTATCATTCTTGTTCTTCGACCCGCACCCTTTCTTCCCCTTACTCTCGGTTACTAAAACATCTGACTGGGAGGTGGAACCCAATGACTTCCTTCTTATCTCTTCATTCAGAGCGCTACTTTTGGCCAAGTCTAGTGTGACCACACCTCTCGGGGCTAAGTTGCATACCGAAGTTCTAAATGTCTCCCACGTGTCTGGCAAACTCCCAAGCAGCCATAGCTCTAGCATTTCATCATCAATCTGACACTCATGACTGGCAACTGACTCACAAGGCCCTGATAGGTATTCTCGTGATCTACCACGAGAGTGTCTTTGGCGTATTTGAGAGCCAACAACTGCTTCATCAAGAAGAACTTGTTGTTTCCAATCTTGCAAGCATATAACTCCTCAAGCTTGCTCCATAATGTTCGAGCATGTGTCTCCCCAGAAATATGGTTCAACACGTTTTCTTCAACCCATGTCTGATGAATCCACACACTTGCCGATGCATCACAGTTCACTGCTCATCGCTCGTCATTGGGTTTCTCTATGGAAAAAGCAGGCATGTATTAATTCTTCACATAAAGCAAATCCGCCATCATTGCTTTCCAAAGAGCATAGTTACACCCATTCAACATAATCATTCCACTGGTATTGACCTTCATGTTCAGCACAAGAAAACCACCCAAGCAACCAAACCAAGCTCTGGTGGGGAATCCGAAATCCCTGCTTGTGCGAACTTAACCAAGTGGAGCAATCAACAAATATAACCAATAGCACCAACCAAATGGGAAATGGACGCCAAGATTTTAACGTTGAAACCTACTCGATGTGAGGAGTAAAACCACGGCCCGACGAGGGCACCCACAAAACTCCACTATCAACAATAACCGGGAGTATGCAAGAAGTTATTCCCTTGCATAATTAACAAATAGGGGCATACACGACTCAATCAACTCAAATCTCATCAAGAATCAACTTCTTGGCTACCACAACCAAACAACAACACTAGAACTTTGAGCTGAAGAGATTTCACCAAATACAAAGGAGCAAACTGTCGTGGCTCAGAACACAGGCCACACGTCTTCTTTTCCCATCTCCACCGTTCAGAATGGAGAGCTACGAGTATAGAACCTTCCCTCAAAATTTGAGCACGATCCAACGGAGAACAAAGTCGTACCAGCGATTTTCCCGAAGCTAGTCGGAGCAGAAACTGACAGACGACTCCTCTGCTTCATGCTGCTGCTCCTGATCTCCATCTACTGCTGCTGGTCGAAAATCTACTCCCTAATGGGCCCTGACTCCTTGCCTTTATATGTGGGTGCATTTTATTAAGTCCATGGGCTTAAGCCCGATAACCATCCATGTGTTTTTTATATGCACATGGGCCTTAGCCACTATCCACATTGCAGAGACTGACCCAACAACTTCCCAAATGTAGGTCTATGGATTCCAATATCAATATACTCCAAGCTGAGGCTATTTCCTGCTCTCATACTCTCCTTGGCCAGGTTTTTCTTCTCAAGCCTCACCACATATCGGATTAACTCAGCCATGTCCTCACAGAATTCATTGATCACTCTACTTACCGATCTTCCGAACGTAAAAACGAATACAACCAATTATTTCCACTGGAGAATAACTATGACCCCTCTACCTTTCCTTGTGCTGTTTTACAGCAAGAGGAGGCAGTTTCCGATGACCCTAAGGTGAATTCTGGATTCCCATGGAGAAGCTCCTCCGTCAGATCCAGCTAACGAGGTTGCGGATAGCAAGCCTTGCAAGGCCAGCAAAAGCCCCGAGGCCATCAAATCCAATCTCGTTGTCTCACCAGGCAAAAATTTGGCTCAAATGCAGTTCTTGGGCCTGCAGGTTTGCACTTCGGAATAGGAATCTTTCATTAGGTCTATAAAGAAGCTTGCACACAGGCTCCTCTTGACATAAGTCGATAGAATTCTTCCTAGCATAATTTACAGTAGGCATCCACTCATGGCTTCTGATCACCATGTTAAGCGACCACAGCCTTCTCGGTTACAAATCAATTCACTCTCTTAAGTTCGGGGTGAAAGCTTATACCAAACCTTTAATTTCGACACTCAAAACTCAACTATGCTAGCTAAGCTAACCACTCCCCTGGATGAAAAGAACTCATCACTAAGAGAGACATCAGTAACGGCACTAACATTTTGAATCTAAATATGTCGAACCTTTTGATCCCAAAATCCGTTTCTCATCCATTCAAGCTTCAACTCCCGATCCGTCTTCCCCTGTTCCGGTCTCCCCGTGCCCTCCTCCACCTGTTGACACTCCTCATCCTCGCATAGATCTTCCGAATCTGATAGAGCTTGTGGGATTGATAAGAGATCAGATTAGCAGTTGAGGAGCCCTCGCCCAGGATTATCTCATATCCATCCCTGAACGAGTCCATGCCCTCCGTCAGCAGCTGCCAGAAGAGGCTGCCTGCGGCTGCCCCACCATGTTTGGCCGACGAGTAGACCTTGTAGTAGACAGTGTTGAAGAGCTGGTCTCTCTGGTATGTGCTGAAGCCGGGGTCCTTCCGTGATTTTCCAAACTCTGTAAGGAGCAGTGGTTTCTGAAGAATGTACTGGGCATCTTGAATGTGGGTGTTCAGCCAGTTGTTCAGGAAGGAGAGCTGGTATTGATCATTCGAGCTCGATAACCTACGACACCATGAAACAGGACAATTACGAAGAGAGATCAATGAAATGGCAAATTTTAACGTATAAGAAGAAACCAACTACTTCAGCACAGATTTATCTTTTCGCGTATATGCGAATGAGAGCTTACCATTGATCAGGATATGAATGAACCGTGGCAAAGTCAATTCCAGGGATACGGTTATTTGCGATAAAGTCTGTTCCGATATCAATGCTGGGATTCACCCTCTTCCGTTGAGGAGTTGACCGCCCATAAAATCCTTCTAAGCCGATCTCCAGCAAGTGTTTCCGGTCTATCGATTTTACGAATGAAGCCATCTCCATTACCCAAGCCTGTTTTCCACAAACATCAACAAAAATAGAAAATGGCTATGTTAAGGAACCAGCGATTAACAATTTCGAGGAGATTAATTGCTTTCCCTGAAAGGAAAAATGTGAATTCTGTAGTGTAGTCTAACCGAATGTCCACGTTGAATACAGAAAGAAAGAAAGAAATTTGTCAATCGAACATTCTACATTGTCTAGCATTACTGTAAATAAAATACCGATAATCTCCTCGCAATTTAGTGGCTTGAAGATCTCAATTAGCATCATAAGATCCACAAATGTAAGAAGCAAAATATTTTTTAGATTCCTCCCAAAAATGAGGAGTACAGAGATCACGAGTTCAAGCGGGATCAGAAGTCTTCGTAGCAAACCTGGATGGTTCTTCCCGAAGTGTCCGAAGTACATCGAGGCTCATTCATGAGCTCCCAGGCCATGATCGTCGGGTCGTCCTTGTAGTGGATTCTAGTGAAGGTGTTGTATCTGTTAAGGACCGTCTGCACAAGTTCGACGCACAAATGAAATCAGATCTCTTACCAGCCAACACGTGATGATCTATACCCAGGCTCTAAAAGTGTTTAGTTCTCTTCTGGTTTCACCGAGTAACTACGAGGAATACTTGGAAACTTCGGATCAAAGGCTTAGACTTACCTTGACATGGCTCTTGTAGTAGCCCTTGACGACAGGATTCCGGAAGAAGTCATCTTCGGAGGACAAGGGCTGGCCTCGGCTTCTTGCCCAGTTCACATACTGCTTCTTGCCCCCGAAGTTTTCATAGTCATTCACTAAGCTCAATATCAATTTGATTCCGTACCTTCTTGCTTCAGCTATCACAAAATCCAATCCCTTCACACACAAAGCAAACAGAACAATTTGTTGGCATTTCATGGAGACCAAGACTCATGGATCTATCGAGGAGCAACTTTGTTCGACTATGAAAGACACAAATATTCCTTTTTTTTCCGTTAAGACCACCAGTATCTCAGTCTATAGACTGAAGTTCCGGTGTCGGTTGGTGCTTCCGGTGGGTAAAGACAGAGTATTCTTAAAGAGCTAATTTGGAATTTTCAGCTCAGGAGCAGTGACATTGTAAGGAAACAGGGGAGGAGACCTGAAACATCTGCTCATTGTAGGAGCCAGGTGAGTACTGAAGGGGCCGGTAGCCGCCATCGCTGAAGGCCCACGTCCTGGCGACGGTGAGGCCGTGGGAGGCGGCCTCACGGAAGGCGTTGGAGACTTTGGGCCGCTGTGACGGGTCAGAGGCCAAGTACATGAGCCAGTAGGCGTTGAAGCCGTTGGCGTAGTAGGGGCTGCCATTGAGCATGAAGTGGATCCCTCTCGTCCGAACGAACCCGTCTCCTCCGGCCACCGTGAGGAACCTCTGGAGGGCTAAGACGGTGAGGAGGAGAAGGGGCGTTAGTGGTTTCATGGCTTTTTGTGGCGGAGAGTGAGTGTGAGGGGAGAGTGAAGAAGGCAGGGGGTGGACCGTGGATGTAGAAAAAGAATAGAGGGTACGTGGGGTGTATTTATAACGGATCTCAGTCCTGTGTCCCCCCTGTTCTGCTCCGACCACAGGAAGTTATGCGGTTTTTATTTTTTTATATTACGAGAAAAAGTAATACGAGCAAATGAAAAGCTAAATAAAATAGCACTGATAAAAATTGAATATTGATGGAGTCGGAATTCGGATCTCAGACCCTGCGATCTTCATGTGCTTGATCCCACAAACAAGCTCAGCTCCAACCTCCAAGAGGGACTTCAGGAGGCGTGCCCCGATTCCTCCTCTGATGCTTAAGTCAAAGACTGTATCTGGAAAATAATAGGGCAGCCAGTGTAAATAAAAACCTGTGATTTATTTATATAGAAGGAGGACGTGGAGAGATATTCTTCGTGATATTAGAAAATATGTAAATTTTCGATATATTCTCGAGATTGGATTATTGATATGCTATCAGCAAAATATATTCCTTTCTATGTTGAATATGGACGTGCGGGGCTCTTGGGTTCTCAACCCATTGGATCTTACCGTTCGGCCCATGTCGAGTGCCCTGCTGGGCTCGGGTTAGGGTTGCCCGAAACCCAAACTCCATCAAATATGAAATATCATTAATTCCTAAATGAGAATTGACGTGTATCACTGCATTACACATCTTTTCTCATTATTTTCTTTTTCTTGGAACATCTCCTTTCTCATTGGATATTTTTTTTGGGCATAAACGGTATAATAAGAGCTAATCTTGATTCCTAAACGAGAACTAGTCTCTTTCTCATTCCTATAAACATCTCATTAGTTTTTTCTTATCACGTCATTCTATGGAAAGACCACTTTTCAATCTCAATAGCTTTGTTTACGATAATATTTAACCAAATTAAGTCGAAATAGGGAACTAGAATGTAGATGGTTGGAGGGGAGCTTTTTTTTTCCCCAATTACAAGAAGGTCCATGGTTTTAATACAATAAAATAAAATTCTTAATAATTAATAAATCAATATGGCTAGTTTTATTACTTGAATCAAATTCGCAATATCTTAATTAATAAGTGAGAGTGAATGCCCCTAAGTGTTTAGGACATATTGTGCACATATTGATTAATCAACCTCTCCAATCTATATATATAGTAATTCAAAGTGCTCTCAATGAAAGCCTTCGATTTATTTGTTGAGGAGCTTTCACGTAAGTGTTCTCGGTAAATAAGGAGCTAAGGATTTATCTTCTCTTCACGTTCCTCTCGTTAACTTTTCTAATTTTTACTCTATTCTCTTCATTTCTCTAAAAATTAATGAATTTTGAATTTCCTAAAAAAAAATCCAATAAATTTCCAACACGCTTACGCGTCTAATTATCAAACCTAAAGTACAAGTAGATGCACAACGCGCGGGCTCAATGACTAGTCTATATATAATATATAATTGCAAAACAGAGAGGAAGAATTAACACTGTTGCTCTAATTATCAAACCTTCAGTTCCTGTTGAGTGTGACTTGAATTCTCACCCCAAGACTTGAAGGCAATAGGGAAAGACCTAGGCTATGGACAGTCGATTGTAGTACTGCAGACAGCCAACTGCAGCTTGAGTAGGCTGAAGATGACAGAAGTCGCAGAAAGTCGACTATGGTAACCCGTGCAATTGATTGCAAAAAGCTACATAATCCTTAGGGGAGATCTAGCATAATCACAACAAATTTGGCTAGTTTGTTATTTCCTCTTTTAGTTGATTTCTTTCATGTATGAGATTTATTTTCCCTGATTCTTTTCTTCTTGTATAAGATTACATATGGGATGAGATTAAAAGAGATCACAAAGAGAACTTGTAATTGGAGCTTGGGAAAAACACTATGTACTCCATGGTTTCATTGCTCATAGTAAAAGAAGAACCGATACAGTCTCATTTGCCCGTGGATGTACAGCTGGCACACCACTGGCCCGAATAATGTACACGAGTGTGCAAGTTTTTCTTCCATTATCTCCTTTCAATTGTTTCGTTAAGATTATTGTGAGCTAGATCCCTTTCGATCCTTACAAATCAATTTCAACCAATGATCGATCCCAACATTCCTCATGGCTCGACCATTTACATACCCAATATAAATTAAGTACTTTCATTTATTACATGATTTACATTTATTAATCCACCACATTAGTTTGACAATCATATTAAATCATGAAAGTTCTCAAAAAGAAAAAAATGACATAAAATTAATTAATTCATAATATTAATATAATAGAATTATTATCTAATGATGTATATATAATACATAATTAAATAATAATCGCGGGTAAAGTTACTAGTTCACTAAAAAAGCAAATCATCCAAAGTAAAGGGAGCTTTCTCGGGACGTGGATATGAGCCATCGGTAAACAGTGGGGTTTGTCTTTATTCCTTTTTATTTTTTTGATAATTAAAAATAATTCATTAACGAAGGGAAACGGTTACATTGTCCGGAGGATCTAGGTTTGGATACCCTTGAAAAATACAAAGAGACTGAAAATTTGACTTGGAGCCAAAATGGCTCAGGTCATGAGCAAGGGTATTATCGGACCTAGGGATCCATGACCAGAGCCAATCGGAGAAAAGATTAAGACAGGAAGTAATATCAGCAACAATCGTCCTAATTTCCCAAGGCGAATTATGGGGGTGCAAAATGGCTTCAACAAGCATCAAGGCGTCGCATCGAAGCCAAATCTTCGACAATCCTCTTTCTGCAGCAATTAAAAGGGCGAGGAGGACAGCTTGGGCTTCTGCTTGGAGAGGTTTGCCTTCATTGGAGGCCTGGAACCAAGATAGATTTGGAGGGCTATTCAGGAGTTGAATGATTCCCGAGAGGCATGATCTGCTGATGTTCCATGCTGCATCCGTGCTTATGATACTCCAATCTGGACTTGTGGGGATCTGGGATGTAGCGAGCTTAAACGGATGAGACTGCGAGCTTCCCTCATTCTGATCCATGCTACCTTTACTCTTACAGTGCTCCATGAAAGACCTTTTGATTGATTTGATAGTTTCGTGGAGATCTGCAGGTTTACCTGTATGCAAAACAATATTGCGTGAGTTCCATAAATGATGGAGAGTTATTGCTGCATATAAAGAAAACTTGGATTTGTCATGAGTGCTCAATTGGAAAGAAGAAGGAGGGCAAGCAAAAAATTGATCAGATCCTTTGCATTTGCAATTGGAAAGTGACTGTGATGTAAGTTCCAAGGTGATTCCCTCCAAGCAACAAGATAAAATTTACACTCTCCGTAGAGGTGATCTAGTTTATCGGAGCTAGTTTGACAAAGAGGGCAAGTGGTGCTCTCTTCGCTAAATCAGGGGAGGCTTTCACTGGCAATTCTCCACAGGTGGAGTTTTAGGCGATCATGAATTTTAAGATTCCATATGTCCTTCCATTTAATATCACTGTCATTTTGGAATCTATGATGTTGATCCATAAGATAGAAGGATTTGACAGAATGCTTCCCTGATGAGTTTGGCGTCCATTGAGCTGAATCTTCGAGGTCATCCTGGGATAGATGGATTCTGAGGATATTCTGCACTGTATCATGCTCGAAGAGGCTTATGAGGAGAGAGATGTTCCATCTCCTTGGTTGGTGCAGCATTAGGTCACTTACCTTGAGATCTGGGTCTTGGATTGCATTGTGTCTGGGAAGAGGCTTGTGGTTGTTCATACTCGGAATCCATGGATCATGCCAAGCTGAGATGGATAAGCCATTTCCAACCGAGAAACAGGTACAACGCTTGATGGTATCCTTGCACCATTGGAGGCCCTTCCAAAATGGCGAAGGGGATGAGCGGTTAGAGGTATTTAGGAAGTTGCCATACTTAGCCTTCATGGCCCTACCCGCAAGGCTGTTGTTCGATTTAGTCAGAGCCCAAGCTGTTTTGGAGAGCATTGCCTTGTTAGCATCTATTGCCCTTCGGAATCCAAGGCCACCTATTGCTTTCGGTTGACAAATGGAGTCCCAGCTCTTCGGTGCATAATAGTTGCCCACCTCTTTACTAGTACCCCACCAGAATCGCTTGGTTACCTTGTCAATATTGCTAAGGGTGGATTTTGGTAACTGGAACAGTGACATGGTGTAGATCGGGGTACTATTGATGACGGATTTGATTAGAGTTGCTCTGCCCGCCCAGGATAGTGCCTTAGTCTTCCAAGAAGCTAGCTTGCCTTTGATTTTATCGATGAGGAATTGGAACGACTCTTTCTTCTTCCTTTTGATGAATAGAGGGTTACCTAGGTATCTTGCATCTTCTTTTAATTTCCTCATACCTAGGATTGATCTCGCTATTCTCCTTGTGTCTGCATCGGAGTTCTTGGAAAAGAAGAGACCTAATTTGGCGCAGTTGATTTCTTGACCTGACCAAGAGCAGAATTTGTCGAGGATGCTTTTTGTGGCTCGAATGTTTGCTTCCGTTGCTTTTGTCAAGATTAAGAGGTCATCTGCGAACATTAAATGGGAGACTTGAGGTCCTCCTCTGCTTAATTGGATTCCTTTGATTTCCCCATTCAGTTCACCCCTGTATAGAAGTCGAGACAAGATCTCCATTGATATCACAAAAAGATAAGTCAAGATAGGATCGCCCTGTCTTAAGCCTCTAGATGGAGAGAAGTGCCCGTGGGGAGATCCGTTGAGTAAGATGGAGAAAGTTGATGTTGAGATGCACTGATATATCCAAGTTGTGAAGGTGGGGTGGAATCCAAGATGTTGGAGGATTTTGACAATGAAGTTCCATTCAAGTTTGTCAAAGGCTTTCATAAAGTCGATTTTCATCCCAATCCAGCCTCTGCGAGCCTTAGTTTTCCTCATTGTATGGAGAATTTCCTGGCTTAAGAGACCATTCTCATTTATCCATCTTCCTTCAATGAAGGCGGTTTGGTTCGGGGAGATGATCTTGTTAAGGAGGGGCTTGAGTCTGTTTGCAATGATTTTTGAAACCACCTTATAGCTTACATTGCATAAACTGATGGGCCTGAAGTCCTTAAATGTAGCAGCTCCTTGGCATTTTGGAATGAGGCAGATGAGAGCATTGTTCCATTCTTTGAGGATGAAGTTAGAATCGAAGAAGCTTTTAACAGCGGATAGCAGAAGTGGCTTTACCGTCTCTCCGAAGTGCTTGTAAAAGAGAGATGGGATTCCGTCGGGACCTGGCGCTTTTAGATTTGGAATTGAATTTAGGGCAATGAGAATTTCCTCGTCATCTGGGATTCTGATTAAATTTTCATTTTCAGAGTCGGTGATAACTTGTCTGACTAGCCCTTCCAGGTCATCAGGTATATCAGGGTGAGAGGTGGCGAATAGCTCTTGAAAATTTCTGAGGAAGTAATTCCCTATTCCTTCATAGTCTTGGCACCAATCACCGTTGTTGGCTTTAATGGCAGTTATGTGATTTGAGTTCCGCCAGATGACAGTTGAGAGACGGAAGAATTTGGAATTTCTATCACCTTCCTTTAGCCATAATTCCCTTGACTTTTGACGCTATATAAGATCCTTTCTGATGAGGTTTTCTTCTAGATCAGCAAGGAGGTTTTCTTCCTGTTCCTTCGTCTCTACTGTTGGGACCTTTCTTTGGATCTCATCAAGTTTCTCCATGATCCCTTCAATGTTAGAGTCACAATAACCAAAAACCTCTTTGTTCCATTTTCTAAGGTCTTTTTTAACAGTTTTGATTTTTGAGGAAAGCTGGAAAGCTTTTGAACCCTTCACTGTTGAATTCCACGCCTTTTTAACAATTTCCTTGCTAGATTTATCGCATGTCCAGGCTTCCTCAAAACGAAATGGTTTGGGTCTATGCGAGGAGTCTATCCATAGTTTTAAAAGAATAAGATTATGATCAGATCGAATTTGTGGAAGGTGGAATACTCCTGCTCTTGGGAATGTAGTCCTCCATTCATTATTAGCTATAGCTCTGTCTAACCTTTGTTTAATGGAGGCTAATCCCAGTCTTTTGTTATACCAGGTGAAGGGATTGCCATTAAAACCAAGATCCACACATCCCGTTTGGTTAAGAAAAGTATCAAGGAAAGAACGGGAAGATGAGTCATAATTACGACCGCCCATTTTATCAGATGCAGAGCAAATTTCATTGAATTCTCCTATAATTAACCAAGGGCAATCAATAGATTTTGCAAGATCAGATAGCTCAGCCCAGAACATTGGCTTTTCATGCAAATAGGGAGGCCCATATATCGCAGTAAGAATCCAGGGGGCAGGTAGAATATGATGCTCAATACTAGCATGAATGTAATGAGGTGAAGATTTAAGAATGTTTACCTTCAGTTCAGTATTCCATAATAAGCATAATCCCCCAGCTGCATTTGAGGAGTCGACCGAGAAATGGCCATCGAGGTTGCAACGCCTTGCTAACTTGGAGCAGTGAGCTGAGTCGGCTTTTGTTTCAGATAGGAAGATCATACTAGGACGATGCTTCCGGGTGAGGAGTCTTGGGGCTCTAACTGTCGGTTCTCCTCTAACTCCCCCACAGTTCCAAGCGAGAAGACTCATGGCTGAGTCGGGGGCATGTTTAGGCCCGCCTCCTCGGCCATTTGGATGTTCTCGGGATTGACTTCCTCTTCCATGTCTTCCTCATAGCTCGGATTCCCAACTTCCGGTTGCCAATTATTCGGTTGGCACGTTGTCGTGGATTGCATGGCAGTCCAGTCCATCTGGGAATATTCTCCAATCGTCCTCGCCATTTTGTTCAGGATTTTGGAGTATGGGGCTGAGAAATTAAAAAATTCCTCCAATGTCGTGTCATTTTTACGCTTCCTCTGCATGATGGTGATGGAAAAATCCTCAAGGTCCATGTCCCCTATTCTGGAAAATTTCTTCTTGGGACGTGCTGTTTTGCTGTGTTCTTTGGGAGAGATACCGGGCTGGAGAGCTGTTGGATTAGGGCTTGGGCCTTGAATTGGGCTTCGGGTGCCTGAGCTCTGGGTGGCAAATGGAGGAAGCGGGCGGCTGATTGGGCTTCTGTGCGAGCTGAAGAGTTCACTGAATTGGGCTTCCGCTTGGGCTTGCGTCTCAATAAGGCCCGAATAAAGAGAGTCTGTGCTGATTTCCTGAGCTTGGGGCGTCTTCTTCTTCGGGACAGAGACATGCCCCCTTCTGAGGAAATCAGGGGATCCTGCCAGGTCTGCTTCAATCTATCCTCCAACGTTCAAAAAACTCTGCTCCAAGTCAGTGCTTTCACTTTCCTTCAGGTAGTCACCTCCAATTGTCAAAGACGACTTAAATTCTGGGGGATTGATGCCGACGTTTTGCCCTAATTTTTGGGGGTCCACGCTTCGGCGACAGGAGTGGGCAAGGGTTGCAGCGTCGGGGTGGCTGATCGGGGGCGGTGAGGAGATTCCAATACCTTGTGGTGAGGACGATTCTAAGATTTCCCGGGGGTAGAGGGAGGCCTGAGGTGGGGGAACGTCCGATTGTTCGTCAAATCGCAGCCATGGTCCATAGAGGTTGGGGTTTGCTGGGGATTCCGACATACAATGGGCTTGGTTGTGACCCAGAACTCCACAATCATAGCAGAAGGTTTTAAGATGCTCGTATTTGAAATAGACCCAGGTGGGAGCTCCAGATTTTCGGTTGATTAGTCGGCCAGGACATAGCGGATTGGTGACGAGGACTTCAACCAAGGCTCTGGGGGTGACATACCATTTTGGAAGGGATGGTGAGTCCTTCCAGTCAATGTCGAGGACCTGGCCTGCACTTTCTGCCAATTTGATGATGTTTTGTTTGGATAAAATTTCAGGTGGGACGCCTCTCAATTGGATCCAGAAGGCAATTGTGTCGAATTGTACCTCTTCCAGTGCCTTACCTTTGTCCCAGCGTGCGATCATTAGGTGGGCTCCCTGAACCGACCATGCTCTATCCCTTTCAACATAAAGCATGTCTTTCTTGTCCTTGAATAAACACACCAATATGTTGTCAGAATATTTTTTTGGCGTTATAGAGACCCCTTTCTTAATCTTCCAGGCCTGCAGGAGACGGGGAATGATGGCTTTTGATGGTGGAGGCTTGAATCCAAAGGGCTTAAGGAGAAGGGTTAGAGGGATGGTTTCGTTTGCTTCGCCCTCTTCCATGGTTGGGAGATCAAGAACTTCCAGGGCGTGGTGCATGGTCATCTGCGAGCCAAACATTTCAGCCAATGAGTTTTCCAGGTCAGTGTGATCCATTGGGGGAGGGGTATCTTGTGGTTTCGGGGGGTGATGGGTAGGGGGTATATTCAAGCTGTAAAGAGGCGGTTGATGAATTGTTGACCGTGGATTTTCAGAAGTGGAGAGTCCCGGTATGATGGCTGGAGTTTTGAGATTAAGAAATCCAACTAGAGACATTAATAGAACGGGATGAAGAGCTGAAGAATGGAATTAATGACTGTTGTGTTGTAGGTGCGATTTGATCCAGGCCGGAGGGGGTAACTCCAGACTTGATTGGAGCAGAGAGGTGGTTGAGCTTAAAGATTTGCAGTAAAAGAAGATCAACTTCCAAAGATCAGTCATAGAGAAGCAGAGAAGATGGTAGATCAAGCAGTAGAACATGAGCAATGGAGAAGAAAAAGCTTCCAACAGAGGGAAGAGAAGAGAGAGAAGCTCTCAACAAAGGAGAGAGAGTCCTTGAGACTCTCCCGGTGTTGTGTGATGGAAGAAACTCGCCTGATAGCAGATTTTCTTTATTCCTTTTTATTATTATGCAATGCAGAAGGGAGAGCTGCGCAATTGTGGACAGATTTAAGATTCTTGCTTAATTGTAAAAGAAGTTTTTTAATCGACACCATTTTACAATTCCTAATTTTATAGTTATTCTTTTGTTCATAAATTATAAAGAGTAATTTAGGATAATTATATTATTATAGTTTATATCGTATAATAAATTTAGGAAGTTTAAGGACAAATTAAAATGGCGAATCAATGCATGGAAAGGAATTGACGAACCTAAAACTACCTAAACTAACCAACGTGGGTTGATTCAAGTGGTTCGACGCTTGTTTTCTCTAAACAAGGTTTTGGGTTCAAGTTTTGTAGATGAAAAAATTTATGTTGGGAAAGTTTTACATCTTAATGGACCGACCCGACTCAACCGGATTAATTGGGAATCATTAGACTTTTGAATAGCATGGTACACACCGAATAAAAACTCCTAAAGACACATGCCCCGTTTGGTTACAAATTTTTTTTTTAATTCTACTCCACTTATCTTCAATTCAACAACACAATTATTACTTTTCCCTTTTTCTTTAATTTTTTTAACAATTCAATTCAATTTTAATACTAAATTCTCTCAACTATTTATTTCTTTTTTCACAATTCAACGATACAAATACAATCATTACTTTCTCTCAACTATTAATTACTTTTTTTACATTTTTTTATAATTCAACAACACAATAATTACAAACCAACTAAAACCGAAATTCAACTTTACTCAACTCTAAAGCCAAACAAAGCCTAACCTCCCTTGAAGTTTTGCTAAATGCCATTACACCCCATTCTTGATGAAAAATGGACACTTCACCTCATTGACCATCTTCGATGTAACATAATTCTTATTAAGTCCCAATCTTTTAAACTTTTCAATTTCATCCTAATTCTTTTTTCTTTTATTTATTCTTATCCTCATGATTACGTGTGTTCACTTTGTTTTCCCCATTTTGAGCTTTTGATAAATCTATTAATTTGGAGGCTCTGGACGATCTAGAGTGTTAGATGGTTGTTCCGAAGGCCCTACTATTAGGAGTAGGGACAAGATAGTTCAGTATGATTTTCCACAAGAACTATAATCGTCTCAAATGTTTTGGGCAAGAACTTAACGAACCATATTGGAAGGAAAAAAAATCCCAAATGAGTTGTATTCCGTTTCTACTAACCAAACTAAACCAATTGATAAAATTATGAAGCATAATTTAAAATCGTAAACTCCAAATATCGTCATAGTTTAACAATTCAAAATGAAAAAGATAAATATATAAAAAAATGAAACATATCCAAATTTGAAAAAATATATATATAAAAAGAAACATATCCAATAGTTCACCAATCTTCCTATTTCTGCTAATCGAACTGAACTTATTGATAAAATTATGGAGCAAAATTTAAAATCCTAAACTCCAAATGTCATCGTAGTTTAACAATTCATAAATAGTTTACAAAATGAAAAAAATAAATATATAAAAAAATGAAATCTCACTGTAAAAGAAGAAATGTGAATTTTTCTTCTTTTAATTTTTTAATTTAAATTTCAACTTTGGATATATTTTATATAGTTATCTTTTATAAAATGAAATCCCACTATAAAAGAAGAATTGGTGAATTGATGAACTGTTGGATATGTTTCATTTTTTTTTATATATTTTCAAATTTGGATATGTTTCATTTTCTTATATGTTTATTTTTTTCATTCTGCGAATTATTTATGAACTGTTAAACTATGATGACATTTGGAGTATGGGATTTTAAATTAGGCTTTATAATTTTATCAATCAGTTCAGTTCGATTAGCAAAAATTTAATACAATTCATTTGGGATTTTTTTACCTTCCAATATGATTTTCAAATATGGTTAGCTGAATTCTTCTCAAAATAATTTAAAACGATTATAGTTCATATTGAAAATTAAACCGAACCATCCCTCGCCCCGCTCCTAGAAGTAAGGCCTTCCGAATGGCCACTCGACACTCTAGATCGTCAACAGCTTGCATATTAATGATTTATCAAAAACTCAAAACGGCGAAATCAAAATGGGGATACATAATCTTTAGGATAATAATAAACAAAAGAAAAAATAATTACGATGAAATTCAAAAGTTTGAAGGATTTGGACCTAATAAGAATTATGTTATTAAATTAAAGATGATCAATAGGGTGGAGTGTCCATTTTTCGTCAAGAATGGGAGTGGAGTGTCCATTTTTTGTAAAGAGTTGGGTGGAATGGCATTTCGCAAAATCTTAAGGGAGGTTATTATCTTTTACCCTAATAATATCCATTAGACACATAAATAGATGTATCTTTTTGTCCATTTTCTTTTTTTGTGTTGGTCGAATGGTGTTCGCACATACTTTTCTTCACGACAACTAATTCACTCACAAATGAGTCAAAGATAAGCAGATTCATGCTCAGTCTATGGAATTTACTGGGATAAATCTGTGTGTCTTGGGCCCCAACGAGACTAGAGTCGTGGTAACTTCTATGCACAATTACCCACTTAATTACCAGATCAAAACTTCAGATTTCTTTCTCTTTCAGGTACTAAAGAAGCTAAATGATCTCCTAAGAGCAAGAGTAGCCCATATTCGTGAATATAAACTGTATCAATCAACACAATTTTTAAGTTTTCACCTTTGTCAAAAAGAAGATTAATCTTACCTTTTAGCCTATAATAACATTTCATTAATTACTATAAGTCATTTGCACTAGAACCCTTTTTGAAGTATTATCATGTGGAATTTAATGGAGAATTTTCCTTTTCCTTTTGTAGATGTCAAAATTTTAATTTTTTGAAATTGAAATGGGGATGGTAAGGGATGTAAGCTGTTCCTTTTATGACTTTCCCTATTGATCGAAATGGAGTTGAAATCATTGATTTAATTTAATGGACTGTCGGGTAGATCACACAGTCCAGAGTTGTAGTAGTTTCTCATCATGTTCGGCTCATTTTCTTGTCAGGGAAGTGACCATATGATATAGAAAGGGAATTCTACATTTTATATCAGGAAGCAGTGCTTGTTTTTCATTTTTCAATCTATTTTGAATTTTATAAATATAAAATTATAATATAAAACTTTCAATTACCAACCGCGTTAGCATGATCAGAATGAGTGAACCATCATCATTTAATTGATGGGAAACATGAAATGCCACTCTATGAGAGCAATGTAATGCTATATGGCACGTCCTCATCAATATAAATATACAGACCCCGAAAAGCAAGAGGAGAGAGAGTCACATAAACCAAATGATAAAACTTTAGGCTCTACGTTCACTTAACCTTTCATTTTTAATTGATTAACTTTTAATTACTATATTTTGCTTATATTTGCTGGAAATTATAATCTCACATAAAAAGATGAAAAAACAACCATTGGTTTATATGAAACATAGGTACTACCACTTATCAGCTTGAGTTTTTAAGTGGAAATGGACCTAAGTCCGTATAAGTCTATGGAAATTTAATATGGTATCATAAGCCAGTATAAGCCCATGGAAATTTAATATGGTATCAGAGCGGGTTATGCTTCCTCGTATCCACATGAACTCACACTACACCGACCAATATTGAGAGTAGCCAAAAGAGCGCCTCGTGTTAGTCCCATCGCCCGAGCACAGAAGATGAGTCCAGTTCGAGGTTAGTTATTGAAGGCGGGTGTTTAAGAGCACGTGATAACGTGTAGATAGAGATAGACCACACATTGCACTTAAGGGTAGGTGTTGGGAATTATAATCCTACATGGAAAAGATGAAAAAACAACCATTGATTTATATGAAACTTGAGTACCACCACTTATTAGTTTGAGCTTTTAAGTGGGTATGAGCCTAGATCCATATAAGCCCATAAAAATTTAATAGTATCAATTATCATATTTGACAAATTTTTGGTCATTTGTCCAAATTTTTTGTATAAATATATAAGTAAAGAAGTTTTTTTAAAGTTAATTTTTTGTTTCAAAATTAAAAAGAAGTTTCAAGATATAAAATATTTTAAAATTTAATATACTAATATCTCATAAACAAAAGATATAAAAATTCATTTTCACCATGATTTTCTTGTGTCTTACCATTTTAATACCCTCTCATAACCTCCCTGCTTCCACCTTATCATTAGTACAACATTAAGAATATGTTTTGTTTTAAAGTAATTTTGATATATCTTCTGTCCACTACAAGGAAGGTACATGTGAGCCAAGAAATTTTGATACCTTCAGAAGAAAAAGTAGGACAAGCATATTAAAGGTTTTGAACTATGTCAACCTAATAAATCCAAGCATATTGGAGGTTATGAACTATTGTCCAACTTAATAAACATCAAACGTTGCAACATTTACTTCTTTGGAAATTTTCCGATAAAAAACTTGTGACATCCTATTTCAATATTTTGCATCAACCATAGATTGTTTTAATCGGTCTTAGTCACGATAAAATCAGTCTTTATCAAGTAGACGTTTGAGGAGAAGAATGGAGATAAATAGTAAGAACATGTTTTTGTGGGATGGCAATGTCTTATAGGGACGTGATATTGCTAATTATTACGGTCGTCATGTGCAGTGTAACACAATCCACAATATATAGTCAACATCATCTTTTCTTAACAAATTAAATTATCACATTGATATGTTCATCTTGTGAACCCTTGGATTAATAAAGGCCAGCATAACTATGAACGTTGGATGAATCTTGCCGATGCGAGGACATTAATAAGAAAGGCATCGATGGATGGGTCATGGAGATGATGGACTTGTGCGTGACATACTGGCTAGAGTTAATTGGGCATATAAAAAACACTAGCAATCATCATTGAAACCGGCTGCATATGAGTAATTATTATGGAGACCTCAAAAGTCACTCAATTATGGACTATATGTGTTCTACATGCCATCGCCAAGAAATTTTTTTACTTTTATATAACTTATGTTTTCTCATGAAGGAATTATATCAATATTATGGGGATATCTTAAAAAAATAGAATAATCGCGTAAAATGGTCCAACATTAATTCCCAATTAAAACATTGTCCAAACACTTCAGCTGTCGCATAATATTTTTTTAAAAAAGAAAAGAAATGTAATTCTAACCATTATTAATACAAGACTCTGAATTTTTCGCCAACTTTTACCACATTCTTTGATACTGCAGGGTTGTGGGATTATTTTAATTTTGATACAATTTGAAAATACAAATCTTTTTAAAAATTTGAAATGTATATAACTATGATATGCAATAAAGAGGGTGATTATGTTGCAATATAGCTAATTATCACTGTCCAATCTCGGGGAGATAGGAGAGGACCAAATATCGAAAAATTCATTGTCACGTAAATGACTACATTCGGTCTCTGTTGGTTAATAAATATAAGATTTTCGTCCTCTTCCTTTTCCTTTTAGTTATGGTCAAATCAAATTTTCATGTGACCCTTTTATTTTGGTGATTTGCACAGAAAGACAAGTAACGACGAAAGGGCAAGAGAGGTGGGTGAAAGCAAAAGGAATTTCATATCATCCAAATCCCTCCGTCGAATCAATGTGATAATGAGTGATTACCCGGCAAAAAAGAAGAAGTGATAATCAGCGAGGTGGTCGATGGGGTAGGGCAGCTCTCATCCCTAATATTATCCCAGAGAGAACGATAACAAGAGATGACTCAAGGCAATGGAGGATCGATCTTACCGTCTATGCTATTCCTTTGGCTCCATCGATCGTCGTGGTACATGGTTTTGTGTCGTAATACTAAAGCACGATCCCCTCAGCACTCACCACGTGGCACCGCATTTGTGGACATTGACGAGCTAGGGGTAGGGGTGGGGCCATCTCCCAATCCAATCCAATTCATACGATGGATTGGAGCCACCCAAACGTGCCCCAATCCTCACAAAGTTTCCTTCCACTCTCACTTCCATCTGCATATATACACTTTATATTGCATTTAATTCCTTCAAGCTCAAGCGAATCTCATCACATTACAGGAGTAAGATATATACAATGAATGAAAACACATCAAGCTCCTAGAAACAGTGCATTTCCTCTTAACGTTGGGAGCGTTGATTATTGTATGTGGGAGCTTTTCTATTCATTTTAAATGGTGGTCGTTTACAATGTCCTACCTGTCAATCGACTTTCTTTAAACTTCCATTCAGCATCAGCATGTTATTATCGCACACCTGCAAGAGAGCACAAACTATATATGTAATACGTATGATATAAGACAAAGTAATAGGCTAAATAACAAAGATAATATTGATTATGGTTGTACCGAAGTTTGAATAAGAATTGATCTCAAATAATAAGTTGAGAATATCTTATGATTCCATATTAAAAAAAAGGAGAAGAAGATAAAGAGCCGGTCTCGTCGTCATTTGACATTTAATTTACAAAAACTATGCAATACCTATAAGGAATCATAACTTTTATACTATCATATCGATATTTTTGTGAGACATATCACTTTACAAAATGTTGATTCAACTGCTTACAGAGGATTGATATGTTGATACGTGCCGAAAGTCTCCATTTCAGGGGAATTGGATAATTATCCCTTTTTTTAAATTATTTTGGGCATAATAAATATTTAGATTCCATTAGATTTCCTCCCCCTACCTATCAAATTACATAGGGGTCCCAGCTAATTTCCCAGAGATTTGGAAAAGGACATCGACATATGCCATTGCCCCCTTATTCCACCATACCCGATAAGTTGTGACCAGTTGGCACATGCAGGCACTTATGCACTCATTCATTTCCAATTCCAGGTGATTATAGCAGTAATCAATTTACCTTAATAATACCCTCTAGATAAGCAAAAATGGCTAACATGTACTAAATTCATATACCTTCTTTATAATTGAAAAAAAAATCAATTTAATTTTTTTGGGCTCATTCTTGATAATTAATTGTAGGTGCTAATTCTTGATTCTTCGCATTTTCCTCAAACGGAAGATTTCAAATAGCATAACCCTGAAATTATTTAAGACCTATTCTAACGTTATGTTCATTCCTCCGCATGTAATTTTTGTCTAATCAAGTGCACCCGAACATATCTAATTTCATTCCAATCCATTGACAGCCAGCCTCGAACGGCTTAAGGAGACCCAGCTAGCCATAGACTGACCATCACAGCCGATCTCTTTAACAGAGGGTTCAGCTTTCAATATTAAGGCCAACAAAGCCTCTACCGGAAGCAAAAAATTACTCGACAAAAGAATCCATACGTAGATAAGAACCCTCCCGATCATGGCCATCGGCACTTCTGTCAGTGGCTGCCTAGGGCAAGCGATACTTTTGGATCAATTATTGTTCCTGTCATTGATCAAAGGTAGAGGACCTTTGAGTGACGACGCTAAAACCTTACTACATTACTTATTAAATTTGAAGAATAAAATCATTAGTTTATCTAATTTTATTAATTTTTCTATAAGCAAATGATAATATATGTATTATATTGTTGGTAGAGTGGAGTAATTTGCCTAGACAGCACAAAAGCATAAAGACAAATAACCCAAAGTTTTATTTTTCCTAAGAATAAGTCATTAAATGCGCAACTATTATCAATATAGATTGGTTCAATTGATTCGATTAGTAAGTAAGACTTCGCTAGTCATTGCCGGAAAAAAAAAAAAACAAAGAGCTTGCGATTGAAGCAACTTTATCCCTTAATCAGCAGAACTGATTCAAACCTGAATTAGACATAACTGATTGAGTTTTCCGATAGGTATGTTACACATTGGAAAAAGAAAAGGACCACCATTTGTAAAAGAAAAAAATGGTAAAAGAAAAAAGGGGGAAAAAGGGAAAAGAAAATCCTAGCACCGACGCCATTGAAGAGACGACAAGGTCCAGCGTGCTTCAATTACCCTTTATGTGGTCGTAATGGTAATGGGCCACTCGTTTTATTGTATTATATACATACATACATACATATATATACACGCGTGTTTGTGTCATGCACGGAAGTTTGTCCCTGACATCTCTTAAGTCCGTACAACATGGAGGGGATCAAAAGGCTCTCTAGCTAGCTTGACAATGAAGAAGACACAAAGTGATACAATGATACAATATGGGGAGAGAAATATGCAATGGTCACAATGAAGGGCCAAACCGAGGAGCCGATGATTTACTATTGCAAACGGCGTATTTGACTATATTAGAGAAACCCTCACATTTATAAGATTCAATTGTGACAACCAAATCTGAAAATAAGGCAAATCGATATAAATGGTATCTATATCGGTTTCAGATAGTATTCCATAACAACATGAATTAAGAAATCAATAATAACTACTTTTTAATAATTTTGTTTTATCGAATGGTAAAATTTATCTTTGATATTCCCCTCCGAGATTAGTATATAAAAATTTGATTGTAGGAATATCATACTTTTGAATGCTTGAGCATCCGAGTGAACGATAACGATAGAGATGTCAGTACATCTAGGCCGGAGGAGGGCTTACTTGAGCCTTCTGGTTTCAAAGTCAATTATATATCATACTATCGTCTTTGTTCTCGTATACATCTTCAATGTCCCCACCGTCCGGCTTTAGTAACATGAACTGGTCACCTTGGTCTAACTATAACTAGTTATGCTGAGAGTTGATCATAATCTTGTTCTAGAGAATCGACATCCCTTGGGGTGATATTATTACTAAATGAACATGGCTCCTTCTCGGGCCAAATCAAATTTGTAATCTCTTATGATTTTCTGAATGACAAATCTGATAAGTGGGATGCGGACCCCTTCAAAGAGAAAGCAGACACTAACGATAGTTGGTTTGAGTGGTTTGATGCAGCCTTGAGCAAGGTGTCGGGTTCGACTCTTATAGAAAATCTTTGATTGAGAGAGTTTTTCTTCTTAATAAGCCGACCTGACTCAAACTAAATTAATCGAGATCTATTAAATTTTTGAATACAATGACCCATTGAGACTTTCCCCCTTGAGGAGAAAGCTAACAAAAGAGGAAAAGAGAATGGAAACATTTTTTTTTCCCTATTTGTTTTGGCCGGAAAAGAGAACGATATTAGTATTAGAAAAAGAAAAAGGGAAAAAGAGGATTTGACTGAGTGGCTTTCAGCAGTTTTTCATTTGGTGATTGGTGTATGGGAGCAAATTACGCCGGAGATTGTGGAGGAGCCCCATGGAAAAGCGTCGATTCCATAATTTCTATTCGACTGATATGCTGCCAAACTTTTTCTTTTTTTCTTAATAACAACTAATAGGGTTTATTTTTGTCAATAATACAATTAACTAGCCATGTAACCCGCGTATTACGTAGGCATTTTTCATCTGTTTGTTAACATTTTATTACTAATAGTTCCTAAATAAAAGTGTTGAGGAGTACTATTAATCTTTAATTTTACTGCAAATTATTATATTCATTATATAATATATTGCATAAAGGAAAGTTTATTGTTACATTATAAATTGCAAGAGGAAAGTTAAAGTCGAGGATTTGCTCACAAGGAATACCGCTTGATATGGGAGCACCTTCCTTGGCGGGAAACCTCTCATACATGTGGAAGTTTTATTAAATCACCATAATCTATTATTTAACTCAGAAACACAGAAAAATCTATGTAGTAATTATGTTTGAAAATATTTTATGAATTTCTAATTGAACTGCTTATCTATTTTTGTTAATTAGCATACATACTTTTTTCTTAGCTCTTTATGTTATTTGAGCATGATTAATTTCTTCATGATTGTAAAATTAATTGAATCCATGATAATTGTATTCGAACTTGAAAGGGATGTTTAATTATCATATATAACATGTATATGTGAATATTTATATTTATTTATACTTCTATTATATGTTTCACAAATTATGTTATTCATATGAATTTCCAAAAAATCATATAGAAAGACAATATTTTGAGTGGGAAAGTAGTATTATATATATCTTATATATACATATATACTTGACTATTTTTAAACGGAGCTGGAAATGGAGAGAATGTCCTATTTTTCAAAATTAAAAATTTATCCAGTTTTAAGTTATTATTACTTGATAAAATGTCTCTCTAATTTCTCAGAGCGAAAAAATTCTAACTTTCATGAGTTAAAATCCATATCCCTATATATAAGTAAAATTGACTCCTACATCATTAAATGCTTCCTCATTTATAAAACAAAATTATTAAAATAATTTATTCAAAAGATTCTTGAAATGATTCATATATTTCATATCATTTCTTATTATTACATATGAACTAATTGTAATATAAAAATAAAACTGAAATATTTGAAATGAGGATATCATAAAACATTATATTTAAAAAATATGTATTCAAATTTGTGTAAACATGTAATATACAATTATTATCGTATGAAACATAAAATTGGTACTGAAAATATTTTACTT
This sequence comes from Punica granatum, assembly GCF_007655135.1. Taxonomy (NCBI): domain Eukaryota; kingdom Viridiplantae; phylum Streptophyta; class Magnoliopsida; order Myrtales; family Lythraceae; genus Punica; species Punica granatum. The sequence continues at coordinate 7,124,337 of NC_045132.1, forward strand.
TGTTAAAAAGCAATTATATTTTTCAAAAATCATGCTAATTATTGTAAGAAATGATATATACATGTGTATGTATTAAAATGAATATATATATATACACACACAATGCAAATGATATAAAACTACAGAGAATTTAATTAATTAATTAAAATTTATAAAAAATTATGATCTTATGAAAGAAAAACTTATGACATAGCGTTATGAACTTAAACTCATAAAGAAAATAACAATAAAACTTAAAAACACAAATCACCTAAATGATATTTTAAAATGGACGAAACAAATGGTTACCCTAAAAATTACTATATGCGGTAGATCTATATTAACAATTAATTTAAAAATGAGATACAGATTAATTGGAATAATTAATTTTAAAGTATTATTATAATCATCAACTTACTCTAATTTATAACAAAAAAAAAACTATTGAAGATTGTTATTTGAAAAATAAAATTAATATATAAAAATTATTATTTTTAATAAGAAAATTGGTATTTCAAAATGTAAATAGTTGCAATAATATATGATCTAGAGATATATGAAAACGATACCTTGCAACCCATAGGACAAAAAAAACCTAGTATAGAAGTAAAATTGTATCCTATTATAATAAATGCTCTCTCATTAATATAAAAATATATTAAAATAATCAATTAAAAATTAAGACAATTGATTTAATCAAGTCAAGCACAATCGTGAGAACGCAATATCTTCTCAGTTTATTAGAAAAGGCCCAATTTAAAAATAAGTGACAATTAAGTATGCTAACAATTGATTATATAATTAGATATTGACCTAATTTCTATCATTATAAAGGTAAAATTATTGCAATATATAAAATTATGGTAATATAAAAAAATAAAAAATATATATTGTCATCAAATTTTGTATTTAGAAAACATATAACCAGTTTTGTATGAATATCTATAAAAATATGTATATTATACAATTTTTAGATAAATATATAATGCATTTAGACCTTTCGTTGGAAAATATTTGTCGAATCATTAAAAATCAGCCTAATTTTATTCCAATGATTATTGTATGAAACTTCAAATTAACCTTGAGTATATTTTATTGTGTTAGAAAGCAAATATATTTTAACCTACTTTCTATTATTATAAGGGTAAAATTATTGTAATATGTGAACTTATGGTAATACATAAAACAATAATTATATATTTGAAATAAGAATATCATCAAATTTTATATTTCAGAAGACATAACCAATTTTGTGTGATCCATTAAAATATGCATATGATACATCGATTGATTAGATAAATATGTAATGCATTGAGACCATTTAGTTAAAAAAATATTTACCAAACCATTCAAAACTAGTCTAATTTTATCAAATGATTATAGAATGAAACTTCAAATTAATTTTGAGCATATTTTATAGTGTTAAAGAGCAAATATGTGTTTTAAAAATCAGAATAATTGTTATAAGAAATGATATATGTGTGTTAAAAAATGAACATTTTTATATATAAAACGCCAAATGATATAAACATTACAAATTTCCAAAAATATTAAGATCCTATAAAAGAAAATATTTATAACATAATGCAATTAATTGATAAAAATAAAAATAAAAATATTAAAAATTAGGATGTTATAAAAATGTTTTAAAAAAAACAAATTTGTATTATATATATAAAACTTAATGTATGTGATAAATTTCTATTAACAGTTAATTTAAAAATATGAAATGCATATTAATTGAAATAGAAATTATTATTATTATTATTATTATTATTATTATTATTATTACTATTATAAGTTTTATTAAAAAATTATTGAAGATTATTATTTCAGTATTAACACAAAAAGTTGAAAATTATTATTATTTTTTATAAGAAAATTCATGTTTAAAAATGTAAATTGCCATAAAAATAATATTGAGATATATGAACATGAACCCATGCAACGCATGGGATAAAAAAAATCTAGTGTTTTGTATTTTTACATCTCTGTGGAGAAATAAATTTAGAAAAGAGGAGAGAAAATAGATGAAAATGGAGAAATAAGGTTCCCAAAAAAATTAGAAACAACTTGATTATGTCGATACCTGGATTACAAAATAGAATGAAACTTCTTCTTTTTGTCAGTTCGATCTGCAAATTTAAAACGTTTCTTGCAATTTTTTCAAGCTTGAGTTCCGCTTGGTTCGATTTGCTTTGAAAAAGTTCCATAACTTTTTGTCGTCATTTTTTGAAACCGAAGAGAAACCAAAAGCCAGCCCTTTATTAATATTTCAGTTGCCCAAGCCCAAGCCCAAGCCCAAGACCAAGCCCAATCCCAGCCCTTTTGTTTTGACGTTTTCTTCCATTTTTGAAACCTGAACGGACCTCCGTGAGCACCGTAATACCATCTTCTTCTTCCGTCTCCTCTCCCTCCTTCTGACCAGACCGCCGTGGCTCGCCGGTCTCCCGGAGGTGGACCAGTTGCCGCCGGGGAGCTCGTAGAGAGCGGCGGCCTCTTCAACAGCGTTTCCTTTCCTTCATAATCGATTCTAGAAATTTTAGGTAGGTCAGTCAGTCGTTCGGGGACGATGAAGCAGAGCAGCAGTCAAAGCGACGGTCCCCATCTCCCGGAAGAGATGATATACGAGATATTAGTGAGGCTCCCGGTGAAGTCATTGTGCAGATTCAGGTGCGTTTCTACTCTGTGGCGCACCATCATTTCCGATCCTCACTTCGTCTCCTCCCACTTAGCTCGCTCCTCTGCTCATCCGAAGCTGTTGTTTTCCGGGGATGAATTTGCGGATATGGATGGTACGGGTACATCAATGAGGAAGGGGAAATTTCTCTTCTCCGCGGACTACCCCCGAAATTATTCGGAGGAGTAGGAGAAGGACCTGCGCCTGGTTGCGAGCTATCGCGGTCGAATTACCTCCATGGGGGGCTACATCTGGGAGTATGGTTGTTTGGTCTGCATGAGTGACGAAGAGGGAATCCAAATTTGTAATCCCACCACCAGTGAGTGGATTGCCTTCAAAGCACCTTCGACCAATGATAACTGCGTTCTGGGTTACGACCCGATTGAAAAGAAATGCAAGATTCTGAAGTCCACATTTATGGAACCGGAACCGATAACAGAGATTGACATTTTAACTGTCGGCGAGAAGGAGTGGAGAAGGATAGACACCGTTCTTGGTGGTCTAAGTATTGTCGATAGTTTATGTATCGACGGCGTCATCCATATGGTTTGCGAGGCTGAAGATGGAAGGGCCTATTTTATGTTGTTCGAAGTTAGGTTGGAGAGGTTTTGGGCAGCGATTCCCTTGCCTGCCGGAGTTATCTATAATGCTTGTATCTGTTTAATCGAATTCAATGGGTTTGCTGCTGTACTTGACTATGGTCCTGGCATGGTGATGGAATTGGAGGTTGTGTGTCGCAGATTGCATACATTGTTTAGATTGTGGATACTGGAGGATCTCGGCAAGAAAGTCTGGAGCTGCAAAGAATTTATCCCGCTACCTCAGTTGAAGGATGTTTTGTCAGATTGGCTACATTATACTGTTGGCGTCACTCGCGCAGGCGAAGTGGTGTTTGCACCACGGCTATCCGTGGAACCGTTTCACTGCCATATATGCCACCTGGAGCATGCTTCTTTGAGGAAAATTGAGATATGTGGGTTATATGAACGCACGAATGCACTGACTCGTCAGCATGGTGATCAGGTAAATGCGGTTTGTTACCATGTGGAAAGTCTAATATCACTACGAGACCTTCGCATCGCCCAGTAAGGAAACAAGACCCCTTTTGCGTGTTCAATGTTTAGGTTGGTTTAGAAGCTTGGAGGTCTGGTCCAGAGTGGATGGAAAAGACAGGGGAATTGACAACCTTTCGTGTTCGGAAATAGGAAATGCAAAGGTTGAAGCTATAGATAACGGAAATAGTAGAAACTGGTACTCTTTTCTCGGGTTTTGGGGAAAAGATTTCTCTTTGCATATATATACTTATGTCTCAAATATGACTCTCGTGTGAGCTTATGTCCTCTCTGTTGCATAACAAACTTTTGTGCATCTCTTGCTTATGTTAACCACGTCGTACTGCAGGATTCTATATGATTGAGTTGAACAGATACTGCAGCCTTAGTTTCTTGGTCCTCTTTGAGTCATAGAATGAACGATACTGAATGAATTCATGATCATTTTTCTCGAAATCAGAATGACTGTAAGTACTCCTATACCCTTGATCCTTTCTTCCCGCTCTCACTCTAAATTCTCTCCCTGGAAGCTGTAACACCTCGTCGGAAACCAATGACCATCACTGAGCCTGCACCCCCGGCCACTAAATCCTCATCAATAATAGTAGTGCTGGAAAGAAGGATTAATGATTATTAGAATGAAGGGAAAGCGGGGAAATTTTATTATTGTCCGTTAATTGTGTTTTTTGTTGGTGCACCGTCATCCCGTCCCGAATTGCTCTTGAGAATGAGATCAGATGAGGGACCATAGTCGGGTGTCAGTCGAAATAAGTTGCCAAGAGTTTCTGCTTTCTAGATTTTGTAGACTAAACCATCCTGCATATAGACTAATCCATCCCACATATCTATATATCTCTGTAATTGTAACGGTACGTATACATACACGTTTACAGTTGGAATTAATTATTCAGTATTTAACAGCACATAACCCTGTGCCATAATGATTTTCCCTAATCAACATGGGGAGTCCCTAAACAATAAAAGATATGACATACGTAAAAGACATTTTGCCACTAAAATTTGAGGGCCACTCTCAAGGAGTGTTAATGTAATAGTTTCGTACCGTGAAATCGAAGAATTATCTTACTGCCCAATTCTATATGGTATTATCATAGAATGACATATGAGAGCATAATTTGCTGCAAAAAATGAGAAGGTAAAAATTTTTCAGCGTGAAAGCTCAGTTGTTTGTCGAAACTGAACAATCTTCTAACCTAATAATCTAATGCACAAGCTTTAGGAAAAGGTTAAGCATAATTTCAAGCCGCACACAGGAACATCGTGGATTTGAAGGCACTCAGAAATATGTACAAACCATAGGCTCCCGACAATCGCGAAAGCAACTGAGGTCCACAGACTTTCAGGGCATTTGCTCGAGCACCTGATATATAGCTCGAATTTGCCCGTGCACGAATGCCATACCGTTGCTGCAGAGGAGAAGAAGCAGTTTAGTGATTACTTATATTATATAGCTCGAATTTGCCCCCCCAATAACCGTAGTGCTTCAGAAGTCCCTCGTCTTGCCGCCAGTTTTTCACTTTCACTTCCACCTGCCAAAAGAAAATCGTTGTGATGTATTCTGCAGAACAGTATTTTGAAATCTTCTTGCTCGGGGGAAAGATTTCTCTGTCGACATTTTAACTGTCGGGGTGAAGGATAGATACCGGTCTTAGCTAATTTAAGTTTTGTAGATAGTTTATGTATCGACGGGGTCATGCATATGGTTTGTGAGGCTGAAGACGGGAAGGCCCATTTTTATGCTATTCGATGTTAGGCTGGAGAATCCTCAAGCGATTCCCTTCCCTGCGGAAGTCATCTATGATGGTTATGTGCGTTTAATCGAATTCGCCGGGCATGCTGCTGTACGGCTCGGTGGTGTCGCTGCTGTGCTGTTAGTCGGTGGATTCTTGGGATTGGGCTCTCCTGAAGGATATTGGAGTCGGCCATTTTGTGTTCTTTATGAGGAACTTGGTCCAAGCGAATCGAGCTCCCAACCATTGAAACTGATCCGATGAGCAGAGTGATCCTATGAACCACAGTTTAGAGAGAGGGGGAAACAGAGGGTGGCGATGGGGGCACACTGCCAGCCACCGCTGACCCGGGCGATGTCCTCGGGGTCCCAAAGGTCGCTGTTGAACTCGCCTGTGGCAGTGGTGATGGCGGCGGTGACAGTGCCCTCCGCTCCCTCCCGAATTTGTTTTTCAATTTTTATTTTCCAATTTTTCAAAAATAATTTTTTTTAGAAAAATTGGAAAATCTGATGGAAAATAATGAAAATAACAGAAAACGGACGAACAACGAAAACCACCTATAATTACCCATAAACAAGACATAAGAAAGCTCGTGCTTTGATTTATGATAACTTTCATTTCTGGGTAAATTGCATAAAGAAATGCGGGAGTTTCGGAATTCCCAATTTTATTACGTACTTTCAAAGGGATTTATCAAAAAAACATTCTGTCTAACTTTGAGTATTGCTATATCCTACTCATAATCAACTTAAAAATTCTCGTAATTCAAAATTCACTCACAATGATATAAGTTGTAATCTACACAATATTCAAGATTATTTAATAGATGTGAGTGAGATTTGGAATCATGAGGACTTTTAGGCACACTACTTTCGAGAATTTAGTATTTTTGTTCCAGAATTATCACCGTCATTAAAGGCCGTTAAATTTGCATGTTAATCAATTCAGAAAAAGACCAAGCCGAGGCCGTTAAATTTGCACGTTAATAATTCAGAAAAAAGACCAAGGCTTTTCACTTTGTTTCAATGAAGCTCATTTTCCTGCTCCCCTCCTCACTCCATTCACGTCCCCACTGCCTCCAGCAATCAACGGCCTATATAAAAAAAAAAAATCTCTGACAAAATGCAATTCGTCGGCGAGCCATATATCTTGATGATTTGTGGCTAGAGCACAGTGAGTCGGGTGGCTAGGTGTTGCAAGCGAGCCACCTGGTTTATGCTTCTCAACATTTTATAGTTTTCTTTTCGCCTTACTTCTCATTCTCCAAACTTATAATTCGTTATAGGCCTTTAGAAAAGTGTTTGGCCAGAGAAAGTAAATTCTTTTTGGTATAAAATATTTTTACTAGGAATTATTTATCGAAACTTTTGGAGTAAATTTTTTCATATTTAAATGTTGGGGAATGAAAATTTGGAGGCAAGAAAAGATATTGGCAGTAGCTTGGATGCTTTCTCTAAATAAAAGTTGGAAATTTTTTACGTGTATTCTATTTCCGTTGAAGGAAAAAAAAAAGTCATATATTCTATTTAGGGATTCTGGAGCCGTATAAAACTATTTAATTCTTTCTTTGAGTTTGATGGTCAGGTTTTTTGAGCTAATAAGTCCTAACCTAATCTTTTCGACCAATCCAGTGGCCATCTACATGCACCACGTTTATAGTGTGTTTGGGATTATTTTAGAGAGGAAGAGTAGAGGGGAGGAGAGAAGAAGAGAAGAGAGGAGAGAAGATATAAGGGGAGTAGAAGAGGGGAAATGGAGGGAGAGAAAGAAGTTGATATAATAGATAGAGAGCGAGGAAAGGGAAGAGAGAGATCTCGACGACAACGAGACGGTCGATAGGAAAGATGAGTCGGACACCAACAGACTGTTGAGCAAGGCTTCGAAAGCTGGGAGTTGCGGGGACGTGAATGGAGGAAAGGAGAGACAAGGGGAAGAGCGAGAAGAAAAATGAGCTTATTTGAAAGAAAAGTAAAAAGTTTTGGATTTGAATTAATTAGCATATTTTTATATCGTCCACCGTCGTGGAAATTGATTTTCCACAAACGGCTCATCTAATTGCACCACGTGTCCTATCTAACTTCAAAGATTAACACCGTTAGTTCTCAATTTGATTCTATCTTTTTTTAATTAAAATTTTACAAATTACCTTACATACAACATAGAGTTTCTAATTCAATTACAACTTGTTATAAGAAACTATCTCAATCAACATGTACAGAATATGCAAAAGTGATTTCTAGTGTTTTTTGCGCGTTGGTGCCTCCATTATTTTCATGTTTCAATGGATTTTGAATTCACCAGGAATATAAGCTTTTTGATGGTGAAAAGATGACAAAGTTTGAGAGTGGTTTATTTTAATTAAATTTCCTTACTTTCAATTATATAATCGTACATTTCATGAAATAATACATCCCGTGTCTCTAATTAATTTTGTTAATCTTGTTTAGACCTCTGAATTTTTTTTTTTTGGTTTGAACCCTGAAATTCAGAAGTCCAATTACGATCCGACTAATCCAGTCGAGCCAGCTCGGCCCACTAAGGGGTAAAGCTCTCATAGCGTAAATTTTCTGCATTCACAAAGTCTCGAACCCAAGATATTGCTTAAACGGAACAAGTACCGATCCGCTTGAACCAAATCACGTTGGTAGATCTCTGAATTTTTTAAATTTGTATATTCTTAGTGTAATTTAATGAATATATTAATACCAAGACGATAAATATAAGATTATACATGTAAAGTTTAAAATTTAACGAAGAATTATTGTTTAGGATGTATAAGTATGAAAGGATGATTGAGAATCAATCAATATATATATATATATATAGATATTTTGTATGCCTTTCGTGCAGTCATCTCATCAAAATTAAAATCGCCTTCTCTCGCGCTGACACGTCATCTAAATTCTAAACCCTCTCAGGCGACACATCATCACCTTATAATTTTTAATTTTTAAGAATATCCAATGATATAATTCCAATATATAGTTTCCTATTGCGATATAATTTTTTACTATTAATACATGTTATATAGGTTTTACACACGATGTCTTAAATATATCAATAGATTATATTATGAAAGTTTTCGTTTGATAAATAAAACATATATATATATATGGCTAATAGATATTCATGTAATGAAAAGTGATGCTTTCCTCAGTCAACAACTTCCTGATTTCTATTTTCATTCTATAATAAAGTTTGAGAACATTTACATATTCTATATAAATCTTCTTGGGATTTTTTCATTCAGTTTTCCAAAAGTATAACTATTTTCTCTATCTTCTCTCTTCGCGATTTTTCTATTTCGCATAAAAATTCACAATATTTTTTTATTTGTAGGATACCAAATTTTGAGGTGCTATTTTTTGATTCGATCATTTATAGTTGTAAGTACTTTTCTATTTTCTTTGTTCATTATGTTTCAATTCCGCATGAGAAATTGTACTTTTATTGATTATTTATTTATTTATAAGTTATAATATAGTAGATTGTCAAGTGTTACAGTCATTTACCACATGTGAAAAGAAATAGGATCTAAGAATAATAACACCAGAACTATTAGAATGGATTGCTAGATCGTGGGATACGATAAGATTAGTATCTCTAATTACTTTGATTTCCTAAAATACTTATTTTCTTTTGTGAACAAAACAATTATCTTAGTTGTTTATTTAGTTGTCACCAAAGCATCGAATCAAAATCGATCATTCCATTGATTATTGTTGAGAAAATTAATTGATTTACCTCGACTATGTCATTAGATTATTCTCTTTTCTAGTTAATTGCTTTCCTAAAATAATTATTTAAAATTGTACGTCTTGCTATATTTGAAAACCGACAAATTGCTTCTTTTTTCTTACAAATTGTTTTTTCGTTTTTAATGATATACTTTCAATTATTTCTAAGATATTAATCTTAGATTGTGTGATTTCAATTTAGGATATGAAAATCCTACTTAGGATATTAAAATCCCATCTTCGATGAAAGGTAGTGATCCTCCAATAAACTCATTTAATTTTCAAGTGAAATAATTTCTTAATTCATAATATTTTCTTTAAAAAATATACGTAATGTATTTAATTTTAAATATTACTTTCTATTAGAAAAGTTTTAATAATTATTCTCGTGCAACTCGCTGGTTCTCGTCTATTATACATTAAAAAATTCTCAAAAGGGTAGTCATTGTAATACTTATGGACCTCTTCTAGAGATTGAAACTCCATTCCGATAAATGATTCTACCCAACTCTTGATCATTGCCGCTTCTTTACTAAAGTCAAAGGCATCAGTAATCGCAGCATCCTCTTTAAGCATTGCTTCTCATCAATATCACTTTCATCAATTTACTTCTCTTCCCATTAAAAACCCATGGGAAAGTAAAGGAGATGAAAGGATGAGCATGTGCAAGAAACTCTAGAAATCACTTTTGTATATTTTATGCACATCAATTGCGATCATTTCCTATAATAAGTTGCAACTGAATTAGGAACTCTATATTATATGTAAAGTAAATTTGTAAAGGTGGCTTCTTTGGAGCTTTGATAGAACCTGGCTTCTTCCAGAACCCTTGTGTTAAGAAGAATTGTAAGGTGGATTGTAAATCCTAGAAAGCTTTTTCTAACCAATCCTTAATGCTTTGATGATCGGCCCGTGAAGCTGTAGCTCTTCTTCTCATGTAATAGTAGCATAAGGTTCCATCCATTTTCCATTATTTATAGTTCCAAAATACAATAACTCAATAAATTGAACTCATTGAGATCTTTATTCTTAATAATCTAATCAGCAGCCTAGGTAAACAAACAAATATATTCATAAAAAAAATGAAGATCTGTTGCTAGGACGGAAATAAGGTGAAGTATACAAGCGGCCACAGTTACGAAATATCTTCATAAGCCATATAGGAACATTTGCCCAATAACGTGGTGATCTATTCATTAAAAAAGAATGGTGATCTTACAGATGCATAAGGCTAAATATACAGTACCCCTGAATACATTTTCCAACAATAATTTAACACACAAATCCAGCACGAAGAATGAAAATTTGCAGACTGAATTCGTCAATTTGTTCGACGACTTTCCAACCGTCAATGATGCACTTTTTTAAACCTTGACAAACTAATAATTACTATACATAATATATGTCAAAATAATCTATTTGACACCTTTTAACAAAGCTGAACCAGTAGTTAATCTAATGAGTACATATTTCGGGCAGCTGATAATCAGCGCAAGGCTCACAAGAGATCCATATCTGTTTTGGATTATAACCATGTCATGATCCTCCATGAATTACATTTTCTAATGGTATATGTTGGATGATTACCAGACCCAGTACCAAACATTTAAGACATCCTGGATATGTGCGTATGCTCTATGCCAAAAATAAAGAAAATATAAAATGGAAATATATATGCTCGAACCATCTTGGATTCCACCGATGGAGCGAGTCAACTGGGTTTCACTCAATTATGCAGAAATGGGAACTCCACAAAAAAATGGTGACGACAAACCGGCCAAACATGACCAAAGTATGCAACACAAGGCTCCAATATAGATGACGAAAATAGTTTAGAGGGAATAGGTGTCAACTGTATTACCGTTACAACTTGAGGAGATTGAACAACGTCAAAACATGCAACCACAAAACCTAAAAGCCCCCATCATGGGTCGGAAAGAATAAATAATCACCTCTCTGTTTCTTCCATTTGAGAGTCAAGTCCAGAACATCGGGTTTAACTTATTCAATCCATGGGTGTTCCGCTGGAATCTCTAATGCTTCGTTGTACTATGTTCTCCTGTCACTGTCTCAGTCCACCAAAAGGGGGTAGGTATAAAAGGATAGTTGGGTCAAGAGGATGGGCATGGGTGCAGAACATGGTCAGTGGGTGGGACCAATCGCGGGCAGAGCACCAAACAATATTGTGCAGATGATCAGAAGTAGATCCTGCAGGAGGCACCTACCACAGGGGGATGGTTCTCCATGACAAGGGTGGTATCCGCACAGACGATTAGCATTGGGAAGTAAATTGAGTGAAGTGCGTCAATAGCGACTGTTGGTTCATGCCCAGCACGACAAATTGTATTGGGGTAATAGAACGAAGGGTGGGGGCAACTGGCAGGAAAGGATTGCGGTACCGAGGAACTCGGCGATGGCGGGGGGAGGAGTGCCAGCGTGCTGTAGGGGGATGGTGGCACTTACAGGAATATAGAGAGGGGGGTGGATCGTGGAGTTTGAAGCCGGTTACAGTTTGCATTGGCCAGAGACAAATTGAAGAATTGAATGAGGAGGAGAAAGAAAAATAGTTACAAATAATTTTGAAGCCGTCTGTTCACCCGAAGGGGCATGGGTGTGTGTTTGGATTTTGAAAATTTTTTTAACTCAACTCGATTCAACTTCACTTATTTTCAATTCAACAACACAATTATTACTTTAATCATTACTTTATATCAACTATTAATTATTTTTTCACACTTTTTCTCATAATGCAACAATACAATAATTACTTAATTATTACATTATCTCAACTATTCATTACTTTTACACATTTTTTCTCATAATTCAACAACACAATCATTACAAACCAATTAAAATCAAAACTCAACTCAACTCAATTCTAAATCTAAACACATTTATTCATTTATTTACTATCCAAACGTGTTAAAAACTGAAATTTGGACAGAATTCGTCTATTTCTTGATTGACACAGATCTACTTACTTAGCTTGTCTAATTAAACGAGTCCAATTGTGTACATTTATGCATACCTATATGATACAACACGAATACCTAAAATGAATCCATTCATGGAATATTTACACAATTAAAAACGATAAACACAAATTAAAACCAACTAAATTGTAAATACCATGATAACTATACAAAATTAGCATAATAAAGTACTAATAAACAAAGTTACGCTCATTATCCGATGAAAATATCACAACATACTTGATATAAGTTCATGAGCCAGAGACTAATACCCTCATAAATGGGTAAATAGGCTAATAAATTTAGTAACATGATAAAACATGTTTGACTAAATGGTATATTTCTAACCAACGTGGGTTGGGTCAAGCAGTTCATTACTTGATTCGCTTAAGTAGGATTTCGGATTCGAGTCATTTTGAATGCATAAAATACATGATATGAGAGCTTTACTTTTTAGTGGACCGACCAACTCGACTGGATTAGGCAGGGCCTAATTAGGCTTCCAGATATTATGATTCACATTGAAAAAAAATTGTATATTTATGTTTATACTGGTTATACATGTTCAATCCGTTAAAATACTATTATTTATACGGCTATGCAAATTCGATATGTTTAGACCGAAAACACATTTAGCCAAATTCGAACCCGTTTGATTACGTGTCGAATTCATGTACTGTTATGTGTCGTGTCAGAAAATATCAGCTCTAAGTGAGGGCATGCGACTTTACTCTATACCCTATTTATTCTTTTTTATAACACCCTTTCTCATGTATTGGGAAACCGAATCGAATTAAGAATCGAACCGAAATTGTCTTTTGCCCTAACGTAGTTATCATCATCATCGTCCGTCTCCTTCCCTCATTCTCGCCTTCCCCGAGTAAACGACATGACCAGTGACCTCCGTGGGCTTGCCGATCTCAGATGCCTCATTGTTGCGGGCCTCGGTCGAGAAAGATGATGAACAACGAGAGCAGCAGTCGAAGCGATGGTCCTCCTCCTCCTCTCCCGCAAGAGGTAATGGTCGAGATACTACTGAGGCTCCTGGTGAAGTGATTGTGCAGATTCAGGTGCGTTTCTACTCTATGGCGCTCCATCATCTCCGATTCCCAATTCGTCTCCTCCCACTTCGCTCGCTCCTCTACTCATCCGAAAATGCTACTTTTCGTGGATGAATATGCGGATATGCGTGGTACTTTTCCGGTGATGACGAAGGGCAAATTGCTCTTCTCCGTGGACTATCCTCATAATTATTCGGAGGAGGAGGAGAATATGCGCCTGATCGCGAGATATCGCGGTCGAATTACCTCCGCGGGGATTACATCTCAGCGTCTGCACGAGTGATGAAGAAAAAATCCAAATTTGTAACCTGAGCACCGGAGAGTGCATTACCTTCAAAGCACCTTCGACCCATAATAACTGCTTTCTGGGTTACGACCCGGTTGAAAAGAAGTACAAGATTCTGAACTCGTGGTCGAACAGCTTTTATGATCGGATCAACATTCTAACTCTCGGCGAGAAGGAGTGGAGAAGGATAGATCCCAGTTTACCTAATTTAAGGTTCGAATCTAGTTTATGTATCGACGGGGTCATGCATATGGTTTGTTGTGTTGAAGATGGAGAGGCCTATTTTATGTTATTTGATGTTAGGCTGGAAAATTTTCGAGTGATTCACTTCCCTGCAGAATTCATCTATTTTCGGGGTAATTACACTGATGGTCCAAAAAGTTTCACTAATGTATCAAGTTGGTTCAAAAAGTTTTTTTTTGCTACTTAATGGTACAAAATGTTTCAAAAGTGTAACATGATAGTACAAACCGTCAAATCGCAACTGACGCCGTCAAGCGACGCTGACGTGGCGCGCAAACGTGTCAGGTACGTGGCCGAAACAGTAACCTCTCTCTCTCTCTCTCTCTCTCTCTTCTTCTTCTTCTTCTTCTTCTTCTTCGGGAACAGGGCGAGGGAAGGGAGGAGCGGGAGGAGTGGGACGAGAAGAAGAAGATTAGAAGAAGAAGAAAGAGGGGGGAGAGAGAGAGAGAGAGAGAGGGGTTACTATTTCGGCCACGTCAGCGTCGCTTGACAGCGTCAGTTGCGATTTGACGGTTTGTACTATCATGTTACACTTTTGAAACATTTTATACCATCAAGTAGAAAAAAAAAAAATTTGGACCACCTTGATACATTAATAAAACTTTTTGGACCACTTACCCCTCTATTTTCATAGTTATATGCATTTACTCGAATTCGGTGGGCATGCTGCTGTACTTGAATATTGTATTGCCCGCCAAACTAGATTGTGGATGTTGGAGGATCCCCATAAGCAAGTCTGGAGCTGCAATGAATTTGTCCCGCCTCGTCACTTGGACGGTGGTTTGTCATTCGAGCAACGTTACATTGTTGGTGTCACTCACGCAGGTGAACTGGTGTTTGCACGCTTTCTATCTACGAAACGGTTTCGCTGTTATTTATACCACCTGGAGCATGCTACTTTGAGGAAAGCTAAGATCAGTGGGATATATGAACGTACGATTTCACTGACTCGTCGATATAATCATCGGGTGGATGCAGTTTGTTACCATGTGGAAAGTGCACGATCATTACGAGACTTTCGCATGGACCAGTAAGGACACGGCCCCTTTTGTATGCCTCTTGTATGAGCTTCATACAGATATTGCTTGTGCATCTTTTGATTGTGTATTGCGTATGTTAACCACCCGACTGACTGCAGTATTCTATTATATCGAAATGAACAGATATTGCTGGCTTTGTTTCTTCGGTCCTCTTCAAGTCATATAGAGTGAATAATACTGAATGAATTCGTGTTCATTTTTGTTGACCGTCCAGTGACTATAAGAACCCCTATCACCTTGATCCTTTCCTCCTGGCCTCTCGCTCTAAGTCACCCATTCTCTCTGTAGAAGCTCTCTCCAACCCTTCGCCAGAGGCTACAACGATCACTGTGCCTGTGCCGCAGCCACTGCATCCTTGCCAAGAATAGTAGGGTAGGAAAGAAGGATTAATGTGTATTAGAATGAAGGAAAACAGGGAAAACCTTCTTGTTGTCTGTTAATTACGTTTTCGTGGGTCAGTGTCATCCCGTCCCGAATTACTGTCGAGAATGAGATCAGGTGTGGGTCGAAATAAGTCGCCAAAGTTTCTCATTCTAATTTATTTGTAGACCAAACCATCCCGCAGGTCTATATGATCTCCTGAATGGTACATATACTTACACACGTCTATAGTTGGAATTAATCAGTATTTAACAGCACGCGACCCAGTGCCATAATATTTCCCCTTAATAACCATACATAAAACACATTTTGCCATTCAGTGCCACTCTTAACGTAAATAGTTTTGTATCATGCAATCGAAGAGAATTAACTTACAGCCCGATTCTATATGGTGTTATCAGAGAACGACATTCGAGGGAGCATAATTTGCTACCAAAATGAGATAGTGAAATTTTTTCAGCATGAAAGCTCAGCTGTTTGCTGGAACTGAACAGTCTTCTAAACCAATAGTCTAATGTGCTAGCACTAGGAAAAGGCTACCAAAAAACTTTGAGCCACAGGAACATCAAGGACATCAAGCCATTCGGAAATACGTACAAACCAGAGACTGGCCCCCAACAATCATGAAAGCTACTGAGGTCCACAGACACTCGGGGCATTTGCTCAAGCACCTGATGTATAGCTCAAATCTGCCCATGCATGAATGTCATACTGTCGTGAGGAGAAGCAGTTTAGTGATTTATTCCGATTATATAGCTCGAATTTGCCCCCCGTAACCGTAGTTTTTCAGAAGTCCCTCGTCTTGCCGCCAGTTCTCTTTCACTTTCACTTCCACCTGCCAAAAGAAAATTGTTGTGATGTATTCTGCAGAACAGTATTTTGAAAATTTCTTGCTCGGATTTGGGGGGGAAAAGACTTGTCTATCAATTAATTACAATCGTTGTCTTTTAGGTCCCACCACTTGTTTGTGACAGATCTGGTGCCGAAAGATCTTTTCCAACCGGTTCGAGTGAGAATCTCCCAGAATTTACAGCATACCTTAAAACACTGGACGACTGCCCACTGATAAGTTTCAACTGGCAGTTTGTTTTTAGCCTTTTAACTTGTGGTTCAATATTTACACTTGCATAAAATAGTATTTATCTAGATATAAGTTTACAAATGTATAGCATGAAAAAATTCAAAATATGCATTTAACAAAATCTGTCGCAAAATGGGCCAAGTAAATAATTGATCACTTCGTTTTGAGAACTGACATAAATTAGACAAGTTTTCAAAAAGAATATGCATCTTTTTTTTCGGGCCAATCGAACCGGTCTATTCTGTGTCCCTTTTCTTGGAGATCCACAATCAGCTAACGGTCCAGATGCTACTGGACCTGTTAGGTCAATTGGTAAAGTCCAGCTTTTATGACCGTGGTCAAGACTTGCTCTCTCTTCACGCGATGGCGATATAAGAAGATTGTTATGCGAAGAAATATCAGGTGCTTAATACAAACTTTATCAAGAAATTTAGGGAAGCTGAAAGTGAGTACCTCGAGATACACTTTCTTCTGCAAGAAGTCTTCAATATCTAGACGAGCAGCAGTAGCAAGTGACTTCAGAGCTCTCCCTTCCTACAGGTTGTGGAAATGATTAAATAAACAACAGTACATGCAAAAAAGCAGAGCCCAAAAATAGAAAAAAAGTAAATAAAGAAGAGGAAAACCGCCAGATACTTTTCCGATAAGGATGATCTTCTGAGAGTTTTTCTCCACGACAATCTCCACCTGTATGAAGTCCTTAGAAGTAGGCCTGTTTTTATAGCTTACTACATTGACCTTGAGAAAATTAGAAAAATATTAAAATTTAAAACAACCATCTTAAGATTTAGTATAATATCCCACACCAGGGGGGCAAAAAAATAGATTTAGTATAATATCGTCTACAATGGGAAGCAAAGAGAAGTTATAAAGATACAGTGGAAATAATAAATTTTGTGGTTTTCTTGTATACCTGACAGGCATAGGGTACTTCGCTGCGATATTGCAGGAAGATCTTCTCTCTGATAATTTCAGCTACAAAGAATCTTTCTGGGTGTTCACTAACAATATCCTGCAACATAATGGTAAAACCAGAGAGTTCAAAAAAGAGATTCCCGTGATAATTATACTTAGATTAGTCTCTTCATATAATATATACATAATACATATATGACCACTGGAGGGGCATCATTTACATATAAATGAATCAGGGGCGCACTCTCATTAAGAACTGGTAACACAGTACAAGAGTAGTTGGTGGATTGGCTACAAGCAATCAAGTAAATCAGGCTCTAATGCTTTCACTTACAAAACTTGCAAACATTTCTATTTTATTGCAATTGATAAAATTGAATCACCACCAACTGATTAATTATCAACATAGTGTCCTGACATTTTCTTTTGATGGTTGATTTAGACATAATATGAGAAGGAAAAGCTATCTATCAATTCGTCAATATGTTGTTCATTCGCAAGAAAACCGTATAACAGAATGCACAGATAACTGGAAGTGACCTTTGGATAATAAGCAGGCCCCACTGGTAGCTTAGATAAAATCCAGTCCTTCACATCTTGGACCCCATGACCATATTTGGCACTAACAGGTATGACATCATCAGCCTCCGTGAATTTCTCATACCACTGCACAGGGCATGAAAATATTCCAGACACAGTTAGCTTAATAGTATTCATGATAATATGTGCTCTAAAATCTTTGAAGTACAGCTTACATTTCTTATAGCTTGTGCAGATAGTGTAAACATTTTATTGAACAGTAAATCTAATGCAAGGAATGCAATCTCAAATGTTCACTAGAAAAGATGCCAACCTCGAGTTTCTTGGCTATTTCCCCAGGTTTGATCATGTCTTTCTTATTCATCACCAGCAACGTCGGTACCTTATATTTTAAGTCCCTGACACCTTCCTCCAATACTTCATCAATCTAGGAAAATATAAAAATAGCCTTGAGGAATAAAGTATATGATTTAAAAATATTACAGAATAAGATGCATACTTTCTCAGGCAGTTTACATGCATCAACTAGGACTAGTACGCAGTCTGCATTAAGTGCAGCACTTCGCACATTCGTCATCATCATAGAGTCCAATTTATGCATCTTCTTCTCAATAACACCAGGTGTATCATACAGTATCATCTGCAATGCAAGACGTGGGTAATGTCAATCACAAGATTTTCATCAACTGAGACTTGCATATGACTATGAACTCTGTTTTGACCGTATCAATAAAAGCTATACACAACTCATCCCAAAATTTCAAAGTTTAAAAACCAATGTAACATTGCTTTTGCCAATTTTATATATCAACAAATTGCTCACACGTGTTCTGGAAAGATGAACACATTATGCGATATTGGCATTGAATAAGAAGGCATACATATTGAACATAGCCAAGCCAACATACATTCTGAAAGAAAAGGAAACCAGAGCAATAGGCAGAACAAATCATTCCCTACACAGACTTAAATGAAGAAAATGACTTTATGTCCTTTTTGGATAGTGAATGAGGGGAATCTTTGTCAATACCGTAAGACAAATATTTCCTCAAGTTCTATAATGCAACAATGCTCAACATGGATCAGGTTGCATTATCGACAAGAAATATAATAATGGCCTCTTAGCACCATCAAAACTTTGATTGCTTGGACTGTTCTAGTATCATGAGAATAACATGAGGCACCACACAAATGCATATACATGAAACTTAATTGCTATCTACATCAGTTTGCTCATTTATATAAGCAAAAATGAATTTTAGCATCAAGATTCTCCACTCGATATCACTTGGAGGTACTGACAGTCACAGACTAAATAAAATTATTATGATAGCTTCAGAGGACATAAACAAATCAAACCTGGTAATCTGGGCCAGAGCATATACCAAGAATTCGGTGCCTTGTGGTTTGCGGTTTATCCGTCACGATAGACAACTTCTGCCCAATCATTTGATTTGCTAGGGTACTCTTCCCAACATTTGGCTTCCCAAGTACAGCCACATATCCTGCATTTGACTCACCATATTCAAAACTAGCAAGAAGCAGCAATGATTCAAAACCTCCTTACATCGGACAATGATGGGAGCTGAGAATCCCAACTTCGATATCAAATTCATTTTACTGATGCTCAGTCAGACACAAAGAGGATCATAAGGGTAATTACTACATGGATTCAAGTGTTTTACTTCTCGTTGCTCTTATCTAAAATCGACAACATTCTCTCTATGTCTTTTCCTTCTTGTCTAACATGTTCGTTCAAATTTCTGCATTCCCTGTCAATATCGTGACCTTTAAAACCTCGTCAGTTCATCGAAATTCCAACCATTTGGTCTCAATCTCTACCATCCAAAGTCAAATTCATCAAAGCCCGGCCATTTGGACATTCGAAGCTCACAGAGTGAGAGTGAGAGAGGGAGAGAGAGACTCACCGCTTTTATGGTTGGTGTCAGGAGCGAACTCGAGCTCCTCCATCTCGTAGTCATCGAGCAGAGCCGTGTTCCGGTCCGGCTTCTCGCTCAGGGACAGGTAAGACGACTCGTCGTCCGACGAATCATAAGAGGTAGACTCGACCTCCTCTCTAACGCACAGCTGCTCGTGAGTCTCCGAGGAGGCGAGGCGGCTCCGTGTCCACTCTGCTCCGGGAGTAGCGACGCGGGCCCGGAACGAAGCGGTAGCGCCACCGGTGAGGAGTAAGGGTCTGTGCGAGGTTGGCGCGTGCGGCCTCTGAAAGCGCGGGAATTGAGGTTTGGGAAGAGAGCAGGACATGCGAGAAGCGAAGAGCTCCATCATCGGAGTCGGAGCCGGAGCCGAAGCCGGAGCCGGAGATTCCCTCCAACGGCCGCTTTCAGCTCACTCCTCCCCTCTGGTTCCCTCTCGCCTCCATTTTTGAAGAGCTCGCGGATGGATAACGTTTCCTTCTTAAGCAATTTCGTTTTATCTATTTCCTTCTTTTCTTTTCCTTTCTTACATTTAAGATGACGTATAATGTAACTGCATCAAGGCGCTTTTAAGAGAGATCAATAAAATAGAAATCTCAATTATTAATAAAGAGCATAAATAGTCTGACATGGAAAAAGCTCGAAAAATGAATTTAAGGCATCGAAACATACAAGCATGGAATGTATATTGATGGATCTGGCGTTTATGTACACTAACCTACTCTCCTTCCCCATCTCACGGTTTTTCTATCCTAAAAAAAATAGGAAAATGACACAATACATCATGATTTCTGAAATAATTTCACTACACATTATATTTACAAAAATTTTCACGACACATCACGAAAATTTTTTAAATTTTCACCGCACATCATATCGTTACTTTCCCGTCCAAAATTAGATTGAATGGTAATGTTATAACATTTCCATGGACTATTTTGCACAAAAAAAAACTGGAGGAATTTTAAACGAAATAAAATGAAAAATTTACAAAAAAAAAAGTATAGGAAGGGGCTCATCGAGAAGGGAAGCCGAGGGACCTTGCCGGCCACCCAGCGCCCCCTCTAGTAGTCCACCCCGCAATGGGTGTCGCTGGTCGACTCAGACCGGGCCAACGACCCAACTGGGGGGTCAATTGCCAACGGGGCACCCCAGATTTAGGGGTCAACAGTAGTCAAGGGCGCCATAGGATCCCAACGACGGGATCCTCAAAATTGGATGGGGGTCGGGGGCGATCCCATCGGCACTCGAATGGCTCAAATCAGGTTGGCGATCCCGATTGAAGGGTCGATGGCCGGCGGGGGAGCCCCCAACCCCTCCAATTTAGGGGATCCCAGCGGCGAGATCCTCCAAATTTGTGTTGGGGGGGGGGGGGGGGTGAGTGTGGACCAACCCCCGATTGGGGTCACTGGCCAGCTTTGAGTTAGCCAGCGATCCCAATTGTGGGGTTGGGTGGCCACTGAGGCCCTTTTGACCTCCCTTCCCGATCATCCCTTCTTCTTATTTTTTATTTTTTTATTTTTCATTTTAAATCCCCTAAGTTTTTTTTGGTGCAAAATTGTCCCTAAAAATGTCGTAACATTACTGTTCAATTTAATTTTGGACGGGAAAGTAACAATATGATGTACGGTAAAAATTTAGAAAATTTTCGTGATGTATCGTGAAAATTTTTAAAAATATGATGTGTCATTTTCCCAAAAAAAAAAAAAGAACATAACACACGTATAACATGCGCAAACACCTCGTAGAGGCCTATCTACCTATAATCTAACAACCTGCACCCGATTATTACCCTACGTGATTTTATTCTAATTGTTTAACATGGAATTCGGTTAAATTGAGTTAATCACATCTCGACCCAAGTTAAGAAACTATACCCAGCCCTCAAATCGGGATTGTTAGAACTTCGGGCTTGAGAGTGGGTTCTCCAAGGATCGGGAATGGACCTCTTTCTCGGGTTCTGAAACTTTGCCTCGATCGGGAACCTACAAGGCAAATGTTAAGAAAACCAAGTGTTTGGGTGCGTGGGAAGGTAATGTTGGTGAATTTCAGCTCTTTCTCAACACATGAGGGGAACCAAAAAAGTCCTCTATGCTGAAAATTCATCTTCTATTTATAGGGGAAGAGAAATTGGGGTAGTTCTGTAACATTTTAAAAAGTTTCAGGGTCGAAAATCAATTTTCGACTGCTCCGGGAAAGCGACTGGACGCCAGCTCGTCCGGGGACCAGCTGGCGCTAGGATGACGTCAAGGCGCGGTTACAATCCGAGCCTCCGTTTTTTTACGAAGGAAGTACCTACACCAAGCCATTACTACTCGAGGCCGGCCTCCTAAACGGTTATTTTCCTCTGGTAATCTAATTTGCAGCTTTTGCGAATCTAACTTAGATTTCCTATTATGTTTTTGTCCCTGAAATGAATAGAAAATCAGTTTTCATCCATCACGATGTATTTTCTTCTGTAATTTGATTGACAGATTTTATAAATCTCGAAAAATATTTTTCTTATGGAAATTTTCCCCAAAATTTTTTGAACATGAGGAATTAATTTCGAAAGAAGTTTCCTTTTTTGAAAACATCCCGTGACAGATGTTCTTCGCTACACGATATCGGTTTCTCGGTCGCGAACTCTCCCCCTATTCGACAAAAGGCGGAAATCAAAGACATTTGGATTTCTATCAATCCAGAGTAAATAAGGTGCCGGAATTTCAAGTAAAAATACGGACAATTGGGATTTAAGGCATAAAATCTCCGAGAAATACACTATATTTTGGGAAATGATTTTTCTTACTTGCGAACCCAGAGAGCACAAATGTGGCCGACCATCGTGCCGATTTAAAAATGGCACCTTATGTTAGGAAACGCTTAAAGATTGTGCTCAAGGATTGATCTGATGCATTTTCTGTAGTTATCCTTTTACACATTGGATCTATTTATGCTTGCTCTCATACTGACGATGTGCTCGGGGCTTGCTTTGCTAATGACCGAGCCTAGGCCGAAAATGGGTGCTTACAGTGCTAACATTAGGTCAAGTTAAGTACTTTTAGATGTTGAAGTCAATATTTACTTTTATTGAAATACTAAGCATTTGAACTAAAATAGTAAGTATTTAGAATTTTCAGTACTTCAAGAACAAATAAAGTATTGGAATTAGACCGATTTTAGTACTTTTAATTATTAATGTTAGTAATTTGCGTGTGCTTACAATATAATAAATGTTTGAATTAAAATACTAAATATTTAAAAATAGCAATATTCACTATTCAAGTACTATTGCAGCATTGAATACGCAGATTGAGGTACTCTTAGTTGTTAAGATCAGTAATCACTCATACTTTCAAAATACTAATGTACACGGTTCTATTACTTTTAGTTGTTAAGTTTATTATATACATATACTTTTAAGGTAATAAATATATGAAATAAAGTACTAAATATTTAAAAATTTTAGTACTTCAAATACAAATGAGATGTTGAAATTAGACTCATCTTACTTTTAGTTATTAAGTTTGGTAATTCTGAATTATTAAGAGGGCGTTTGTACGAGGAAATCCATCCAAGTTGCTGCTAACGTTGCATTTAAAATACCTAGATCCACATATTACATTGTCTGGTGGGACAATTTAAGTGGCAATCTATCTTGCAATGGTAATCCACATCTATATATAATCTATAGTTGCTGAATCAATCAATGTAATCCACCACATATGCACATTCGGCGAAATCGAAGCTTCTCATGCATTTGTAACTGATAACCTATTTAATTAATACAATTATCAACCATTTACAAACCATTTACATTGAATTTACCTAAACTCCACTTTTTCTCTGATGTAATAATTAATTAATTAATCAATCATTTCTTAAAGATATACATTATATATATTATATATATTTACAATTCCAATTCTAAAAGAAGAAGAAGATAATAATAATAATAATAATAAAAACTAGAGAGAAAAAAGAATAAATATTATTATACATAAAATATTTTCAAAAGTATCACCAAATCTATATAAAATATATAGTTGCTGAGTCAATCCCATAATCTGCCACATATGAACATTCGGCGAAATTGGAGCTTTTCATGCATTCGTAACCCAATTAAATAATACAATTATAAACCATTCACATTGAATGCACATGAACTTCGCTTTTTCTCTAATGTAACGATTACTTAATTAACTTATCATTTATTAAAGATATACAATAACTTTTATATATTATATATATTTACAATTCCAATTTTAAATGAAGATGATGACGACGATAATATAAAATATTCTCACTTCACTAAATTGGATAATTCTCGGGAAAAAATTAATGATTTCATGAAGATATTAAAAGATCTTTCAAATTTTCAATTTGCAGATTTTAAATATGTTAAAAGCGATAAATACTTTCATGAAAATGTAAAAAGATCTCTCCAAATTTTAAAAGTTTTACGGTTATCAACACTGAATGCACTTAGAAATATTTAAAAGAAAAACTCATTATAATGATCGGTGAACTACATTGCGCTCATATACAGCTATGTATAGACAAATTGATAATTTTTTTGGTCATATATAGCTATGTATAAACTCATTTTTATAATTTTTTTGGTCATAAAGGAGGTGCATGAGTCTAATACAAAAATAAGAAATAAATCGAAATAAATAAACACTTAAGTCCCATTAGTAAGGATTGAATCCGATACCTCTTCGTTCTGAGTATGTGCCTTATGCCATTGCACTAGATAACTGCATGAATTGTCGGTGGGATTACAAAATTTTAATTGATTAAAGGTAATTAGTTGCAGTGCAGGCTTTGACATCAAAATGTGTATATTGATGAAAATTTTAATAGGTTAATATAAAGGAGCCCTCAGCATCTATATATATATTGAAAGCAAGGATGAGGTGGACCCGACTAGATGGCCAGATGGCTTCCGAAAGTTCCATTTTTGAATGAAATTTTCCCGATTTTTTTTAAAAAAAATTTTAATTTAATTATTTTCAATTATAAAATTTTCAACAAAATCTTCTGAAAAATAATAAAATCTTTCAAAATTAAACAAATTTATGAAAGCAAGGATGAGGTGAGCCAGGTCAGATGGCCTTAAAACGCTCCATTTATGAATGAAATTTTCTCAAATTTTTTAATTTTTAAATATTTTAATTTAATTATTTTCTGTTATAAAATTAACAATAAAATATTTTGAAAATAATAAATTTTTTCTAAATTAATAAAATCTTTCAAAATTAAACCAAATCTTCTAAAATTAATTATTTTCGGTTATAAAATTATCAACAAAATATTCCGAAATTATTTACCCAATAATTTTTGGAAATTAGAATCTTATGAAATTTTCAAAAAAAACCTGTCCTCTAAATCAAACAAATTATCAAAGAAAAAATTTTGATAATTTTTTTATCCACTTCCCCAATTTATTGTTTGTTAATTTCCTTGTTTATTGTGAGATACAAATACTTCTAGCTTATCTTAAATTAAGTAAGGAGTGAATAATCAATGAATGAAAGGAGAAGAACTGGAGTTTAACCCCCTTGGGAGACAGACCAATTGCTTCCGGAGAGAATCCTATACTTTGTATTACTTTTTTTTTCCATTTCTATTTATTATTTTAATTATTTAAATGAAATTTCAATTTCAATTTTTAAATAAAATATAATAGATATATATATATATATAAATATCTAAAATATCTAATTTAAACATATAATTTAATTCTCTTTTTTTATTTATATAAATCGAATTACATTTTTTAGAGATTCTTTGTTGCACATTATGAATAGCAAAATCATTTTCAAAATCGCCAGCTTCAGAGCTTCTCTCTCTCAAGCCTTATTCCTTCTCCAATAGCAATTCAGGTTAGCTTGCACTGATATCTTCATCTCTAAGCTTTTGGAAGCAATATTTATGGCACCTCGATGATATTGATGTAGGCAGCCCTTCTGCCACATTATTATGAGGACGAATACTATAGTGGACCCATTCAGGCTCTCCATTATGCTCAACAGTTCATCTCAAGCTTCCATGGTCAGCAGACGACATTCTTCGAGGATAAGAACTTTTAGACATGGTATTATTGTAGCCGGACTTCTTTTACTAGGGTCTACTGCTTGAGTTTTCTGGGCTTGAAAAGTTGAAAGACATCTCTTGCCAATAGATTTTTTCAATTTCTCTTGGAATAAGAAACAAAATATTAGCCCAAGCCTTCTCAAGAAAAAATATAATTGATGATTCTTTATTTTTTTCTATCAACTAAGGTGTTCTCTAAATTATGAGTTAGTCTATGGATTCAATTACTACTACACACAAGGTGATCAGTTGTTCAATTATTGCTTTTGTTTTAATTTTTTACTTTTTCTTAATTTAGAAACAGATAGATGTACTGAGTCATGGTGGAATAGACTTGAACGACCGATCTCAGAGATAGCTAGGGCGCGACGATCGGAGAAGGCTAGGGTGAAACTGAGTAATGGACCAATAATGAAGAAATTAGTTGTTGCCTTGCCCAAATTTTTCACTTCAGATTCTCCATCTCAAAACCACGAAAACCGTGCTAAACTAATCTCAACTTATTTTTTTCTCTTTCCTACATCTACCTAAAATGTTCTTATGAAAAATTATTTTTTCTTTGAATTGAAGAATGTTTGATTTTGCACACACATATATAATTCCGTAATCATATATATCCATATCTATATATATGAAGTCATATATATATATATATATGTATACATATATATACGCTTCGATGTACGTTTGTATATATGTTTCTGTATATATATATATATATTTACTTCTATATATATTCTTAAATTATTTTTAATTAAATTTATATGTTACCGAGCAAAAAAAAAAGTTAAATTTATATGCTTCTATAAATTTTATTAGCTATTTTTGGGGTTTTTACCTAAAATGACCCATGATTTGTCCGTTTTGTCAAATCTATTCTATGTTTTTTTTTGTCAAATCTATCCCATAGTTTACTTTTTGCATCAAATCTATCCCGGCGTTATCTTTTCCGTTAACATCTAACGGCCGTGCTGACGTGGCACGTGGAGAGATAGTGGGCCACACTTGCTACGTAGGCGCCACGTCAGCACGGCCGTTAGATGTCGACGGAAAATATAACGCCGGGATAGATTTGATGCAAAATGTAAACCATGGGATAGATTTGACAAAAAAAGCATAGGATAGATTTGACAAAACAGACAAACCATGAGCCATTTTAGGTAAATACCCCGCTATTTTTTAATTTTAATTTTTAATTTATGTTATAAAATTGTTAAAAAAATTTATCATGTTCTATCCCGTGTAACACATGGGCTCCACAACTAGTAAAATAATAAAAGCCAAAATGACATCTCGGAATGCGCCATGTTGGACGAAGCATGTCTATGGTCACTAGAACTTTGAAGTCACACCAACAAGGATGTCAAACTTGGCCTAGTGTCGTCTTGCCACCTCAATCCTGGAAGATGAAAAGACTTAAACACATGAAAAATCTTAAATCATACAGTTATAATATATTGAATTTTATTATTCACGACTTAATATGGATTCCTGCATACTGAACCCATTTTTCGGCTCTATGTCTGTGATTTGTAAGGAAATTTGAGCATAAAAGTTCTTTATCAATTCACTTGAACAAAAACTACAAAGGTGGTATTGGAACTATAAGGGACCTGATCATTTTGAAGTGAGTTAATTATATTTTGTATAGATTAGAAGGAGATGATGAGGTATTAACCAAGTCAAGTGTTTTGGTTTAGACAGCTGATTAACTTTCCATTTTTTAGAGAAGATACAATCATGGAACACATGGAATTTGGTATATTATTATTCATTGTCGTTTCTTTTTGTTGTATATGAATAAAATAAAATATATTCACTGAGGGATATTTGAAATAGAGAGAATTGATATATCTTATACAGTAGGTTAAGCATTGAGATCACTAATATGTCAAGAAAATAGATTGTATGCATAAAATGCTATTTTTAAGTGTAAATAAAAAAAATCATTTTTATAAAGGTTATAATAAAAGAATATATAACTATATTAGAGTTATTTTGTTAATTACCGTAATAGATGCACGGGCCTGTTCGTTTAGTTCTCATAGGACCAACAATCAACGGCCACATTTGAACTGATCGTTGTCACCATCCATGGGAAGCTTTATGTGAATGCACATTCATTGTCTAGTCGATCCAGATCATTGAGGGTCGAAGTTTTCAACCCAAACTTGAATAAATGGGTTCTCCGTGAGCCAACATTCGCCGATGCTGATGCAAACTATGACTATCACAACTACATAGTAAGAGCCTTTGATGTTGTGGAATCTCAAATAGTGTCGTGGACGGAGTTGAGACTAGTCTTTGAGCTGGATACTGATCATCCCTGTGAAGGGTAGACGAAGAGCCTTAGGTCTGACCACTTACAGGAGCTTTGGACAGCATACAAGTTTGTGGATGGCATGTGGTATGCGTGGATTTTCTTCCCATCCTGTGACCTTAATGGCTATCTCATTGCCTATGAATTATGATATCGCGCATGGGTAGGGATTGGAGAAAGATATCCCAGGTCGCTTTCCAAGACCAGGTCGCAAAAGCCCCATAACCTTTCTTAGGGAGCGCAGGTTGGTCGATTGCGGGGAACGTAAAGCAGTTGTTTTCTCCTCTGGTTTTAGAAAATATTTTGATCTACTAGAAGTTGCCGAAGAAAAGCTTCTCTTCACGGCGGACATCGTTCATTTGGAGAAACGTGCCAATGCCAGTGAGAGGAAGAAAAAGCGTAAAAGTCGAAAGGTTTATTCTATCAATTGTGTCCTTGTTAAATCACTATTCATCGGCATTATCATTAGTGAATTTGGTGTCATTCTCTCACAAGTTTGCTGTTGACAACATATAATTATTGATAACAATCCCATTCTAATAAGAAACCAACTTTATATATTGCAAATGTCCTCTACCATTTTGATTTTCAATTGTTTACAGATACTGCACAATATTTGTTGGGTGGGAGGGAGGAGGAGCGCTATTCATCCCGACTCTGACAATAGTCGCAGTGCAGGCTTGAAATCAAGACGGCCTCAAGCTTCTCGGCCTTCATTGTCTCGGGAGTCTCAGTCACGAACGCTGCCTTCAACTGAGCACCAAGTCCAAGGGCAGGTGCCTGATCGATGTTGCAGGGAGTCAGTGTCGTAGTAATCTGCAACCGCCTATTCCTTGAGTGGCTCATCACCGTCCTCTTTGCAACCTTCCTCGGTTGGTCCACCTTCAAGACTTGCAGGAATGGAATTCTATGCTGGAGATTTGAGTCAGAGGAAGCAAAGCTTTTCAAGGAATATGAAAGCAAAAATAGAATCTTTGATGGAGCAGAGATCGAAGTCGAGGTCCAAACTCCCATGGATGAACCTTGGGATCCTAGTCCTTGTTTGGTTTTCCTTCTTTATTGTCTCTCTTCTTTGCGGAAATTAGAAAGTCAGGTATATATTTTGCTTTGATTCCATGATGACTGAACAATCGTCTTTGATTAAATCAATTTGCTGTGGGATTACACAATATTTACATCCTATGTTTTCGAGACCCAATCATATGTAGATGAGAAACGCTCTATTGAATGTGCTAAATTCTCATATGGTCGTCATAACATGCGCACAATATTGCGTCTTTGGAGCCTTGTGGACTGGAATATTTGATGATCTCATCCCTAGAGATTCCTCTAGCTATGGTTTTTCACTTCATTGATTGTCCTTCTAAAAGAAAACCTCCAACATCGAGACCCTACTACACAGGTTAGAATAAAAAAACCTTGTAATTATATATTTTAAAATTTTAATTGTAAACTGGACCATTTTGAAGTATTTGTCAAGCTTGAACATTATCGGACCATTGAACAAGAGTTGTGGAAGATGCCGAATTCGAGGAATTTAGACCCAGAAGAAAGAAGAAATAACACGGCGAAATATCCAAGGACAAACCATAGAGATTCCACTAAATCAATAAACCGGAGATTTCACACTCGAGATCACTTGTGTTTTCCAACCACGTTACATGACCCAAACCTGAAAAGAGCCTTATAATCCTCTCAATTCTCACCACATTCTCACTCCATGAACCCTAGAGACTCCAAGAAAGTAAACCCGAGAATTTCCAAGGATATTACTCGTGATTTCCACACAATGTGTTATCTTGATACAAACCATCTCCCATTTAAATAGATACAATACTTTCCCAATATCTCAAAGATATCCTAATATAATTTTAGGATATTTTTCCTTTTGAAATATTCTAAAGATATTCTAGAATTATCTATAACATCCCCTAAAGATAATTTTTCTATTTAAAGATCTAAAAGATACTACGAAATTCCTACAAAATAGAAAATATAATCTCATGATAATCTAATATCTCACCCCCTCTTTTTTTGTCCGATCTCGTCACCACTTTTGGTCTTCGGGTATTCGAGTTCTCCACTAAATATGAGACATACTCAACGAATATTCACCTTGGCCCGTATTCCACCAAGTCTACATCGATCTTGATTCAGCTTGCTCTATCACAGCCCTTCACGGCTCCACCTCATCCTCTACGATCGCTTAAGTTCAAGCCACCATCGGACTTCTCCAAGGTGCTGGGCTTCCTCAGCTTCACTTTGGTGCACCCTCTGAAACTGACCTTGTGACAAGTCGTATTCCTAACTTCAGCATTATATGAGACCACCAACTTTGCAGGCCCATAACGTTCCCGCGGTCTCAACTGCTCACTCTGTTCGTCTCCCGCTTGTAAGCTATTCCACCGTAGAGATTTCGACCTCCATTCAAATCTACCATGAATAATCTCCATGTCAGACTGAGTTACCGGATCTTTAGGCCCAAGCCCCAGCTTCCTCCGAGGCTTTTCCACTTGTCCTCGACATGTGCTCTCGATTTGCTTGACCAAAGTAGGAACATCAAAAACCACATTACTGATAAGGAATTTCGAGGCATTATCACACGTGTGCAGCTTATGCTTTTCCACCTTATCAGTCCCGAGCAAGTCACCTCCATCCCTAAGTGACTCCAAGTACTTTTACTTAGGAGCTGAACACTCGAATGCTATCGTTGAAGCCATTCCTTGCAAAACAAGCATGCCCTTCTGCAACAGTCCATTCATCATTACGAGAGCGCCCTTCGAGATTCTTACGACTCCACCTTAGCACCTGTACTTATAGCCAAGCTTGTCAAGTGTACCCAACAATATCATATTTTTCTTTAATCTCGAGACATGCCTAACACCAACCAACAACATCTCACTACCGGTATGCAACTTGATTCGTACTTCTCTCACCCCGACAACATCGCATGTGTTACCATTAGCCATGAGGACCTTCCTACCTTTTGTGGACTGATAAGTAGAAAATAATCCTTTATCATGGCAAACATGGAAAGTGCATCCCAAATCAAGAATACACGTGATACTTGATGTGCTAGATGTAGTGAGAATCTTGGTACTTGCATTCTCGACACTTGTTGTTGTCAGAACATCTCCTTCCTTGTACCTTCCCTCCGCTACTATTGCGTTCCCCGAGAGCTCGCCTTGCTTTTCTCTTCGCCTTGGACAATCCCTCTTGAGATGGCCTTCCTAGTTGCAATTCCAGCAAATTGGCTTTCTGTCCCTTGCTCCTGCCACGAGTCTCCTTCTCGCTCGATCTGCCCCTTGCTACTAGGTCTTCACCATTGCTTCCATGATGCTCCATCACCTTCTTCTGCAACTTCTTCGAGTTCAACGATGCATTGATATCTTCTAAGGTGATACTTGTCCTACCATATAGCATGGTATCTACGAAACTCTCACATGTTTTTGGGAGAGAACATAGCAGCAACAAAGCATAATCCTCGTTTTCAATCTTCACTACAAGAATTTCGGGCTTCAGTGAATGAAATTTTGTGACAGACAAGATCGGTCACAAACTGTGGTAGATATGTGACTAAGCAGTGAGGAAAGCAAGAGTAATATTTGTTCCAAAATAGTGACGGCTTTGTGACGAATATCCGACACAACATTTATTAGTCACTACAATTTTAGCGCGAAGTTTGGCGTCAAAGGTTTGTGAAAAGATTCAGTGACAGATTTGTGAGGGATATTGTTCAAATATTTTTTTCCGACACTAATCCATCACTGATAGGTGCTGTCATTGATCCATCATTGATTGCACAATTATCAAGGTCATGTTAGTAATTATTAGTGACGGAAATTAAGATTAAGATTCTGTCCAAAAAAAAAAGGAAAAATCATTCTTCTATGTTTTTATTGCGACTAGAATCCATGATTTTTAATAAACACCGCGATGCTCTTTCCATTGCAACGCGGCTTAATTCGTGATAGCATTTTGCTACATAAATTTTAGGCCCATTTTATTTGTAAATTTGATTTTAAAATTATGATTTTAATTTTAACTCAACACACTACACAATAAAAATATATATTTTCCAGTTAAATTTATAATCTCATATCATTTGTCATTTTCCACGATCAAAATCAAAATTAAAATCAAACTTATTTTAACTCTAAAATCAAATACCCCTCACTCATCTTACAATCTATTCATGACATCAGGTCAAGCGAGTCCCTCTCGTTCTGCGGACTCCCGACTGACCGCTCAGGCGCTCCCTTCTCGTTCTCCCTCTCCCTCTCGCGTTCCTCAGTTCAAATTCGAAACCCTAGCGTTCAATTTTTGAACAATTGAAGCTCTCCCTCAGTTCGTCTCGCTTTCCCTCTCTGTGTGACAGTGGTGAGTCTGTCTCTGCCGGAAACTGGTCGTCTGCGCCGACCTTCCGACACCTCGGCCATCTTCGATCCGACGCCGCTGCCGATGTGACCACCCCCTACCTTTAGGTCCTCCCGGGTCCCTCCTCAGTTGCCATCCTCTCGAGCCTACATCCTCCGTCTCTCCCGAGGCCCGCCCGCTGCTTTGTCTTCTCTCTTTTCAGCCGCTGGCCGCTGCTCGTGCTCGTCCGGGCTCCAGCGACTGTAAGAAGGACTGGGAATTGGAATCTTTTTGCTGCTTAGAAGTGTGAAAGATGTCTCTGTTTCTCTTTGGGTGCTTCCTGCACCATCTTCTGGTTGTAAATTTGCATGCTTGAGCAGAGAAGATGATGATGATTTTAACGTCTACAGTACAAGCCGCAATCATGGAAGAAATTTGCAATGAGCTGAGCTCTTGAACTTCTCTAATCTTACAGATCTCACCGACACTTCGTCCCTTCTCGATCCCTTCTCCTCTGATCCGTACAGCTGCGAGGTTTCAGGTACGCTCCAGTTCCCTCCAATTCTGCCCTGTTATCATAGGAATCGAGAACCATTGCGGCAATTTTGTGAAAGGAAGTTCCATATCTCCGTGGTCAGCAGGAATTCAAACTGCTTTGCTCGGATATGTTTGCATTTGATGATGCTTGCTTTAGCTATCGGCAGCTTCTAATGAGAAGCTTGAATTCTTAGTTGATTTTTAACTATCATTCTTAGAGGATGATAGTTGTCATTGGACAATGCTGCAGTTCCCTTCCCAAGTGAAATGGCAGGAGTGATTTTTAACTGATTATGGCAGAAGCTCAGGTTGTTCAAATGGTGAAAATCATTCGCTATCATATTTCCTGAAGTAAATCTGCATTCCTATGTTTGCAGAAGGCAACTTCTCGGCTTAGGGACAGGTTTTCGCTCTGTTTAAGTCTCATCAAGGATGAGCATGTATGATCAGTTTCATCTATTAGTTCCACCATTCATGTTGATCTGACGACTTGAGCAATTCTTGCTGGTATCCGTGTTTTGTTTCAAGAATTAACAATCGTGATATGTATTGCCATGAGGTTGAGAAAAAAATTAGCACCTCTAATAAAACTGTCTGGGGTCGAGACATCAATGATATGGGGTTGAGAATTAAATTGTTTTGCTTGTAAGGTAAGGAATCAACATGAAATGCATATGCTTCTGATAGTTATCATGCAGTCCCGCAATGAATTGAAGGTATAGAGATTCTGGTACTGACTCTCTATCTCAAAGGCATTCTGATTCCAATTAAACATTCCATTGGTTCTTCATCGTGGAAAGATCGAAGACTCTAGACTATGTTCGGTGAGCAATGGGCAAAATCCAACGTGATCGTAACGCAAACTTTTCAAAGTAGAAACCTCTATTATGAAGAAGAAAGCATGTACATGGGTAGTGTAGTCATGATTCTCTTGTTCACTTGCGGATGCTTATATAAGTGATTATTCATGGAATTTGTTTGATCATCTTGTTGTATGGTCAGACCTATTTGAATTGAGTTCTTGGGATTGCTCTCCCCAGTATTCCTTTCAGTTTTTTCGCAAAGCAAAAGAGACGAACGAATTCAAGATGTGCATTTTGGTTTACTCGATCGGCTATTATTTTTCCTGATTTTGTGGTTCGATCCATGATTACTTCAGCTTTGACTGTTTGGTATGATTGCATTAATTGGTTCATCCTTCTGAAGATCTGATCATGCTTTAAGAAATGAAGCTGCTGTTTGTTTCATTTAATTCCCTTACCTTGCTTCCTCAGGGGGTGGCTAAATGTAATATTCGAGTTGTGCGGAATGAGCAACCACTTCATGTGCTTAATCTCAAATTCCTCCCGAAACAAATTGCATCCTTTCTTGTTGTTTGATTTGCCTTCTGTTAGGTCTTATTGCACTAGTACTTTTTACTAGAATGACTGAATTGAGTTGTTGAACCTTTTTCTTCCTGAACAACATAAATTACTATTGTTGTATGTGAATGTTTGAATAATTTTTCACGTGTGTTGATTGTCCCTTTCTAGCTTTATAGATTTTTCTTTTCTAGCGTTATTGTTGATCCTAATAAATATCCATTTTGGAATTTTAGGTCCTTTAAAGAGTTCTCCTGATGAACATTCCCAGAATAGACATGGGTAGTGACCCTAGGAGGGCGTTCTCCAAGTCTAAGTCTTCATAGGACACTACTCTCTCAAGCTCATTGCCTGTTCTTCTCCACTAAAAGCAGAAACCTCCCAACGCTTTCAATTTATCTTGGCATGGAGGTATAACAGAATTTTAACCCAAGTTTGAGCTGCACTCAACTTGATGCAACTGCAGCTCAAGTTAAAAACCTCTGACTCTTGATTTTGGTCTTGGAGTCGTATACAATGGGTCTACTCATAAAGAAACTTTATATGAAGAAATCAAGTTTTGCCTCCACTTCAGATAGTGATGCACATTGTTGGGACACAAGGAGATGTGCAACCTTTTGTTGCAATCAAGAAACGATTAGAGGTTACTTGTAAAATATGGATCTTGCTCGTTTACTCTGTATCTTTTAATTTTTATTATGCATTTTCATGCCACTGATGTATTTGTAATTGCAGGGATATGGGCATAGAAGTTGAGGGCTTGTTTGGTTTTAGGATAGTATTTTAGAATCACAATTATAACTTAATTCTACTCACTACAAAACAAAATAACTCATACAAAGTCAAAGAGTGGGCCTCATTTATACCCTTTTTTTCCACAACAAAACAACATAACTCATACAAAGTCAAAGGGTGGGTCCCATTTATTCCACTCAAAATCAAAATCAAAATCAAAATCTGATTTTAAAATCTTATTATGAAACCAAACGCAACTTGAAGCTTTCTATGAGGAAATAATGTCTCCTAAGATGGATTCAACTGGTCCGCCACTTAATGAAGAATGAAGAATTATCATTAGTTTCTTACTAAAGATGGAACATGAAAGTCCTCTTATACTTTGTAATTAACATAAATGAAGGCTTGTTGGACGAAAAGTTTATTTCATAAATAGTAATGGCATAACCAATAATTCAATTGCCTAGATATAAATTCACAACAGAGATTAGATCAAGATGTATCCAGAGATTGACCACTTTCAGACCTTTATTTTTTGTTCCTCACTTAGGTGATGTTTGTTTTGACAATTTTTTTAATGTTGAAAATTGTAAGAACTAAATGAAATAGGTGCTTTTGATTCAGCGAAAATTGTCTGATAGACTAAAACCTATGAGTCCTGAAAACAGGAACTCATATGGATTGTATGTACTTGATTGCCGAATATTTTAACTTTTTTCACTTCTTCCCCAATATTTTGATATTATATATTATTTTATAATTTTTATAGTAGAAATAATTACAGAAACATTTTTTTTGAAGAACTTGAGGAATCGAGCAATCGAAAACAGAGGGCGGCGGCGGTTGCTCTGATCTTGGAGCCTTGGGTTTGAGGACAAATTTGTAAATATACAGCGATAAAAAACAAATTTATTAGTATTGAATATTAAAATCATAAGTCAGCAATAAATTTTTAGTATGGTGTATTTAGTGATTTGTATTTAAAAAAAAAACAAACACCTCATAAAATTCGCATGTAACGCGCCTCATCAGTCTATATTACGAATAACACAAGCAAGATCCACCCTCAAAACACCTGATTTCCAAATGTTAAGGTTGCCAAGGAGCAAATTGGTATTACCGCTTCAACCACTGAAGTCTCTCCCTTTATGGCAGAGACTGTTGGAGTTTATGACCGAGACAACTCAAGCTTATATTATTGCTGCCGAGGAAGTGAAGAAGGAGAAAAGATTTAGTATTACTCGATTTAATTTTCAAAGCAAACACAACGCAAAGAGGCCTTCGGACAAGAAGGTACCCTCTCTAAGATCAACAAGCATACAGAAGCCCCAACTTCTTCTCCGTCTGCTCATACTTGTTTTATTTTAAAAGTGAATACTAGGCAATGCTACTACCATTCAAGAAAAAGGTAAAAAAAGAAAATTCGAACAAAAGAAGCACAAAATGCATTCCTCCTTCAATATAATTCACATATCCTTCCCACTTCCCAGCATCTTTTCCAATAGGAGTTTTCGTTTTCACCACTTTCATTGGTTAACAGCTTGAAGAAGCTCCTTCTGAATCACACGGAGTGCAGTTGCAACATCAGCAATGTTCATACGGTCTCCGGGGTACTCGGTGGAACAAACAACTCCTTGCCTGATGATTGAGACCAGGCATTCCTGAATCTTTTGGAATTTGTTTCTATGCCTCCCTGATCTTACGTTGTTCCAATTGCTTTCCACACCTCGATATTCTTGTAGCAAGAAGGGATCAACAACCTGAGATATTTGTTCGGGTAATGCTGCATTAGCAAATGAATGAAGGTTCAATCCATCTGTGAACATTTTATCGGTTGGCCTCTTCCCCGTAAACATCTCCAGTATGAGAATCCCA
Source organism: Punica granatum (assembly GCF_007655135.1). Lineage (NCBI taxonomy): Eukaryota > Viridiplantae > Streptophyta > Magnoliopsida > Myrtales > Lythraceae > Punica > Punica granatum. The sequence continues at coordinate 7,161,254 of NC_045132.1, forward strand.
AAGCTGTAGACATCCCCATGAGTTGATACGTCTGCTCCTGCTCCGTATTCTACATTAGCAATTCAACGGACTTCATTTGGTCAGACGTGCTTTCATCTGTCCTTTGAAGAGGTAGTAAAAGAAGGGGCATAGTAAGCAAGATGAATGAAGAGTTTTGATTTTACCAGGAGCAATATAGCCAAGAGATCCTTTCACTCCGATCGAGCTACTTGGATCAGCAATTGACTCCCTTGTGGCTTCTGGCAGGAACCTGACCAATCCAAAATCACCTACATGCGCAGTCATTTCGTCGTCTAGTAGAACATTGCTTGGCTTTAGATCACAGTGGACTATGGGCACATCGCACTGATTATGGAGATAATCTAAAGCAGAAGCAACATCTATAGAGATGTTCAGTCTCTGGAGAAGAGTCAACTGTCTTGGGGCCTCTTCCTTTGTCTTAATCGTCTTGACTATTGGATGTAGCCATCCATCTAAGCTCCCATTCACCATGAACTCATAAATCAGGGCCTTGAAATCGTTTCCTTGATAATCAGTGCCGGAACATGCAGTGATTACCTTCACGAGATTCCTGTGCCGGATGTTTCTCAAGGCCTCGCATTCTGAAATGAAGCTCTTGGCTGCTCTATACCGCTTCAGGTTTAGAACCTTCACGGCAACAATCGTCTGATTCCAATCAAAAACACCTCGGAACACTAATCCGAAACTTCCCGAGCCTATCAAATTTATGGAAGAGAAACCATTAGTTGCTTTCAACAAGCTTTGGTAAGAAACCTTCCAAAGCCCATCTCTTGAAAACTCGGATGCAGCAGCTTTCCTTTGCCTTTTACACCATAGAATATACAGCAAAACGAGAATCAAAAGCAGTCCTAGAAGGCCTGAAACTGAGGAAATAATTATAATTCTCGCAGAGTTCATGGTCCCCACCCTCCTCGGTTCTTCAGTGTTGCATTTGGGCAACCGAAATTCAGCCAAGCCCCCGCAGAGATGCTTATTTCCGATGAGAGAGGTTGCACTTGCATTCTTGAAAATTCCTCCTGTTGGTACTGCGCCTTCAAATTCATTGAGCGCGAGACCTAAACTCGTCAGATTTAGGTCCTCAAGGAATTTTGGAATTCGCCCAGACAACATATTGTTTGATAAGTTTAGATTTCGAATCCCTTTTAAGTTACCCAACGTGGATGGAATTGAACCTTCAAAAAGGTTGTCCTGCATGTAAAGATTCTCCATCATTATACAGCTTCCAAGACTACTAGGGATTTCTCCAGAGATTCTATTGTCCTGCAGAATTAAGATGCCCAGATTTTTCAAATTTCCAACCTCCATAGGAAGCTTGTCTGTCAGATTATTGCTGGAGAAGTCGGCGTATATCGACAAAGATGAGATTTCCATAATTTCAGGAGGTATGGCCCCACTAAGTTTGTTATCGGCAAGGTCGAGAAGTAGTAAACTCCGACACTTGCTTAGAGATGAAGGTATTGCTCCTTGAAGACTATTGCTTCGCAAAGACAGGTGGGTCAACATCGATAAATTTCCCATGGTGTGTGGGATTTCTTCAGAGAATTCATTCCAACCTAGGTACAATTGCTTTAGCCTTGCAAGATTGCCGATTTCGGAAGGAATGTTACCAGAAATGTTGTTCCCATCCATAAAAAACTGTTCTAAGTTTATGAGATTGCCGATGGTACCTGGTAAGCCTCCAGATAACATGTTCTTGACAGATGAGAAAGACTTGAGAGTTGTCGACAGGTTAGAGATGCATTCAGGTATGTTTCCTTTGAAATTGTTGGAATGAAACGTTAATGTCTCTAGCTTTGTAGAGTTTGTCAATGTGCAGAGGAAGTCGAGATCGCCAACTTGCCGACCACCAAGATGATTGCTCCCAATGGTAACTCTACGGAGCTCATTCATTTTCTGGAAAGATGGAGCCTCCCCAGTGAAATTATTTCGATTGATATTAAATAACGTGAGGTCAGACAAATTGGATAGTGTTTTTGGAATGGGTCCTGTGAAATGGTTCAGACCAAAGGAGAGAAATTGGAGAACTGGAAGAGTGAAACCCAAGTCTGATGGTAAGCTCCCCACCAGTTGGTTTTTGGTCACATCGAGGGATTCCAGGGAGGAGATATTGAATATCGATGTAGGAATGGTCCCAACGAAATTATTAGCCCCGAGACTAAGAACTTTTAGGTTTTGCAGGTTGCCTAACGTATCTGGAATCATGCCACCGAGTTCATTTCGCGTTGTCCCAAGATTCACGAGAGATGACAAATTTCCATAAGAACCAGGGATTGGCCCAGTGAAACCATTCGCGTACAAAATAAGCCCTTTGAGCTTCGACAAGGAGCTAAGCTCTGTAGGTAAATTCCCTGCAAGCATGTTGAAATGGATGCGAAGTATAACGAGATTGAAGCACCGAGACAAACTTGGAGGAATCGGTCCATCCAACGAGTTGTTATTAAGGTGCAAACCTCGTAGTCTGTATAGATGACCAACTTCGGGAGGAATTCTTGAGTGGAAACTGTTGTTCTGGATGTTGAGGACCCTCAGGAATGTGAGGTTCCCAATACTGGGGGATATAATTCCTCCCAGGTTTAGCGAACGCAAGTCCAAGGCTATGACTCTGCGGTGCCTTCGGCCGCAAGTAACTCCGTACCACTGGCAAAAATGGATGGTGATGTTCCACGAGTCAAGAACACCGAGGGGGTCACTCAAGAAGGCTTTGAACTCCAACAAAGCTAGTCGATCGGTTTCATTCCCAGGAATCCCATTTACACCCAACACAGAGCATGACAGGAGAGTAATGATGATGAGAGAAGAGATGGGGAAAAAAAACCGACTTCGACAGGGAAGCGGAAGCTCCATTTGAGTTTTGAGGAGGATGTTTGTTTGGTGTTTTGTGTTTCGATGCAAGCAAGCGCAATGCAGCATACATATATAAAGGACATAATTTCCGATTCTTCCTCTTGATGTTTTCATGCCACTCTATATTAATATTAATATATTATTATTAATGCTTGACCTTGTGGAACCATTCTTCTCGGTGCCAATTCATTAACAATATGAATTTTTTATTAGCACAGAAAAAGTTGCAAGCTGAAACGGAAAGGAAGGCAAACGTAGGTTTGGCAGTGAAGTATACGGCAGAAAATAAAGCTGGGAAACGTGATACTCAAAGTTACATAAATAGTGATATCATTAATGTCAATGCAGCCAAATTGACACTCTCAGTCATAGTGGTCGTAAGTTACGGTGGCTGACTCGGCTATCATTAATATATTATTATTAATGCTCGACCTTGTGGAACCATTCTTGTCGGCGTATAGCGACCAGACAGCTAGCAGCCAATATATTAACAATGTGAATTTTTTATTAGCACGACCAGCCAAACCAATTGACGCTCAAAGTTACATATATAGTTATATCATTAATGTCAATGCAGCCCAAGTGACACTCTCAGTAACAGTGGCCGTAAGTTACCGACATCTATACTTTTTCCTTTTCTCAGTTTACACTTGAAACATCTGCTTCTGGATTGACCATTGACCATAGTCAACAAATAACATGATATATTTTTTTTTCCCTGGGTATAGGGGTGGGCCAAGGACAAGAATAAGGAAAACGAAACAAAGGGACGTGAAAAGTCCCAATAGCGTTAGATTCTGAGTTAACAACTTATGCCACTACAATAAACCTCCTTTCTCACTAACATGTCTTCATTTTTTAAGGATAAAAGAGATTAGTTTGAAAAGAGGGTTTGGTACAATGAAATCAATAAGAATTATGATGATCACTAAACCATAACTTTAAATTGCGGGTTATGGATAGAGGTTGGTGAGAGAGGATTATGGAGAGTTCCTATACGCAAGGTTGGTTTTGTTTGAATGAAGGGATTTTAGATAAAAATGATTCAGGGGGAAATTGCATTAATCTAGACATTAGATAGAAGGCCCGATACTCAGTGAGATTACCCGTACCACTTTAGTAGATATTATAATTTTTATTTCAGTAGTAGGCTTATGGATCTCCCTTATAATCCAAAAAAGACTATCATTAGACAAACAAAAAACTAAAGCTGAAGACACGTTATGCAAATAGCGTAAAATACAAAAATTCAAAATAATTCCATAAATAATCCAAATTTTATGTAAACTAAATGTTAAATAACCACGCTTTATGCAAACTAATTTTGGCCATGGCAGTGCCAGTACTTCAGAGATGGTTGAGGGACGGTGCCGGTGGCGATAGATGGCTTAGAGTTTTTCTTTTGAATAGTTTATATTATTTTAAATCTGGGTATTTTGATCATTGAAAGTTTGGTCCATTCCCATCTATTTTAGGTTTTTAAAGTAGGCTCTTCAAACTCGTGCGACAAGGAGTCTCCGTTTGTACGATGAGAGTCTGCCACTTAGGATTTTTCATGCAATTCCTTAACTCCTAATTGAGTGTCTCTTCCTTTATCTTCTTTAATTTAATAACCTACTGAAAGTAATTAATTAAAAAAAATTTAAAATGTGAGAGGCGAGCATAAGTTTATTGGTGTTGTGGTGCTAGAGACATGATTAATTGTGTATATTATTTTGTGTTCAAAATTTTCTATTCAACTTTTCTTATTTTTGTTATTCTTTTCTTTTTCATACTTTCTTTTAGAAAAAAAAAAGACATTTGTAGTCATATAGTTTCGGTCTTTGGTCAATTTTGCTCATATAAATTTCAAAAAAGCAGAATCAATCATTATTTTTGGTTTGCTAGACAATTTTGATCTGTTCTGTGAAGGAGAATTACGGAGCTGCTGAAGTGGAATCAAAGCCATTAATTTTTCCCACATGGTAATTTGTTATTGGTTGCAAATTAAAATTATTTAAAAAGTAAAAGAAAAACAACCAACCCCGAGGAGTTGGGTGGTTGCCGAGAAGGGGGACTGGATTGAGGACTCCCCCTTCGGGGCACCCTGCAAAGTTACACACATATTATACGTCCAATATGTTACAAGGATATTGAACTTTTAAGACTCAGAGTTGTAAATATGTAACTTCCGGTACCGCAAAATGTACGAATTATCCTATCTTTCCAATATCAATAAACGAAATATGTATTATTTAATAGGGCAAATTACACAAAAAAAACCTAAATTTTGTAAAACGTCTCAGTTTTGTCATAAATTTTATTTTGTAACAAAACAAACCATAAGTTTTCTAAATTGTCTCAAAAATGACCTCCATTATAAATTCCGTCAATTTTGCATACGTAGACTATTAACTTCAGACCTAAATTAATAAAAAAATAAGATAGGTTAAATAAAAAATTCAAATATTCAAAAAAGTCTCAATTTCATCATAAATTTGGTATGTAATGAAAAAAACCATATGGTTTATTAGATGATGTGTAAACTTTGTGGGTCCCGTGAAGTCCACGTAGGCAAATAGACGGTAAACTTAACGGAATGGTAACGGGATGTCAAAGCTGAGACGATTCTCAAAACATGTGATTTTTTTGTTACAAAATAAAATTTAGGACAAAACTGAGATGTTTTACAAAATTTAGGTTTTTTTTGTGTAATTTACCCAATTTAATATAACTATTCATATGGAAGTTGTACTGGATTTAGTATTATACCGAATACTATTTCTAAATAAATTTTTATGAAAAATAAATAAACCCATCCATACAAATATATTACAAATAAATTTTAAACTTTCAATTAGAAAAATGAGTAACGACATAAAAATAACAAGTTTATACTTTCAATCAATGTTACATCTACTAATATATAAGTCCTAGAAACAAAAAGATTTTATTCATTTATTTACAACAAATTAACCAAAAAAAAATCACTAGCACAACATGCGGTCTCAGGTCTAGTTTCGTATTCATTCCAATGTGCAACCAAATAAATAAATTCACTCGAATTCTAATCCCTGTCATATTCAGTTTTCTGCCAATTCTAGTCCCAATTTTAATCTCAGGGATCAAACACCGCCTCAATCATTAATATTAATAGCCGTTAAACGTGCACATAGAGTAATTATTATGTTTTATAAGTAATTTTTCCTATTTAATTGAAAGGATTATTCCTTTTTAAATTGTTTATATACAATTTATAGATTTTTCCCCTAATAATTTTCCATTTAAACTTTTCATTCCACCGATCTGACTTTTATCTTCCTTCAATTTGACTTTCCCCTCCATTCTGTCGAGCAAAATATCAGAGTGGGAGAGAGGGAGAATTTTGATCCGAACGCCCATCGTCTTGAAGTGATATAGAGGCCCGGCTATTTCAAATTTAGGTTGTCTGTTAGTTTGTAATCCTAATTTATGTGAGCGGATGATTTTTGCAATAGTTGCTCGCAATAATCTAAGCAGAGACATAATTTCCAGTTTGTTCACTCAATATACATACATATATAATGAAAATTCTACGATGATCGATTCAAAAAATAATTATAGTAATCGACAAATTCTTTACCATTGAATTTATGAGAAAATCTCATCTTTTCATGTGGTGATATTTGTTTAGAAAACGATTTCCTAAATATATTCTTTTAATTGTTTTCAGCCATATATTTCCGGAGATGATCGACCATGCCAAAGATGAGTGGATCATGCTTGACATTATTTCCAGACCTTATAACCAGCCAGTTCAGAAAGAAAAATGAAGAAAATAACTTTGTAATTTTGAAAATTAAAAAAAAAAAACAAAAACAAAACAGAAAAGTTCAATAATCAAAATTATATTTTTCCTCCACAAGTATCGATTTCTTTGTATCCTCCCACCCATATGCCTCTGCTCCCTTACTCAATCCTTCATGTCCAATGCCAGCGTCTGGGTCCCAATCTCTCCATCTGACCCCTTCCCATCTCGCTAAACTGAATAGTCGCTTCCGGATTTTGCTGACTGCTTTGTGAAATTACAAGATTGTTGAGAAAATGTTCAATAATCAAAGAGGTTGCAAGTTCGATTTTCGTGTGGAGTCTACTAGTTGTCTTTTTTTTTTAGTTATTAGGAATTTTATTTCATTAACTTGACTTATGATTCTCTAACGAAAAAAAGAGATAAATAAAAAACCTTTTTTTTCAGTAATTGGAATGAGTAACTTTTGATCCTCTACGTTTGGACGAATGCTCAACTTTCGTCCTTTTCGTTATGATAGTTATTCTATTTGATCCTTTTATCAATGAAACTGTCTAATATTACTGATTTGATAGATGATTTCATGCCACACGTGTATTTCTGTCTAGGTGTCATTTTTTTTTGGGTAGAATGTCTAGGTGTCAATTTTAGAATATATTAATTGTAATTTAATAGAAAATAAATTAAAATTTGGAAAAAAATTAAGATAAAAAGGCGTGGCTCCTCTCGGTCAGGTGGTAGAGGAGCCTCTGCGCCAGCCATCCCCCACCACGAGGGCAGCAGGAGCCCCCGCCCCAGATCGAAGGTATTTTTGAGATCCTTTCGATCTTGTTGCAGGGGAGGGGGGAATCAATGACCTCAATCAAAATCCCTCATGGTGTGAGGATGGGGAACCTCTTGACAACGATCACCCCCTCGATTGACATTGTCGGCAGCCTTAGAGGACGTTGGTGACCTCGCCGGTTTTCTTTGGGGGTTGGGGTGATGGGTTGGGGTTGATTGGCGAGAAGGCTTCTTCATCTCCCATACCAAGAAGGATCCTTCTGTTTGTTTTCTTTTTTAGTTTTCATTTTTAAAATTTTAAAATTATTTTACTTATTTTAAATTAAAAATAATATATTCTGAAATTGCCACCTAGGCAAAATTATAGCGGAACATGAAATCATCTACCAAATAAGCAATATTAGTCAGTTTGATTGACTGAAGAACTAAATAGATCAATTATCATAATGTGAAGTACAAAATTGAACATTCGTCCAAATGTAGAGGACCAAAAGTATACTTACCCAAGTAAAAGAAAAAAAAATCTTGTTATTGTACAAGAAACTTATTATTTTTATATATAATAAGACACATATTAAATAATAAAATACTCACTTTTTAATAAGATGACACGCTTTTTTTAAGAAACTTTTTTGTTTAAATTTCAAGACTAAAGATTAGAGAAGAATTGGCTGAATCCTCACTAACTGTGTGAGGTGAATTCATTAGAATAAATAGTGATGTACATAGTTCTAAGTATGTAAACTATCTATACATGACTAAAATACATGAACTAGACATGGTAATCAATAATGAAAAATATTCATGCTAATCTTCTCTATTACTCCCCCGTAAGCCGAACGGGGACTGTGCCATGTGAAGGTTGGAGCGAATGTCAACAAAGAAAGAAGAAGATAAGCCTTTGGTGAATGCATCAGCTAGTTGGTCATCGGAGGAAATGAAGCGAATGGATAGTTGCTTGCGCATGAAACGCTCCTGCACAAAGTGATAGTCAATCTCAATGTGCTTAGTCCGAGCATGAAAGATGGGATTTGCCGTAAGATAAATCGCAGAGATATTATCACACCAAAGAGTCGGAGGGTGATGCTGTGAAACCCCGAGTTCCTGAAGTAGGGACTGGAGCCATAAAATCTCCACAGTGGCATTGGCGAGACTCTTGTACTCAGATTCAGTGCTCGACCTGGCCACTGTCCTCTGCTTTTTGGAGCTCCAAGAGATGGGATTGGAGCCAAGAAAAATAATGAAACCACTGACAGAACGACGATCATCGGGATTATCCGTCCAATTAGCATCCGAAAAACCATGAATAGATGAGATAGGGCTTGGACGAATATGAAGGCCGTATGTGATTGTACCCATGAGATATCGTAGGATTCGTTTCACCGCCATCTAGTGAACAGTAGTTGGACAGTGCATAAACTGACAGACCTGATTTACCGCATAGGCAATGTCAGGTCTGGTGAGCGACAGATACTGGAGGCTACCAATTGTACTCCTGTAGAGAGAAGGATCTGGAAAAGGATCTCCATTATGAAGAGAAAGTCGAGATCCTGATGAGACCGGAGAGCTTATAGGCTTGCATTCCAGCATAGAACGGGATTAGACCCATATCCACTTAAAAGCTCAAGCTGATAAGTGATGGTACCAAAGTCTCATATAAACCAATGGATTTTGATACATCTTTTCTATGTGGGATTAATATCCTCAACACCCGCCCTCACGTGCAACGTGTGGTTTATTTTTTTGCCTACACGTTGTCATGTGTCCTTAAACACCCGCCCTCAACAATTGACCTCGAGGCGGGCTTTTCTTCTGTGCTCGGGCGAGGGGGACTAACACGAGGTGCACTTTGATTGCACTCGACATACTGGGCCTGGCGTGGTGTAGGTACACGCGCGTAGGCATGCATACGCGTAATCTAGGCTTTGATACCATAAAGATTATAGAAGAATTGGCTGAATCCTCACTAACTGTGTGAGGTGAATTTATTAGAATAAATAGTGATGTACGGAGTTCTAAGTATGTAAACTATCTATACATGACTAAAATACATGAACTATACATGGTAATCAATAATGAAAAATATTCATGCTAATCTTCTCTATTAAAGACACTTACTAAATGACAGGGGATTAAACGTACTTATTATATATATATATATATATATATATGTACTAATTGATTGATTAATTATGCTCTAGATTTACCAAATGGCATCCATAGGTTGGATATTTGCCCAACAGGGCTCACACAGCTTTTGTTTGGCGACATTTAGCAGCCGCCGTACCTCGTCTTTGTATTTCATATTTTCTTTTACTTAATGCATGCGAACTTTGGCCCCTCAAATTCACCCAAAAAAAAAAACAAGAAGTACACTTTTAAAATGAGCCTGCTCCATGAACATCCTTTCATTTTAAAGAGAGAAAAATACAATTTCCCCCCCTAAACTATCGAAGCCAAGCACTTTTATCTCCTAAACTGTCTATTGGGAACATTTGCCTCTTTCTCTATGAAGAAGGGGAAATGTACCCCTTGCCATTACGCCTCTCATCAAAGTAGACGGAAAAGTCAAGTGACTAAAGAAAAAAAAAATTAAAGTTCGATGTTTTCTTAAGAAAGCACTTAGAGGGTTGGAACCTCATGTGCAGTCTCCCCGCCAGCCAACAAGAGCCTTCGAGGTCGCTGGCGATCACTAAGGGAGCCTCTTTTTCACTTTATTTATCAGATAAATTAGCATTTGATTGCACCACGCCTTTTCCCTGTCCCCCTCCCTCTCTTCCTTCTCCTAATCTATCCCAATACTCTCTCTTTTACCCACAGGGACCTCCACACACGTGCCATTGATGTGAGGTTGCCAGCGGCTTAGTAGTTGGCCAGCGGAGAGAGAGCGCATAGAGTTTCAGGCCTCCATGTGTTTGCTTAAAGAAAATCAAAATTTGAGTTTTTTTTTTTGCTTTTTTTAATTTACTTTTCATCTATTTTGACGGAAAGTAGAACGGCAGGGGTATGTTTTGCCCTTCTTCATAGTTGAGGGTACAAATGTTCCTAAGGATTAGTTGAGGGGCAAAAGGGTGTTTTCCTTTCCCTTTCTTCCTCTGGCTCAGTCTGGCCTCTTCCTCGTCTCGCCAGAAAGCCGCTGCCACTCACTCCCCCAACCCAAAGTGCCATATTAGTCAGTTTGATTGACTGAAGAACTAAATAGATCAATTATCATAATGTAAAGTACAAAATTGAACATTCGTCCAAATGTAGAGGACCAAAAGTATACTTACCCAAGTAAAAGGAAAAAAAAAATCTTGTTATTGTACAAGAAATTTATTATTTTTATATATAATAAGACACATATTAAATAATAAAAAACTCACTTTTTAATAAGATGACAAACTTTTTTTAAGAAACTTTTTGTTTAAATTTCAAGACACTTACTAAATAACAGGGGATTAAACTTACTCATTATATATATATATATATATTACTAATTGATTGATTAATTATGCTCTAGATTTACCAAATGGCATCCATACTCCATAGGTTGGATATTTGCCCAACAGGGCTCACGCAGCTTTTGTTTGGCGACATTTAGCGGCTGCCATATCTCGTCTTTGTATTTCATGTTTTCTTTTACTTAATGCATGCGGACTTTGGCCCCTCAAATTCACCCAAAAAAAAAAAAACAAGAAGTACACTTTTAAAATGAGCCTGCTCTATGAACATCCTTTCATTTTAAATAAAGAAAAATACAATTTCCCCCCTAAACTATCGAAGCCAAGCACTTTTATCTCCTAAACTGTCTATTGGGAACATTTGCCTCTTTCTCTATGAAGAAGGGAAAATGTACCCCTTGCCATTACGCCTCTCATCAAAGTAGACGGAAAAGTCGAGTGACTAAAGGAAAAAAAAAATTTAAAGTTCGATGTTTTCTTAAGAAAGCACTTAGAGGGTTGGAACCTCATGTGCAGTCTCCCCGCCAGCCAACAAGAGCCTTCGAGGTCGCTGGCGATCACTAAGGGAGCCTCTTTTTCACTTTATTTATCAGATAAATTAGCATTTGATTGCACTACGCCTTTTCCCTGTCCCCCTCCCTCTCTTCCTTCTCCTAATCTATCCCAATACTCTCTCTTTTACCCACAGGGACCTCCACACACCTGCCATTGATGTGAGGTTGCCAGCGGCTTAGTAGTTGTTGGCCAGCGGAGAGAGAGCGCATAGAGTTTCAGGCCTCCATGTGTTTGCTTAAAGAAAATCAAAATTTGAGTTTTTTTTTCCTTTTTTATTTTACTTTTCATCTATTTTGACGGAAAGTAGAACGGCAGGGTACGTTTTGCCCTTCTTCATAGTTGAGGGTACAAATGTTCCTAAAGATTAGTTGAGGGGCAAAGGGGTGTTTTCCTTTTCCTTTCTTCCTCTGGCTCAGTCCGGCCTCTTCCTCGTCTCGCCAGAGAGCCGCTGCCACTCACTCCCCCAACCAATGGATTTCAATCTAGAAACCCTATCGATGTAGTGCGCTGGAGTCGTAAATGCTTAAGATGGGTTAACTCTACGAGTCTGGGAGCTATTTGCCCAAATTAAGAACAGTCTGATATCTTTCTCCTTGTTGTCAATATTGCTATCAGTTTGGGTCCTTCTAGCCCTTTAAACTCTTACCATCCATTTTCTGATTGTTGCTTTCGGAGGCACAATGGTGATTCCCCCACCTGGGAGGCCCCCGAGGATCGTGGACTACCTCAAGCCTTACGTATTAAAGATGCACTTCACGAGCAAGTTTGTGAGTGCCCAAGGGATACACTCTCCTACAGCCACAGTTGCCTCCTCTGCAAGCTCACAGGAGACGGCCCTGAGGTCGAGCATGGAGTCCACTCGGGACGTGGCAGCTGCTGCAAAGATTGGGAATATACTAGTTGAGCGTCTCCTCCTCAAGGGAATCCCAGCTTTTTCGGTTCATCTGAAGAGAGAGCAGAGGTATCACGAGAAAGTGAAGGCTGTTATCGATTCTGTTTGAGAGGGCGGCGTTAAGTTATTGTGAGGAGCGTTAGATCTGCGAGATCCAGCCCATTTCCCGTTTCAGTGTGAAAATATCCATTACCGCAGCTCCTTTCCTTCAAAGATTAATCAAAAGAGAGAGGGAAGTTGGGTTTCTTGCTCGAACGTTGTGTCCTTGGGAGACGCTCACTTGCTGAGACGGCATTGTTGCTGATTTTATCGCGAAGACCTCTTGTATATGTTGGTCCACAACTACAGGCGGTTATGAAAAATTGATCATTCCTTTTTATTAGGCAAATTAGTCTGGGAAATATCTACAGTTCTTCATCGATGAGGCGGCTGATGTTTTTCTATTCAATTAAGTACTATTCCTCGATAATCACTGTCTCCGGTTCCTGTTGTGTAATTTTATTCAACTTGGGCTAACCTCAAGTAAATTTTGAATTTATGACTGTGATTTCGGGTCCTGCCTGATTTTCTTTAATTTAGAAGACTGCATCTCCAGATATATATACACCCAATTTATACCCCAAACCTTCCTGAGATCAGACAGTTTAGGCCCCTTCTCTCGGTCGAAGTTTTCCTTAATTAAATTCAGTTTACACTCTGAGTGAATTTATATAAGTGGTACAAATACAGTTGAAGGCTTGGGACAATGTCTCTGATTTCGTTTTCTTATTAGGGAACAACCTAATGCTGCAGGCGTGACAGCATATACCCATTATTGTGAATCACAAGGAGCCGCTCCGAACATGCACTTTTGAGCTTGAGACCAGCCTCGAGACATTGTCTTGTTCTTGTGACAAGCACGCGGGGGGATCTTGATAAGGCTGTAACTGATTGAATCGATTAAGTGATGGAATTCCCACTCTCCGGGGAGGAAGAACGTTTCAAAATGCCGAGAAGCACTTGAGAAGATCACCTTAAAGATAGATGGATGGATGAAGACAAGCCATGTTCATCGTCCATCATCAACAATGGGATCAATATCAAGGGAAAATGTTGATGTACATGACATGACTCGGTAACCCAGGCTAATGCTTAGTAGTCCGAATCTAATTCATATATACTTCGAAGACCCGATTTTTAGTTGCTAGTGCTAATCCTCAATTATAGCACCAAAAAAAAAAAGCACCAAAGCTTCTTTTATCAACTTCTAGATAGTTCCACCGCTAAGAAAAGAAATTATGAATAAAAAATTGAAGGAGAAATTGCATCCTTAATAGAAATATTTTGCCTCTTAATTATGAATCATATCCATGCTAATTAAATCGTTGCCCTTTGTGACAATGTCCCATAATTTGATCACTCTCACTTTTATTTTTCATGAATCTTTTTTAGTTACTAGCTCTCTCAATAAATTATAGGAGATCATGAAAAATAAAAATAACATATTAGTACATAAATAAAAATATTTTTTAAGAAAGCAAAAACATATTGAGAAAAAATGCAAATTAATAAATACAAACCTATAGTTAAGAATTAAATGAAAATGTTTGAAAAACGCACATTACTAATCTCATTAGATCAAGCAAAAGCAACAAAAGATTTTTAAAAAAGAAGATAAAAAATGAAACTCGCCAAGAAATTTTTTCAGAGCTAAATTCAAAGAATACCTTAGTCCTGGTCATGCTCTTAAGCTCTTATTTAATTTGATAAACTGCTACTAATTCTTCATCTGCTTTGGTCGCCGTAGTAAATAAGAGAGAAAATCAAATTTCTTTCTTCATCTTTACAAAAAAAATAATACTAATAATAATAAGTTTCTTGCCTATTCTTGAGGAAACCTACATTTGATCCAATCCAAAATGATTCTATCATTTATGTATCCACAATTCAATATAGATGGATAGGATATATACTACAAAACATGCCTCTCTCACTCTCTCTTTTATCATCCAATTTGTTCCATTTGGAAGTCGAGCATTTTGAGGCATCTGGTCCGGCCCACCTCGTCTTTGCATTCATGTATATATATATATATATGCTCTTCCATTACTCAACAAAAGTTTATCCACATGGTTATATTGAATATTTGGAAGATTGGATTTTACATCATACTATTAAATTTGTTTTGCCGTTTGCCGCAATGCCACGCTTGTGAAGCATCAAGACATTAGAAGGCAACATGATTGTAAGGGAATTAGGAGTAAAATGCCTCGGTTCGAATATCTGTGAACCGTAAAGCTTTAAATATTACAGTAAAATCTTAAGCTCTACAAGGGTAGCAGATGATACTTCCGTCTTACCTCTAAATATGACAGCCATCGTTCTAACCAAACAGTTTCCTAACAAGGGGATTTGAAGCAGATGTACTCTCCCGAAATGTAATCGTTCCAAATATCAGCGGCCGTAAAACCCGTGATTAGAATAGTGCTCAATACCATCTGTAATTGGTTGCAAACACGATAAGGGAGGCCCTTTCAAAATCTTTAATCGCTTGTTGCACCACCACGAGGCCAATAACTGAGCCCACGAAGCAACTAAAGGAGAAGACTGTTAACTCTTAACCTCACTATTAACACTCTATCTTTCATGTATAAGTTTTCTTAAACACTCAAATGCACACAGAAATCTATGGTCTCTTGTGCATACAAGAATCCTGCACTTTTGTGTTTCTGCAGTAACTCTAAACTAATGTACAGAAGGAGAAGGAGAGAAAGGAAGAGATGATGAACACATTTACTTTCATTCATTGATAGGAACAACAACATACATTGTCCAATACATCCCATACATATAAAGACATGGTAACTGCAGCTGCCCTACGACTAGTTACATGCAAATTCAAAATATAACATACACTTAATTGTCAAAGGGAAAACAACTAACTTCAACTAATACTTACATACAACACAAATGACAGTAAGGAACAAATATACACAACATGGATCAGTGACTGATCCACTCTTCCAATACTCCTCCTTAGATCAGGAGCTGATACAAGCACCTATGTTCTACTTGAGATAATTAAATCGATCAACAATAAAAGCCTTAGTGAGCATATCTGATAGTTGATTTTGTGATCTACAATACTCTAGCTTGATTTCACCTTCCTGTTGCACTTCCCTTAGATAGAAGTACTTGACTTTGAAATGCTTTGTCTTCCCATGAAATACTGGATTTTGCGAGATTGCTATGGCAGCTTGATTATCCACTTACAATGTAGTAGGCTTCTCTTCATCAAAGCCTAAATCCTTCATTAACTTTCTCGGGCAGATTGCCTGATTTGCAGCAGTAGTTGCTGCAACAAACTCTGCCTCTGCAGTGGATTGAGCAACTACTTCTTGCTTTTTTGAACTCCATGAGAAACATATGATCCCAAAGAGAAACAATAGCCTGATGTGCTTTTCATATCATCCATTGAACCACACTCACTATCAGTGTAGCCATGCAACCTGAACTGATCACTCTGGCAGAACTTCACTCCAAGTGATGGAGTTCTCTTTAGGTACCTAACCACTCTTTTTGCTGCCACCATATGAGTTTCACTAGCACAGCTCAAATACCTCGAGAGCACGCTAACTGCATGCAGATGTTTGGTCTTGTAGCAATCAAGTAGATCAAACACCCTATCAAGCTTTTGTACCTGCTTGCATCTTTGGCATATGATCCATCATCCTTCTTCAGTTTCTCCAAATTCATGGGAGTCGAGGTATTCTTGCATTCTTCCATTTGAAACTTCTTAAGAATCTCGCCTAGATACTTCTTTTGATAGATAAACACTTCATTCTTTCTCTGTTGGACTTCCATTCCCAAGAAATAAGCCATCTCTCCCAAGTTTGTCATCTCAAACATTTTCTCTAAATCACTCTTCAACTTTTCCACCTGAGCTTTATTATTTCCCATCACCAACATATTGTCAACATACAATGAGAGAACAACTATATTGTCCATTCCCTTCTTCACATCCAATGTAGATTCACTCATGCTCTTCTCAAACTTCAAATTCTGCAAGTAAGTATCTATCTTGTTATACCGAGCTCTAAGTGCCTGCTTCAAACCATAGAGGGCCTTTTTGAGTTTGTAGACCCTATCTTTTGCTTCGTTGACTTCAAACCCCCGTGGTTGCTCTATATAAATTTCCTCCTCAAGCACCCCATTTAGAAGGGCTGACTTCATATCAACTGGTATATTTTCCAGTTCTTTTCTGCAGAAATAGCCAAGAGTAATCTAATTGTATCAAGTCTTGCAATTGGTGCAAACATTTCTGAGTAATCCGTTCCTCATACCTGTGCATACCCTTTGACTACTAGCCTTGCTTTGTACTTGTTTACACGCTATCAGGATCGAGTTTGGTTCTATAGACCCATTTGACCCCAATAACTTTTCTGTTTCGAGGTCTTTCAACTAACTCCCATGTTTGGTTCTTCTCAATCATATATAGCTCTTCTTGCATTGCTGCAACCCACCTCCTATCTGCATTGGCTTCCTCAAAGCAAGATGGTTCAAACACTGCTACATTACACCTTTGGTATACATCAGCCAACGACCTTATCCCTCTTATTGGTGGATCATCACCAGTTTCCTCCATAGATGCTTCCTCAGTCTGTGTCTCAATGAGTGAAATATGTGGCTCACTCAATTGAGGTTTCTCAGTCACAAATTCCTATTGTGTTCTAGCATTCCAATTCCACTCTTCATCTTCAAGAAACTTAATGTCTCTGCTAACAATTACTTTCTCATTTAATGGCTGGTAAACTCGGTAGGCTTTTTACTGCTCACTATACCCTATAGACACTCAACCTCTCCCTTCTAATCAAGCTTAGCTCGTTTGATAGATGGAATATGAGTGTAACAAATGCAGCCAAATACCTTTAGGTTGCCTAATGATGGATTAACTCCACTCCAAGCCTCCAATGGTGTCTTCATCTCCACAGCTTTAGTTAGCAACCTGTTATGCAAGAACATGGTTGTGTTTGGTATATTTCCAGTTCTTTTCTGCAGAAATAGCCAAGAGTAATCTAATTGTATCAAGTCTTGCAATTGGTGCAAACATTCTGAGTAATCCGTTCCTCATACCTGTGCATACCTTTGACTACTAGCCTTGCTTTGTACTTGTTTACACGCTATCAGGATCGAGTTTGGTTCTATAGACCCATTTGACCCCAATAACTTTTCTGTTTCGAGGTCTTTCAACTAACTCCCATGTTTTTCTTCTCATCATATATAGCTCTTCTTGCATTGCTGCAACCCACCTCCTATCTGCATTGGCTTCCTCAAAGCAAGATGGTTCAAACACTGCTACATTACACCTTTGGTATACATCAGCCAACGACCTTATCCCCTTATTGGTGGATCATCACCAGTTTCCTCCATAGATGCTTCCTCAGTCTGTGTCTCAATGAGTGAAATATGTGGCTCACTCAATTGAGGTTTCTCAGTCACAGATTCCTATTGTGTTCTAGCATTCCAATTCCACTCTTCATCTTCAAGAAACTTAATGTCTCTGCTAACAATTACTTTCTCATTTAATGGCTGGTAAACTCGGTAGGCTTTTTACTGCTCACTATACCCTATAGACACTCTAACCTCTCCCTTCTAATCAAGCTTAGCTCGTTTGATAGATGGAATATGAGTGTAACAAATGCAGCCAAATACCTTTAGGTTGCCTAATGATGGATTAACTCCACTCCAAGCCTCCAATGGTGTCTTCATCTCCACAGCTTTAGTTAGCAACCTGTTATGCAAGAACATGGTTGTGTTTGCTGCTTCTGCCTAGAAACTCTTAGGCATATGCTTCTCTTGCAGCAGGCATCTAGTCATAGCCATGATGCTTCTATTCTTCCTTTCACTCACCCCATTTTGTTATGGTGAGTATGGAACCGTGAGCTGGTGTTTGATACTAACCTTTTCACAGACTTCTCTGAATTTGGCTGAGGTGTACTCTCCTCCATTATCTGATCTTACAGCATGTATCTTGCATCCACTTTCATTTTTCATGACCCTCTTGAACTTCAAAAACACCATACCAACTTCTGATTTTGCCTTCACAAAGAATATCCAGCACATTCTGGTATTATCATAAAAAAGTAACAAAATACCTACTGTCATTTAGTGATTCTTCTGACATTGGCCCACAAACATCAGTTTGGACTAACTGAAACTTCTCAGTAGCCCTCCAATGACTTTTCTTGAAGGGCAATCTCATTTGCTTCCCTTCTAAACACACTTTGCAGTTCTTCAGTTCTCTATGCAGTGAAGGTAGCCCCTCGACTATCCCATGTTGTTGCATGAGCATTACTCCCTTGCTATTGAAATGCCCAAGCCTCCTATGCCATATTTCCTCATCTTCTTGACTAGACATAGCAACTTGTCTCTCATCCAAAGGGTTGAATGAGAAACACTTCTCCCTCATGGGAATTTGAAATAGAACCTGTTCCTCAGCATCACCAATAGCACATTGACCCTTCTCAAACACCACTTTATAACCTTTTTCGACCAATTGACCAACACTTAGCAAGTTTTGATCTATTTCTGGCATAAGTATCACACCATAAATAAACTTGGTGGATGTTGGACCCTCGAGCATTACATCACATTTTCCTTCAATAGCTATGAACTCTCCATTTCCTATCCTTACTCTGGATTTTACAAATTTGTCCAGTGTTCTAAACAAAACTTCATTGCTTGTCATGTGATTAGTACATCCACCATTAACTAACCACCCATCCTTTACTGCATTTGAAGTAAAGCAAGTCACTACAAAGAGTTGTTCTACCTTAGTATTTGCTGCATTGTGACTTTCTCCTGATTGCTAAGTATGCTTTTCCTTGCTAATGGCTTCCATGTGACCAATTTTGTGACACTTCTTGCACTTTACATACGGCCTTCTCCAACACTTGAAATGAGCATGAACTTTCTTTCCACAATGCTTGCAAGGTTCTGAACTCCACTTCCTTTCCTGATTCTATGTGTTGGTATTTCCTTGCTTACAGCATCACTTCCATACTTCTTCTGTTGTTGCCACTTCTTTCCCTTCTCATTTGCATTCCTTTTGAACTTTGCTTGTAGGACACCCTCTATTAACTCCTCCTTCTCAATATCGTTCTTTGTCGCTGAGCTTGCAAAGCACTGAGAACTTCAGACAATTTAAGATCAAAAAGTTCTCGAGTGTTTTCTAGGGAGACAATTGTTGCCTCAAACTTCTCAAGTAGTTGACACTGAGATCTTCTGGACCAACCTTTCATCACTTATGTTGGATCCTAGAATTCCTACTTTGTTCGCAATCTACACCAATTTCTCCACATAGTCCTTCACATCCTGTCCTTCTTGCATCTATTGCTGCTCAAACTCCCTCAGCAGATCTAATGCTTTCATGCCCCTTATTCTCTCGTCTCTTTCATATTCTTCTTTTAAATAGTCCCATATGGCTTTTGCAGATTCAAGCCTCATAATTCTTGTAAAGATAGTAGGAGAAACAACAGAGTACAAACATCACTTAGCTTTGGCCTTTCCAGTAACTCTCTCCTTGTGAATTTTTATCTGGTTAAGGGTTCGATTTGCAATTAGGGGAGCAATTTCATAATCTTCAAGCACTGCATCTTAAAGGTCTGCACCTTCCATGAATTCCTTCATCTTCACTTCTCATGTCTAGTAGTTTTCTCCATCAAAGACTAGTGGAGTAATATTCGAGAAATTGGGCATTGCCATTGTTCCATCCATCATCACTGCCCTTAAGATCCTTTTGGTGCTCCGATACCACTGTTAATTCTCAGCCTCACTGTTAACACTCTATCTCTCGTGTATAAGTTTTCTTAAACACTCAAATGCACACAGAAATCCATGGCCTCTTCTGCATATAAGAATCATGTACTTTTGTGTTTCTGCAATAACTTTGAACTAATGTACAGAAGGAGAGGGAGAGAAAGGAAGAGATGATGAACACTTTTACTTTCATTCATTGACAGAAACAACAACATACACTGTCTGATACATCCCATACATATAAAGACACGGTAACTGCAGGTAACTGGCCTACGGTGAGTTACATTCAAATTCAAAATATAACATACACTTAACTGTCAAAGGGAAAACAACTAACTTCGACTAACTTACTTACACACAACACAAATGACAGTAAAGAACAGACAAACACAACATGGATCAGTGACTGATCCACTCTTCCAATAAAGACAAGGGCTGTATCGATGTGGTCCATGCCCTGTAGTAGATACTGAAGAGATGTCGTCATGGACGAAAAGAAGACCACAAAAGAACAAGTTGCTGCTGTCATCTGCAATAAAATATTCAGTTGAAGATTTCACTTAGTATTAATTAATCAAAACATTCATATGATGATTTCACATTATTGATGAATATGATATGAACCTAAAATTGATTTACACCTCGGGTGCAACTCCGATATGGAGAAGCACCATGCTCATTAGCATATCGCCGCCTACCCTGAAAACTCCACCGAAGAGTCTAGTTAATAGTGCTATAATTGAAAATAGAAGCTTGTTTGATGGTCCGGTAATGTTTGAGCTTAACATATTCCCAATAGAAAAGGAATAATTTTTTATGCGAATGTATGGTGTTAAGTTAAAATTTTGAACTAAATAATCAGAATGTTTTCTATTCGAACTTGTGTAATGGGATTAATATCAAGGTAAAACGTTGATGTATATGACATGACTCGGGAACCCTGGCTAATGCTTAATAGTCCGAATCTAATTCATATATACTTCGAAGACCCGATTTTGAGTTGCTAGTGCTAGTTCTAGATTATAGCACTAAAGAAAAAATAGCACCAAAGCTTCCTTTATCGACTACTGGATAGTTCCACCGGTCTGAAAAGAAATTATGAATAAAAATTTGAAAGAGAAATTGCATCTTAATAGAAATATTTTACCTCTTAATTATGAATCATGTCCATGCTAATTAAATCATTGCCCTTCGTGACAGTGTCCCATAATTTGATCACTCTTTACTTTTATTTTTCATGAATCTTTTTTAGGTGCTACCTCTCTCAATAAATTGTAGGAGATCCTGAAAAATAAAAATAACATATTATTAGTACATAAATTTAAGAAAGCAAAAATCTTATTGAGAAGTCAAAAATGCAAATTATTTTATCAAACTTATTGTTTGATAAGTTCAATTCTCGGATCCCTTTTAAGGAAGTCAATGTGGAAGGAATCGTACCTTCAAAAAGGTTGCCCTGCATGTATAGATTCTCCATCATTATACAGCTTCCAAGACTAACAAGGATTTCTCCAGAGTTTCTATTGTCTTGCAGATGTAATTCGCCTAAATTTTTCAAATTCTCAACCTCCAGAGGAAGCTTTCTTGTTAGATTATTGCTAGTGAAGTCTACATAGATCAACAGAGACGAGATTTCTATAATTTCAGGAGGTATAGCCCCACTAAGTTCGTTATCGGCAAGGTCAAGAAGTAGCAAATTCCGACACTTGCTGAGAGATGAAGGTATTGTTCCTTGAAGACTATTGCTTCGTAAAGATAGGTGGGTCAACATCGATAAATTTCCCATGATGTGTGGGATTTCTTCAGAGAATTCCTTCCAACCTAGATGCAATTGCTTTAGCTCTGGAAGATTGTAGATTTCGGAAGGAATTTTACCAAAAACGTTGTTCCCATCCACAAGAAAAAAATTCTAAGTTTATGAGATTGCTGATGGTACCTGGTAAGCCTCTGGATATCATGTTCTCGCTAGACGAGAAATTCTTGAGAGTTGTCGACAGGTTAGAGATGCATTCGGGTATGTTTCCTTTGAAATTGTTGCAATGAAACATTAATTTCTCTAGCTTTGTAGAGTTTGTCAATGTGCAGAGGAAGTCGAGATCATCACCTTGCTGACCTCCAAGATGATTGTCCGCAATGCCAAGGATGAAGAGCTCATTCATTTTCTGAAAAGATGGAACCTCCCCAGCGATATTATTTTGATTGATATTAAATAACGAGAGGTTAGACAAATTGGATAGTGATTTGGGAATGGGTCCTGTGAAATGGTTTAGAGCAAAGGAGAGAAATTGGAGAGCTGGAAGAGTGAAGCCCAAGTCTGATGGTAAGATCCCCACCAGTTGTTTTTCCATCAAATCAAGGGCTTCCAGGGAGGAGATATTAGAATTTGATGGAGGAATGGTCCTAATGAAATTATTCCCCGCGAGAGCAAGAAATTTTAGGTTTTACAGGTCGCCTAATGTATTTGGAATCATGCCACTGAGTTCATTTAGCGTTCTGATGAGAACCTCAAGAGATGACAAATTTCCATAAGAACCAGGGATTGGCCCAATCAAACCATTCCTATTCAAAATAAGCTCTTTGAGCTTCGTCAAGGAGCTAAGCTCTACAGGTAAATTCCCTTCAAGCATGTTTACATGGACGTGAAGTATACGTGAAGTATAACTAGATTGAAGCAACGAGACAAACTTGGAGGAATTGGTCCGTCCAACGAGTTGTTATTAAGGCACAAAAGTCCTATAAGTTTTACGTTTATTGAATTTTCGGTCCTATAAGTTTCATTCCGCAAAAACCAATACTATAAGTTTACTTCATAGCACGCTTTTGATCCTATCTTTTATCGATCATCACTAAACATAAAATTAAAATAAATAAATAAAAATAAAATTTAAAAAAGAAAAGGGGAAAGGAGGGGAGACCAGATCGGGAGGCTCCCCTTCCTACCACCACCTATCTTGACAGCATCGCCGGCAGGTCGCAAGGAAAGAG
This sequence comes from Punica granatum, assembly GCF_007655135.1. NCBI lineage: Eukaryota > Viridiplantae > Streptophyta > Magnoliopsida > Myrtales > Lythraceae > Punica > Punica granatum. Next base: position 7,184,340 of record NC_045132.1, read on the forward strand.
GGATTACGGGAATGGGAGCCACCCCTAACCCCTAACAATCTGTTTTGCGTTAAAATAGAGGGAGGGGAAGGGACACCCAGATTCCAGGGGCTCCCTTTCTGACAACCCCCAACCCCACAGCAAGGTGTTAGGCAGTTGTTGGAAGGTGACGTCACCAAGGGAGCCCCTGATCTAGGTCCCCCTCCCCTCTATTTCAATGCAAAATAGAGGGAAGGGGGTTCAAATTGAGGGGTTTCCTTGTGGCAACCCCTTTTCCCTGGTGACCTTGGCTGATTGGGCGAGGTCGGCAGGAAGGAAGGTTACTAGAAGGGGAGCCTCTCGAGGCTAAGTGTTCTTTTTTTTAATTATTATTTTATTTATTTGTTTTTAGTTTTCTTTTAATTAAGCCAATAATAAGTTGCCAGTTTGAAAAAATTAATGTGGTGAGGTCCACATTAGAAGTTCCGTGACGGTCACTAATGGATAAGACAAAAAATGTGCTACGGAACAAACTTTTGGGATTGACTTTTGCAAAATAAAACTTATAAGACTCAAATTCAAAAAACGTAAAACTTATAGGCTTATAGGTGCGCTTCTCCATTTTTAAAACAGAAAAGGGGTTACTGGCTGCAGCCGGTCACCCACAAATGGCTTCGTAGCTAAATTATTTTTGTTACAGTTATAAAAATTTTACAAAATAGATTATACTACAATTCTTTTTACAAATTTAAACTTATATAGACAATCTCAACTTTTTCAATGTGAGTTTTAGCTGAACTCAATTATAGATATATTTATTTATGTTATCATTTATGATATCATTATTTTTATTTGTAGAGTGTGAAATGTGTTAAATGAGTTGACTCTTGAATATGAAGGCTATAGTTTTGTTCTTGAAAAGAGCAGCATGATATTGAGCAACATGATGTAGCTTAAAAGAATGATAATGCTTGCATTTTATAACTTTCTGAAAATAAATTAACAGCGAAATCAATTTTTATCATTGGGTCTTCTTGTATGGATACAAAAGTATTACTTGTAATACAAAAAAGATATGAATAATAAGGATACAAATAGAGAGAAAGAAAGTCAGTGAATAAATAACACTAATTCAAAAAAAAAGTCTGCAAATAAAAATATCTAATATTTATTGAAAGGGATATAATGGTTACTTGTATGGAATAAATAAGTATTAGTCATCCATATAACTCTTTCCGAAAAGGTAAAATAGAGATCAGTGAAACATTTGAGAAAAGCTTGTACACTATAGGAACGAAAAATGCAACTTTTTAGTTACTTGGGAACACTACAGTTTTGCTTTCATAGGTGAAATTATTTTTATATATAGTAATCGTGAAAAAAAAAACAAGCGAAAAACTTCTATGCAATATAAATGAATCTAGACAAAAGTTAGGAAAATTATTTTTTAGGATTGGCTTGTCTGATCATAATGATCGGTAATTTGATTCGACAAGTCAACTGAGTTACTCGTTATCTTGTCGGGCAGGCCTAAAAACACTAGCAAAGGGGGGACTTAAAAAATATGGAAATTAAAGAAAAAAGAAGCACACAAGATTGAGAAAAATTTTCTCACTGTCAATCTAAAATTAAAAAAACAATTATGGCATATTATCCTAATTTATATATCTAGTATTTTGTACATAAAATTTTTTCTAGATAAAAATTGAAAAAGGTATTTTTTGAAACATAACTGCTTCGGTCATATTGACTGGATCATTTGACCCGATGGATCGATTAGATTACTTCTTACCTTACTTAGGAAATATATAGGAAAGGGGAGAATTTTTTAAAAAAAAATGCAATATAAAAAAATGTGAAAAATATTTTTAGGAAAAGTGCGGGTAGGGAAATGCTCCCCACCCGCATGCTGGCTCCAAATTGGGACCAAAAAAGACTAGCAAAAAGGGGTATTTATAAATCCTATATGTTTAGTACTTTTTCAAAAGCAACCTAAAATTTGAAATAAAAAATTATTGCATATTATCCTAATTTATATATCTAGCTAGCATTTCTTATATGAATTTATTTTTCTGATTTTTCTAGATAAAAGTTAGAGAAAAAATATTTTTTTTAATATAACTGTTTTGTTCATATTGACCGAATCGTTTGACCCAACAAATCGATTGGATTACTTCTTACCTTGTTTAAGTCGATTTAAAAATAAAAAAGCGAGAAATTAAGAAAAGAAATTTTAAAAAAATATGAAATATATATATATATATATAAAGGTGCGGGTGGGGGAAAAGCTACCCACTCGCACGCTAGTTCCCAAATGGGATTAGATTTTAATACTTAGTTAATTAATTAATTAATTAATTAATTAATTAATAATAATAATAATAACAATAATAATAGTAGTAGTAATAACAATAATAATAATAATAATAATAATAATAATCCTCTCTCTCTATGCACTCATTAGTTATTCGATTACCATCATTCATTACATACATATATTATTCTTTGAATGTCAATTTTACTTATAGACTAGTGGTCAATCTCGTGCGCTGAACGGGTAAATTTGATATATTGGTCATCATATTTATTTAATTATTCAAAATTAGAAAAATAAAATTTTCTTTCTAAGAATAATAGTTTTTTTAATTATTAATTGAAATTTTAAACAATAATTAGCAGTTAAAGTTAGAGTAATTTTCAGTGAAAAATAGAGTAAGTTTAACGATTCAATAATAATATTACAATTAATCATCTTATCCATTGGATGGGCTTGTTTTATCTATATATTTGGCACTATCATTGACCATTTATAGTGTTAAAGTATAATTAATTCACTCGGTCTAATGCGACCATTGAATTTGTGTGTAGAACAGAAACATCATTCCATTAAAATTAAAGTGTCTATTGCATTGTTCATAGATTTCATTTTCTAATATTATATGTTTTCTTAGAAAAAATTTTAATTTCCGTAATTCTAATCGTTCGTTAGTGCTTAATTTTGGTAAAATTTTTAATTTCCATCAATTAAGTGTCTATTGTACATTTTCATAGATTATATTTTCTTATATTATTTTTTTTGGTAAAATTTCTAATTTCCATAATTCTAATTGTTTATTATTGCTTAATTTTGATTAAAAAGACAGTGCATTCTCTTATTAATATTTCTTTATTTTCAACTAATATTGTTTTTATAATTTTGAAGATAACATTATATTGATTATTTTCTATAATTTTAGTATTTACTTTTTTATAATTTTCACTTGCAGTACTCGAAATGCATTTAGTGCTTGCAAGTCAATTTTACTATATGTATAGATAATAATTATCGAAATAATCAAAAGTGAACAATAAATTAAATAGCTTTCCACCGGAAAAAATAAAAAAAGAAAGTTTTCCACTGAAAAAAAATAACTAGCCACTATAAATTAGCAAACATATTATTAGTAAATATATTCAAAAATGCAATATATGTAGCACAAGCTTCCCCGAACTGCAAGCGAACAATCTAACACGACTTGGTCTTTGAGACTTCGAACTAGCCACCAATATTAAATTCTGAATGATTTTTATATCTCGGTGAGGAGCTAACAATATTGTATGTCGCATTTCAGTTCAGGAAATCGAACTCAATTAGATAAAGAACACCGTATGTGCGTCGAGTCAATCAGATGTGAATCAAGTAGCGGGACGTAATTGTCATAGACTTCATTCTTCTATTTAATTTCGGGCAACTTGTGGAGTCTGAGTCATCAGCTTCAATTAATTTCTATCTGTTGAAGCAGAACATTCATGGGATCTTCCCCGATCGTTCATCCGGGACTCTGCTTCATTATAAGAAATCTCTCTACATATCAACTCATCATTCCTTGTTTCATATCGGATTACATTAGGTGAAATCGGGATCCATATCGATAGAGTCTTGGCAACAGACGACAAGCTTAGAGAGACACATACTACAGATAAGTTACTACAGCCAGAAACAATCCCCGGTTGGCGTCCCTCCTCCTCAAGGTACATGATATATGTCTACAAGTCACATATCAATATGATGTCTCGGTTTTACCGGTTATGTGCTGAAAGATATAGTTTTCCATCGATTGGTAAAATGTAATTGTTAGATTGATTACGTATGCCTCTTTAATCCATAACTCTACGGTCCAACATTCATATATACATCCGATCAACTAGGTTGAGAATTGACGGGTGATGGTCACCGAAAGTAATTGAAGCCGACGAAGTTAATCAGAATGACTGAAGTATCCCAACGATTCAGATGACCAAAGAATTTAATCGGATGTTCTGCTGCATTTCATTTTGGTGCTTCATTTATTTTCACGTAATTTTTTTTTTGGATAAGTGGTAATTCTCATTAGATCAAAACTTCAAACGTATTTACAAATATTCACCTATCCAAGAATAACCCTAAATTTTCAAGTAATTTTACAGTGCAAGTAATAATTATTTTTCTAACTTATGTTTGATAGATAATCAAAATTAAATGAAAAATTGACAGGGTATCCAAAGGTGGATGAATATCCTCCGCAAGTGTACCCGTCAGTCCCTGCGGGTTACCCTCCGCAAGGGTACCCTCCACAGCCACAGTCAATGAGGCATGCCACACAATACCAACAGCCTCCTCCCAAACAAAACGAGGTCGGTTTTCTCGAAGGATGGTACGTACCGCGTACATACATACATTTTTGTAACTTATTATTAGTTCTTAATGATAGTCAACGGTTGCTCCTACAAGGAACATGGGTCCTGATGTGAAAAAAGAATCGGAATGAAATCTTTAAATCACCAACATCTGTAAAATACCCACTTGGACCTATACGGATTTGAGCCCATTTGCAATCCAAAAACTTAAGCTGATAGGTTACTGGACCCAAGTTTCATATAACCTTGTGGTTTCTTTCTCAATTTTTCGATGTGGGATAACATATCTCAACACTCGCCCGCACTTGACAATGTGTGGTCCAACACGTGCCATGTGCCTTAAACACCTGCCCTTAACAATTGACCTGAGTCGGGCATCATCTTCCGTGCTCAGGGGGGACAAATACCAAACTAGCCTCGAGCTCTGCACTCGGGCTTAACTAGAGGTGCACCTTTAGCTACCTCGGAACTGGACTGGACCACTCTTGGGCCTGATTAACATGAGGCGCACTCTTGACTACCTCGAAATCGAATCTAGCGTGGTGTGAGCCCACATGAGCGCGCAGAAACATAACCCACTCTGATACTATATAAAATACCCACTTGGGCCTATACGGATTTGAGCTCATCTGCAACCCAAAAGCTTAAGCTGATAGGTTACTGGACCCAAGTTTCATATAAGCTTGTGGTTTCTTTCTCAATTTTTCGATGTGGGACAACATATCTCAACAACATCTTTGTCAAATCTCAAGTTGACTGCTTGTCCCTTTTTATCGAGTCTCGAGGACACTCAAGTTGATCCCACACCAAATTCTCGTGCCTGTTATCACCTATAAACATGACCCTAAATCACACAATACGGGGAGTTATTTCCGAGCCCCTTTTGACGCTCAATTCAGTATTTGGGAAAGAGAGCCAAATATGAACTCATCAAAACTATATAAGAGGTAGGTATTTATAGAAACAAATAATTTAAGGGTATATCTCGCTGCAATCTAAAAAATCAATGGTAGTCCTCGGGTTCAGGCCCAAGAGGGGCCGGCGAAACTACTATGGGCCCAAGCCCACAAAGTCGCGCTAGGTGTTCCCCAAGCCAAGTCCTTATTGGGGGACTCCTCGAGCCTCCTCCGGAGTCCTAAGGGGAGGGGACTCATAACCTATCATAGCACCGGGTCCCTTTGCCTCTTCGATTCAGTTTGCTAGACCACGCGGGTGAATCCATACAATAGATTTCTTCATATATGTTCGATTTAACGAGATATATGTAGTTAGCATTTTCTTTCTAATTCGAATGGTGTTTGTGATGTTGCAGCTTTGTGGCACTATGCTGTTGCTGCCTATTTGATGCATTTTTCTGATACAGGCCGGAGATCGATTCAAATATATACTACACCCGTCCATCTTCTGCATTATAGTTTGTATTGGGCCATCCGGACGTTGACCTCTTCTCTCATTATAATGTGTGCATATATATACAAATATATGAATATATACACACACACACACACACACATATATATATATCTAATCTGCTGATCTCTCATTGTAATGCAATTTAGCAAGCTTTGCCCTAGCATTTCTACTTACTACTGCTTTTGGATATTACTAGTATTTTAGCACGTGCATAGTTTTGGAGTATTATGTAAAGCTCTTTTGTTTGAGACAGTGGCAATGCTCAAGCGTTCGCCCTTCATCTATTAGCTTGCAACTTTTTATAAGTTATGACATGTAACGTGATATGGTGACAATTACTGAACTGTCAACTTCGTACACAATAAATTTCAACTTAACAATTTAGAGGACTCGATAATAGTTTTTACTGGCCTATTTTGGCCGGAAGAGGCACTTTTCAAATTTTCAAAAAGTTTGGGAACAAACCCAAAAGCATCCCATAGTTTGGAAGAAACTGCATTTATATTAATTCAAATGCTTAAGTACTTAAAAAAGCACGATATTTGTACTTTTCTTTCTAAATATAACACGACTTTTGAAAAATAACACAAAAAGGCACAACCTTTGTTTATTTTTCCTAAATGTAACACGACCTTTGAAGAGCAGCTTATAAAGGTACGACTTTTGCACTTTTTCTTAAATATAGCATGACATTTAGTTTAGTTGCCGCATTTATATAATATAAATTATTCAGTCAAATTGTAATGATAAAACAAATAATATGGAGTTAACGGTGCCACGTAACATAGCATGATTGGACGAGTAGATCCCACATGATTGGACAATAATAACTAACTTGGAGTTAATGGTGCCAGGTGCCACTTGTTTAACCATGTTGTGCCACATTGTATCGTTAACTCCCGCTAGCTGTTATCTTTACATTTGATTGAATAATTGACGGAATGCTAGAATAGCAGTTTAACCTGAAAGTTGTGTATTTTTATGCTATTTTTTAAAGGTCTTGATATATTTAAGAAAAAGTGCAAAGGTCGTGCATTTATATGTTACTTTGTAAAGGTCATGTTATATTTAGAAAAAAATTACAAATGTCGTGTCTTTTTATACTATTTTTCTAAAGGTCATGCTATTAGGAAAAAAAGTGCAAATATCATGTTTTTTTTATGTAATTAACCCTAATTCAAACCATATATAGTTCTCAAATAGATGGAAATATTTGTATATACTAATGGCTATTTGATGTAATACTGATTGTATCAGGGGCGGAGCCAATGAGTTAGTAGGGAGGGCAATTGCCCCTCCTGATATTCTCCCAAATCCCAAATGTCCCCGAAAATACGCTTTTGTCTAATATTTGCCCCCCCTGAAAATTTTAAAGTATACCTTGTTGTCCCCCTGAAGATCCCAAGCCCATTATATAATCATATCACACACTAAAAATTCCCCTTATTAAAAAAATTATTTTTAACTGACTTAATTTGAAGGGGAAGATAACTGAGAGTCTATGCCTTCTGTGGACACTCACTGACAGTGACAGAAGCAAACTTTGAACTTGGAAGGCTGGAAGGAACTGGAAGCTTGGAACCGGTAAGGTAACCGAGAATGGGGAGTTGGTGAAGAAGAAGAAGAAGTTTTGCGACTGTTGAAGCCTTCGGAGAGCTCCCTTTCCACGCTTTAAGTTCTTGATCATCCCCGTCGACGTCGAGAGCAGAGTACTTGTCGGTTTCTTGAGCTCTGCCTGTGTCTTTCCATCTCGTTCTGTCGAGGGTTTAGGACATGAAGTCTCCTTGCTCTGCGAGTTATCCTTAACTCATGTTTTGATGCTCAGTTTCATTCCTCCGTGTGTGTCCGTGAGCCGTGACGTATAGAGCAGTTTCTTGCGCGTAATTTCTGGAAATCTCAACCTTTGTCAAAGTCAAACTATTCCCCCAGAAAAGTAGTGAATTTTTTTGGCTTATTTGACAGGGAGATTCATGTAGGTCAGGGCCTAAACATTTATAATGGGCCGTTTTGATTAGGGTTAAAGTTACAAAATTTTAACTTTGATTTTGATTGTGAAAAATAATAAATGCGATGAGATTATGAATTTAATTTGAAAAAGATGTATTTTTGTTGTGTAGTATGTTGAGTTAAAGTTAAAGGAAAAAATTTTGACTTGAAAAATCTGTATTTTTGTTGTGTAGTGTGTTGACTTAAAATTTTAACTTGCAATCCAAACATGCCCTTAAAGGCCATCGTATTTTCGTGTATAATTACCGAGATGTTCCCACAATCTGTAATGCTGGAATTCGAATTGCATTGCTTGCTTATATCTTCGTCGGAGCTCAAAAGGTTCGAACTTCTCATGACTTTTGAGTTTTTTACTATACCCCTGAAGTCAGTGAAGTGCATTTCGTAGAAAATGGCTTTGGCTGCGTTTGCAATGATTAAAGCATGATATACTTCCGAAGCATTGATGGCTCTGCGTAGTTTTATGTACACTAGGAATCTAGGATCCTAATGTCTTCTTGCATTTTTGTTTTTTCGGTTCCTTCAGGTGTCTCCACGTGCAGATCAGAGTAGTAAGAGATCTTAAACTTCTTCCCCGTTGCTTGTTTGCTTTGTTTGGCGCTCTTCACAGGGGCTACATTTTTAGCTTCGGATTACAAAGAGGTACCGCACACCTCTATATGGTTATTTTGCTCGTGATTTACCTAACTTTCTACTTCCAAGCCTGATATTAACTAAATTTCCGTGATCTCTTCATTTGTTTGGTTTCTCTTGGAATTGTTCTTTGCTCTTTCTAGTCTATAGATTAAATATACAAGCTTAACACTGCTCTTATTTTCGCAGTTATCTGTCCTTAGTTTAGAGAGCAATGG